>NW_012147930.1:3264585-3307420 GCF_000956105.1 Propithecus coquereli
AATTTAAGACTAGGAAACTGAGACCCAAGGAAGCAAAGCAGGCGTGCACACACACACACACACACACACACACACACACACAATTTTATTTTAAAATCACGAAACTAGAAAATGATGGAGCAGGTTTGTCATCCAGATCTTTATGATATCAGAGTCTATGCTCTTTCCACTATACTATATTACTTTTACCACTATATACACACAGGGATTTTAAACCTTAGGTAACTTTTTAAACTTTCAAAACTTCTTTGCATTTTAATGACATCCTTCATAATCCATAAACTGTGAAAACATCAAATTATTAAGAAAACAAGAAGTTATGCATTTATCAAATGTTTGGAGGAGTTACCCTTGGACTACATATTTATGTTAGTTCACAGATCTCTATTGTACCAACTCCAGGTTACTTCAATTAGTTTTCAAATTTCTAAATTACTAATAAATATATAAATGGATGTACTGATTCATCACACTAAGCAATAAGAAAACCATGAGACCTAAAGAGGCAATAAGTGAGAGGCTGAATTCTAAAATTATTGACTTCTAAGAATAAAATTCTAAAATTGTTTATTTCCAAACACTAAGAGACATAAGATGCCTTGTGGTCCACAGAAAATTACAGGTCTGTTGTGGCAGGCAGGGAAGGACAGACATGAGAAGAGCTGGCTCTCAAGCAATTAGCTTAAACCTTTACTTTTATCTTAACACTTCTAATATAAGTGAGATCAAAATTTCACCTATAAATATAGGTTTCACTCTGTCAAGCATGATCCATGGCTTAACTATTCAGAAGAAATGAGAAAAGTTCCTTGTAAGATTTATAAGATGAAAATATTTAGGATGGCAGGGCTGCTTTTAAGTAAAATTTCAATCTCAGGTTAGTAAAGACCACCCAAACCAAACATTCAAAAGACACTTTAGAGAACCAAAGTGATTAAAATACAAAATTATAAAAGGTGCTGTAGTGTGCGGGGCAAAGCATGCTTAGGTAAACCCAGACCCTAGCAATGACCTGTTTATTCCCGAGTTTGTTACATGGGTAAAGGTCTTAATTTCCTATTTGACAAATGGGAGATTAGTTTAGATTACCTTAAAAGTTTTTGCAATATTAGATTTTTTTCACGTTTAAAAAGGGACATAAAGTGTCACAAAAGCAAAGCTAGAATGCATAATGGCCATACAAATGTCAGAATCCTAACAGTTAATACAGGTAATTTGGAATGTCAATTTATCTTACTGGCAACTTAGAAATTTTGGTGTGAAAAAAACAGAACAGAGAGAAATTACAATAAGGACACAGAAAGCTTCATTCCAGTTATGCAGACTGGCAGAGAAAATGAATGAATTTAGTATGGCATCATACGGGAATTACCATTTTAATGATATTACATAAGAAATGAAAGACAGTGAAAGAATATTGTTGGACAAGCCAACCACATATAGTCATGCTAAAATTGAGACTAGAGCCCACTTGATTGGACAACAGATAGAAATAGTTCAAGATTCAAAAAACTTTTTTTTAAAAAAAGGAAATTAATAACCCATGCAGCAATTAGAGAGGGCTTTCATGCCCCACTCCCACCTAGACTACTGAGTTTATTGATCAGCCCACTCAAATATTTGATCAACTATGACTAAGATTATAATGTGCTCATTAAAGCAGATGGTCACGGGCCACGGTGAAATTTAAACATAATTACTCGCCTTTGAAGAAGCCACCTCTAATTGGAGTAAAAATACATGTGCAAAATTAATGTAATAAAAATAATACTAGTAAAGATGTCATAGGACCATTTTGTATTGATTTTTTTTTAAATTTCAGAATATCATGGGGGTACAAATGTTTTGGTTACATAAATTGCTTTTGTACCATTTGAGTCAAAGTTATGAGAATACCCATCCCCCAGATAGTGTGCATTGTGCCCATTAGGTGCGAATTTACCCATCCCCTCCTCCCCTCACCCGCCTGCTTGATTTCTGATGAATGTTATTTCCATATGTGCATGTAAGTGTTGATCCATTAGTACTAATTTAATGGTGAGTACATGTGGTGTTTGTTTTTCCATTGTACTGAAGCCCATGCTAAGTACTTATGCTGCCTTTTGGAGGGAGGGAACGTGGGTTGCGTGCTGCAGAGAATGGCGGCAGCCTTGTGAAACAGACAATGTCTGTTATCCACCCACATCCCCTCACTGGCTGTTTGTTTTGTCCATGTAGACTTTCCAACATCAAGCTTCTCTATTTCCAGGAGCCATGGCTAGATCAGTAGAAAAGTGTAGCAGTAGTAGAAGCAGTCTCTGTCTCAGCAGCGCCCCCTGTTTTCTGCAGAACAGGTAGCGCTGTGTCAGTTTGGGCCAGGTGCTAGGGAAGCAAAGGTAAACCACGTGGGAGACTGGACAATCTCACACGTAATCCCCAAGGTTCTAATGTCTAGATTACTGCCTGGATCTAAACCCACCTGTACCGTTTACCAGAGGTGGGATCTTGGGCAAGTTACTCTACCCTTTGACTCCACATTTTTACTTTCTTAAAAATGGAGAGTATGATAATTATTATATGTCTCTCGAAGGGTGGCAATGAGTATTAAATAAAGCAATTTAGGTAAAATACCTAACTCATTGACTGCCCCATGATAAGCATTCAACTCATGCTAGTTGTACTTATCTAGAAGCCAAAACTCCCCAATATTTTTCTGGAGGAATTACTCCATTTACCTGCTTACCATCACACGGAGAGAGAAAGTGGGCAGGTGAGGCCTTGTTACAGAAGGAGCAAGGCTGATGCTGGTGAGAAGTAGACACGTTGAACAAAGAAGGGGCATTGTGATCTATTGTGTTCCATGTGCACAAAGAGTCTACCAAATCATAGAAAGAAAACTATAATAAGTTACGATGTGTTTTGTGTGTGTGTGTGTGTGTGTGTGTGTGTGTGTGTGTGTGGTGTGTGTGCTTGGTAAAGAAAATGGGTAGATGGTAGCAGGACGTATTGAATTTACTGGCAGCATCTTATCTAGTGCATGGGCTGTGTAGTCACACGGAGTGTGAGGCTGTGTGTGTTTAACATTGTTAGATGCTTAGGAAATCAGGAAAGTCTAAAATTGAAAATATCTACTTCAAATTATTTAAAATGTCCATTCTACTTCAGGATACAGTTGATTTAATATTTTTGCACATTTCTTTTTCGGGTATGCTATTAATTTCACTTGTAATCTATCTTTAAACATTCAAGTTAAAATGGCTTCCAAGGACACTATATATTGCCAATAACAGTCCTGTTGAACTGTTTTATGGGACAATAATCTGGCCTCCTAGTGGTGAAAACCAGCCATCAACCCACAGTCAATTCACCAGGGAGCACTAGTGCATTATTGCTTCATAAAACATCAAAGCAGTATTATTATGACTAAATGTTAGGTGAAACCTTTTTGATATTTCAATTGGCATTTATCGAAAAAAGGAAAACATATATATGCGTATATGTGTGTGTGTGTGTGTGTGTGTGTGTGTGTGTATGTTGTGTGCGTGTATAAGGGATATCTGACACCATGCCAAGGACATATTTTTTTCCTTTAAAGGTTTAAAATACTGAAGGCCCAAATAGAGCTGTAGTTTATGTATCCAGTAAAAGTAATTAAGTTGTAAATGCTGATCGTGCTAATGCTAATGAGCGGTTTACTAGAAATAAATTGTGTTTAACTGTATTCAGAATGCAATCCACATAATCAGAACTGACTGGTAAATTAGCACCAGTAAAAGTTATCAGCATACAGTAAGGATGGCAAGGAAAAAAGGAAAAAAAAAAGTCCTTGTTGAATTCACGCAAGGCTATATGAAAAGATCCAATCTTAAAATCTCAAGTGCTGAGCGGCTAAGTAATCATTTACTGCGTGCCCCTGCTCTCCTATAAACCATGCAATTTTATTAGCTCTCTTGACAATGCAGGCTGGTGGCTCAGAGTCCTGATAAAAGAATGTTCTTTTAAATGTCTAATCTAAATCCCCTCTGCCGCAATTTAAGCCAAGCTCTGCTTTGCAGTCTCTCAGCAGAAATAAACTTCCACCTTCCCCGCCATCCCTCACATTATGGCTATTCTCTAGCCCAAAATATCTCCTTCCACCCTCACTCAATTCCATATGTGAATGACGTAGACGATGGAATCACAGTGTATAAAACATATATACTATGTGTTACCATGTACACATACATACTATGTAAAGGGTGGATTACAGAAATGTCAACAAGGGCTTTGTTTTCTCTTACTCTTTGCTTTAGTTCCATTCTCTTGGATTTTAACATTTATTACTTCATTTTTTTTAGACTAATTCACTTCTGATACAGCATATGATATGTCACAGAAGTTTTGTTTTACTCTCTTGTTTATTAAGATTTGAAGTTCTTCTTAACTATGTAGATCCTCTTCACCAGGTGAAGGGCCCACAAATGTGTCAACTTATACACATAAACCATCTCCTGTGGATGTAGGAGGAGACGTGCTCCAGCGTGTGTGAGGAGAGAGGGCAAAAGGAAAAAGGGAGATTCCGATTCTTTATAGGAAGTATCAGGTGATATTTTCAGATTTCTACTGAGCATTTCTGAAGTTAATTAAATACTGTGACTTCATATATTTGTTTGTCAGTATTGATTATCATCCAGGAACTCACAACTCTTCAGACAGTAATCATTTTTTTATTTATTAAAACTTACTGGTAAACAGTCTCTCCCTCTCACTGGTTCACGTGCAGTAAGCATGTACCGAGTGCCTATTGTGTACCGAGTGCTGCTCTGTTTAAATGATACTCTCTGGACGGAGTATCGTGCTAGCTACTTTCACTCATTCTTAGGCTTAAATGAATTCTGAAGTTTGTTCTTATTTTGTGTGTGTTTGTGTTTAAGAGCTTTATTGAGGTATAATTTCTACACTATAAAACTCACCTACTTCAAGTCTACAATTCAATAATTTTTAGCAAATTTACACAATTGTCACCCTCATCACCTTTCAGTGTTAGAGCATTTCATCACCCCAAAGGCATCTGTTTTACACAGCCTACTTTGTGTGGTCTGTGTTGTATAATTATTTGCTTTTAAAATTTTGTCACTCAAAAGAAAATGTGGAGCTATCTAATATATTAATTCAGCATATGTGATATTAAATATATTTTCTCATAAAAATAAAGCAATTTAATATCTATAAAATTGTTATGTAAAGCATATGCTTCATAGTAAAAACAAAAGCAAAATATTCATTATTTTTAATATAATGCCCTTTAAGTAAAATAGATTTGACCTACTGAACATTCTGACCAAGGACAGATCAGTGGCATAGAAGGACTCAGTTAGATTTTGTTCTCAATCCATCTATAAAGGTTTCTAAAATGGAGTCCAGTCTCCTGGGCTCTCAGGCTCCCAGCTTCACTTTCTTACTGACTCCAGAGATAAATCTTCACACATTTTTCATGTAAGAGTTTCTAATGCTAAACTCCACGGGCAACATGCAAAGGGCAACACAACTAGCACTCCTGACAACATTACAAAGTTTCAAGTGATTTACTATCTTCTTACATTCGTGGTGCAGACTCTTTAGTCTGTAGTCCTCTTATTTTATTTAGATGATGTTATACGTGTACTTGAAGCTAAAAAAGAAATATCACCATAGGTAAAATTAAATTGCCTCTCTGAATGAAATTAGATATAATCAAATTTAAATAATGAGATCAGGCATCTTTAAAAATTACCCAGGAATTTTTTTTATGTATACTTAAGTTCAGTCTAAAGAGATTAGATTGTGGTTCGTACTAGAAAAGCCCTAATATAGTTTGAATATAATCTGCATTTAGAAATAATGCATTAGTGAAGAATATGTCCTAAAGGAATTTACAGAAGGAAAGTCAGATATGTGCACAGTAAGTGTGTCTCTTGCACTCTCCATGGGCAAATGTGCTAGCCATTTTGTGCAACATATATACAAATCTTTGTATTAAAGAGGGTTGTGCTCACGTGTTATGATTTAATGACATTGCCTGATAGCATCATCCCACGAGTACTCTTTGATATGATTTTGTGGTCGCCAACCAATCCAGATTACAATTTGCATTATACAGTAGTTTTTATCAAGAGATATTTCATCAGTAAGTAGAAGTCCACACTTGAAATTATTATTGTCAGTATCAACCAAGTAACAACTTCTGCATATTAGCATTAACATTTGCATATTTGGTTATGCCAAATCAAATTGTAGGACCTAATCATCTGGGGGGATAATGAATCATCAAACTCCCAAACCTAATAATTAATAATAATTGCTTGGAATATCCTTAATTTACCAAGAAAATTCCTTTGAATATAGTTACCATAGTAACATAATGTCACCAAAAGGAAACTTTTGGGGCAACATTGCTGTGCCCCGACCAATTTCAACTTTGTTTCATCTCAAAATATAACCATCAGAGTGGAGTACTCCACACAGCGAGGAACACAAAGTCTCTCTTGGGTACATGGAGTGGAGAGCTTAAGGGAATCAATATCCAGATCCTGAATTTCCTACATTCTCTTTTTATTTTCTTTTTATTTTTTTAAGTGGACACATAATAATTGCATATATCTGTGGGGCACACAGTGATGTGTCAATACGTACAGTGCGTAGTAATCAATTCGGGTAATGAGCATATTCATCACCTCAGACATTTATCATTTATTTGTGTTGGGAACATTCCAAATTTTCTCTTCTAGCTACCCCCAAATATACAGTAAATTATCGTTAACTATAGGCACCCTCCCCTGCTACAGAACACTAGAACTCATTCCTCATATCTAGCTGTAATTTTGTGTCCTTTAACCAATCTTTCCCTTTCCCCCCAAACCCTCACCCCTTTCAGCCTCTAGTAACCACTATTCTACTCTCTACTTGTGTGAACTCAGCTTGTTCAGCTTCAGCAGGTGAGTGAGATCACACAGTATTTGTCTTTCTGTGTCTGGACTTTATGCTTTCCAGGCTCATCCATGTTGCCCTGAATGATATGATTTCATTCTTTTTATGGATGAGTAGTACTCCATTGTTTGTACACGCACACCACATTTTCTTTATCCGTTCATCTGTGCATGGACACTTAGGTTGATTCCATATCTTGGCCGTTGTGAAAAGCACTGCCATAAACATGGGGGCGCAGATATCTCTTCGATATACTGATTTCCTTTCCTTTGGACACATACTCGGCTGTGAGATTATCGGGTCATATAGTAGTTATATTTTTAATTGTTTTGAGGAACCTCCATAGTGTAGCCCACAACGGCCGTCTCTTTCTCAACCTTGTACAGTCTGACATGTGCCAACAGTTCCCAGTTCTTCCTCTCAACCTCCCCTTTTACATACATTGCCTTTCCCCACCTCCTAAAAGTTAGAAATGCTTCTCACACATTTGGACTCTTATTATGGTTTATTGCCTGGGGTGAAAAAAATATATATGAAACCACAAAAGGATAACTTTCAGAAATCATTGTTCCTGAGGGAGAGCCCATTCAGAAAACAGAGCTTCAGGTAAGGAATATATATATATGTATATATATATAGGAATATATATAAGGAATATGTATATATATATATATATAAGAAAAGCAGTTTGTCTATGCAGGCAACAAAGGCTCAAGGCTCAGACATCCAGCTACACAACCACACAGTCACTCATTGAACAAACGTTAAATGTTTTCTATGAGCCCATCTTTACTGTAGGCAGGGTGCTTTTCTGCTATGTTTAGCTCCAAGATTTGTAATCTCTCAGTAAACATATTTCAGTTACTTGGGGAAAAATATGAATTGTATATTCCTCACAAGCAATTCAAACATATTTCTCTTTCATAAGTGTCTTTTTTTAGGAAGGATATGGTTAATACCATGAGGCTACATTTCACTAAATTTTATATTTTTATTGTCCCTGAAAAAACAAATACTTTCATTTTCATTGCTAAACATTTTAACTTAATTTATGATGATGTTTAAAATGTTTTTACATTCAACAGAATGAAATCCAAAAGGACCACTTCATTCAGAGAATTGCATGAAAAAGAGGAAAATTACTGGAATGAACTGAAATAAAACTGTCATTGTTTTACTATTTGTGAAGTTCCTCTGTTAATGAAGTCAACCTATAGCAGCTGTGACTTTAATACTGTTTTTTTTATTTGAACAGGAAAACATATCTGCCAAAAGGAGCAATATTAATTCAGGAGAATATTTTGATCTATATGAAATGTCAAGCTTTCCAGAGCTCTGGGTAAATGCACCTCATGCAGCTGCACAGGTTATATAATCACCTTTGGGTCAAGTCTTCTTAAAGTGATTACCTACCTCTGAAGCTGAAAAACTAAAATGGAGTCTTACTAAAATCACTCCACTTTATTCTTGTGCAACTATTAATAACGTACTTCATTAAAAGTTGAGAATTCCTGAGGAAATTCTAAACCTGGCCAGGCACTAACAGAATGGCTGTGAACTTGGCCATCTGGTCACCCTAGGTAAAGCATTTCTAATGTTGTTCTGTCATAATAAGCATATATAAGTATTTGATAATTATTCTTTAAGTCAGACTGTATTACTGTCAGAAAATAAGTAGGATTTGGCTGGCAATTCTTACAATTAAACTGGCTTTGTCAATTGCCGTATTAAACCACATGCAGGATGCACTCTTTCTTTTCTTTTCTTCATTAGTTTCTCTAAAACCTATGTGGCATCTCATTAACCTGGCCAGCCAGGCAGCAGTCTTGGTGTAGTGGTCAGCGCACGCATGTGAATGAAATTCTGTGCCATTCCTGTGTTATGCCTGGAAAACCACAAGTTGTATTCAATGGTTTATTAATTACCATTTTAGGAAGGAATATAACACCTGGGTTGCCTAAATCTGTTCCATTGGCATTATCTGCAAAAGTAGAGTAAATGCAAGCATCAACTGCTCATGAGGAAATCTGGGAGTGGATAATTCAGCACTCTTTAGAACTGCCTCATCACTACAAATGCTCTGAGCCTGCGAAGAAGGAGATAGTGTGAGAAAAAAAGGAGATGATTCTGACCTGAAGAATAGTTGGACTTGAAAGAGTGGGACTATGAACAGGAAAAAGTGTTCACAGCAACTGCAGGTATCTGCCATGTTTTCCTTTTGATAAAGCACGTGAGAGAGCTATAATAAATATACAGGATGAATAACTCCAAAAGACCTCTTTCCAAAGGTATAGAATAAAAATTGAGGTGAAAAGAAATCATTGAATAACTGATTAATGAGCATCATCATTTTTTTTCTTTCTTATTGGTACATACAGGCTTTTGGATTTCTCTCCTTTCTTTATGACAAAATGTCATTTTTATTTTTTTCTAACAAATGTATATTTTTATGCATTTTTATATTGTTACCTTCATTTTTCCTTCCATCCTTCCCTTTTTCTTTTTTTCTTCCTTTTTTGCCCTTAACTTACCAAATATTTGCAATCTAACCTGTAAGGCAGTCAGTCTTCAGGAAGTGGGCGATTTAAACGTGTAGGGAGCACACTGAGTTGCTGACATGGCCATGTACCCTGCACTGTGCAAGCATTTCAGGACCTTTGCTCTCTGGGCTTCCTTGAAGTGACAAAGGACATGTCCACTCAGTCATGCAGGTCAGCCAACGAAGTCATGATGGCAGTTAACATTTCATTGTCCACTATTTTATATTGGGAGAGGCTATCCACAGTAACTGCTCAAAGTAAAACATCTTTAAAGTCATTTAGTTTTATGCATGGACAAACAAAACAGGTAAACTCATTCATATGAGATTTTCACCATATCAGATTAATTCACTTTTAGAGAGAATATATTTTGGTCACATAAACCTGCTGATTGAAATATATCAGGAACTTAAAAAAGGAAAAAAAATCTCAGCAAGTTATTTTGTGGATATTTTGTGATTCTAAAGTTCATGAAGAGAGGCAAAGGACCCAGAATAGCCAACTAGTACTGCAGGAGAGAAACAAAGTTGGAGGCTAACACTATGCATCTTCAAGTCTCACTGTAAAGCTACAGTAATCAAGACAGCGTAGTATTACTGTCTTGACTGAATCGACAACTAGATCTGAAAATATTGATAAACGTATCAATGGAATAGAGTACAGATCCCAGAAATAGACTGACATAAATACAGCCCACTGATCTTTAACAAAGAAGCAAAGACAATACAAGGGAGAAAGATCATTTCCACAATAAATGGTGCTAGAGCAATTGAACATCCACATGCAAAAAAAAAAAAAAAAAAGAATCTAGAGATAGATATTTTATCCTTCATAAAATTTAATTCAAAATGGATCACAGACCTAAATGTAAAGTGGTAAATTGCAAAAATCCTGGAATATAACATAGGAGAAAACCTAGATGATACTAGGTTTGGCAATGACTTTTTAGATTTATTGTGAAAGATGCTATCAGGAAGAAATAATTGGAAAATTTGAAATGTCAAAAATGAGAAGGTAAGCCACCTACTGGGAGAAAATATTTGTGAGACACATTTGATAGAGGACTGTTATCCAAAATATACGAAGAACATATTTTAAAAAATAATATATTTCCATTTGGTTTTTTAAGATAGAGTCTTACTATGTTGCCCAAGCTGATCTTGAACTCCTGGACTCAAGGAATGTTCCATCCTCAGCCTTTTCAGTGGTTGGGACTACAGGTGCCTGCCACTGTGGCTGCCTTACAAAGAACTTTTAAAATTTAACAATAAGAAAACAAACAATCTAATTGCAAAATGAATCAAAGATCTTAATACTCACTTCACTAAAGAAGATATACAGATGGCAAATAAGCCTATAAAATGATATTCCACATCATATGTCATCAGCGAAATACAAATTGAGACAGCAATGAGATACCATTACACACCTATCAGAATGGCCAGAATCTGAACACAGACAACATCAAATGCTGCTGAGGATATGAAGCAACAGGAACTCTCACTCATTTCTGGTGGGAATGCAAAATGCTACATCCACTTTGGAAGACAATTTCATGGTTTTTTACAAAACTAAATAAATACATTGGTAATTGCCTAAGGGAGTTGAAAAAATATTTACACACAAAAACCTGCACAAAGAAGTTTACAGAAGCTTTGTTCATAGTTTTCAAAGCTTGGCAGCAACCAAGATGTCCTTCAGAAGGAGAATGAATAAATAAACTATGGCAATCTAGGAGATGGAATATTATCCAGTACTAACAAAAATGAGCTTTCAAGCCATGAAAAGACATAGAGGAACCTTAAACACATATTCCTAAGTGAAAGAAGCTAATCTTAAAAATCTATGTACTGTCTGATTCCAAATATATGACATTCTGGAAAAAGCAAAACTATGGAGACAGTATAAAGATCAGTGATTTCCAGGGATTGGGATGGAGGGAGGGAGGGATGAGTAAGTGGAGCACAGATGATTTTTAAGGAAGTTGAAAATACTCTTGTGAGTATTCTCTATACTATGGTAAACTGGTATGCCACAATGGTGGCTTCATGTCATTATGCACTTGTCCAAACCCACAGAACACACAACACCAACAGTGAACTCTAATGTAAACTATAGACTCTGGGTGATAATAACACGTCAATTTAGTTCATCGATTTTAACCAAGGTACCACTCTCCTGGGGGATGCTGACAATGGGAAGGCTATGGGGGATGCAGAGGTTATACAGAAACTCTTTATACCTTCCTCTCAATTTTTCTGTGAAACAAAAACTGCTCCAGTACATAAAATCTATTCTGCAAAATGAAGGAAAAAATCTTTCCTGGGCCCTTTGTCCTCATCTCATATGAAATCATGATAAACATTGTAAGTATAGGTACATATTCTAAACCCTGATGGGAATATTCTACAAGTAATCCTTCCAACTTCATTTAGACCTCCTGGTGTACAGGAGAAGAAAATCTGAATACATTCAAGACCTCTATTGAAATCGTTTATCCAGCTGATTCAGAGTAAAATTACCATGAGCTGCTGCTACACAGAAATATGTGATTAACCCACTTTCTGATGTTCTGTAGAGCAACAGGACCTGAAAAGATAAGGATGCCAAAATCTATGAGGCATATTTCTAGAACCACACTTGTTCAGAAAAAAAAGTAATTTGACACGAAAATTAGAACAAGAGACATAAAGAGTTCTTAAAAAGTGAGAACCCTTAATGGAAACAACCCAGGGAAAGCGGAGCTGAATGACGGTAACTGGCCCTTCAGAAAACATCTTCCGTGTTCATCCTTCTCCCTCTACAACCTCCTCTCATCCCCTTTGGTTGGCGATTTCTTCTAGTTCTTTATTCACTTCGCTCATCTTCTTAATACTCAAAGCTGCACTCAGTCGTTTCTTTCTCCTTTCCTTTTCGAAGAGTAAAATTACTTTGGAAAATGGATTGTATTTTGAATGCGTACAAATGGGTATTTAGAACTTTGCCAGAAATCTTCCATTTACACCTCAGATTGTTCTCTACCCGTCACTGAAGGCCCTTCAGCCTCGTGGCTTCTAGCTGCGCACCCCGAATTGGAAGCCCCTTGACGAGATTAGAGAGAGAGCACACATTGGAGGCAGGTGCGTATCCAGCTAGCTCTCTCCATGTGATTGCCAGGCAGAGAAGATCACTATTGTCCGTGTATGGCTTAGTCATCCCTTACAATTTAACATTAATATTCTGATAATTCTATCACTTGTTTTCTATGTTTTTCACTTTCCATAAAAGAATTCATACTTTATGTGTTCTTTTAGAACTTGTCCTTTTTGGCCATTCATTTTTTTCTTCTAGAGATTTCTGCCTATTACCCATAGGACATTTTCATTACTGTATTTTTTCCATTGTATTATATATACTGTTTATCTTGTTGATGAACAACTCTGTTGTTTCCACTGCATTGCTTTTGCACATTTTATAGCTGTGGATATGTTTGCACATCGCCCCTGGAACACGAGCCTTTCTAGGTTACCTTGCCAGGATGATGAGATAAAGCACGTACACAGGTTCAGTTCTACCAGACAATCCCAGGTCCTTTTCCAAGTGACTGTATCATTTTTTTTAACCACAAGAAGTATACAACACTTCCAAGCACACTATTTCCTTGCCAACAGCTAAAGTTGTCCATCTTTAAAAGTTTTAAAAATTTAGCCCATCAAAAAGCGTTCTTATTGCAGATTTGATTCATGGTTCCCCAAGAACTAATTAGGTTGAAAAGCTCTTCATGTGTTTTTGTTTCAAGTCTTCAGTCTATTTTTTCTAATGGTTTGTTGACTTTTTGTTACTGATTTGTAAGACTTTTAAAAAATCCTGAATTATAAATATCTATGTAAATTATATTTAAGCGATTTTATTTTTATGTCTAGAAGTTTTATTTGTCCATTAAAATAATACTGTTAATTTTTATAATCTTATCAATTCTTAACAATATTTATTTCAAATGTATGCCTAAAATGTAAGCACGTAACACCCTTGTAGATTCACTCAATTTGTAGTCTGATTATCACCAGGCCTTATTTTATCTGTTTTGTGACTATTACTATGAGCTTATAATAATAAAAATAGTATTTGTGATTATTATTATGTTGTCTGAAGTTGTGGGAATTATTTGAGGACAATGTTGAAAAAGGTCTAGGCTAAACTATCGTACCATTTCCAAGCAAAGGTCACTCTAAAACAAATCAGGGCTTGAAGGCCTCTCAGAAAACAAAGGAAATACAAATGAGGGACATAAACACTTGTGAGGGTCCACTGGAGTTGCAGATTCTGGGGGGAGATATTTTTCCCCCCATCCAACACAAATGATGAGATAGGCCAATATCCTTTTAGCCCTACCATACTGTGTGTGTGTGTGTGTCTGTGTTTGGGTTTAGTTCTTTGACGAGCTCATCCTGTACCTGAGGTGCAGGCTTTCTGGGTCCTATCCCTGTCTGGGAGTGCGTGTCAGACTCCCACCTTGGGAAGGCACCTGGCTGAGCCGTCAGAACCTAAGCTGCAGCCCCCTGAGCTTCTGCAGCTGCTCCCATGTGAAATAGCTTCAGTCTTTTCTTGACACTCTGAATTTCTTCTTCGGCTTGGTTTTTGTGCCCTGAGGATTTTCTATTTTCTTTCTAGTTAAATGGGGCATCTAATGGGTTTTTAAAAAATTTTACTTTAAAGTGAGAAGTTTTTTTAGATATCAAATTGGTCATACTGCCAGAAATAGATATCTAAACTTTTATTTCAACCTACAAACCGAGTCATGTAATTTAACACAGTCAGACACAAAGAAAATGCATAAAATTAATATTGGGGGAGAAAAAGTGAGACATACTGCACCCATTTCTAAATTTCCTTAGGGTATTAATTAGGAACTGATTCTTTTATAAGTGAATTAATAAATATATTTCCTATTAACTTTCTCTTTTCTTACTAGATTAGGACAGTGTTTTTATTCATGGGTTGGGTGGTGGCTGAATCCTGGGTTTCATAGTCAATGTACAATATGAGGATTGTAAAATAGATTATTTAGAAAACTACTATCAAGCAGGTTTTTCCAAGAATTCATCATTATGTATACTCAGTTTTTGGATTACTGGCATTTTAGAAAGCTTAAATATTTTATTGGCCTGATATAGAATGGAAATGGATAATAATTACTACAGTTAACCAAAAAGAACCATGAATAGTCAAGACTGTATCTTAAATTTTAAAAAGTCACTAAAACAATTATTTTTCAAATTGGGCAACTATGTCTGATATCCTCCCATATAATAAAAAAGAAACCCGGAAATTCTATAAACTAGCTCTCATAATCAGTGAGTATTGTTTTGGGGGTACAATTGGATCATGAAGACATACTGACTTCTCTGTTCTCTGAGACTTGACATCTGAGGTGAACAAGCTTGGGTAGGATGGACAAGTAGCTTTGGAAGACACGCTTCCTCTCTTCAGTCAACAATCGGGGTCTCACATATTTGCAGACAATCTTGTGTTCATGTCACTTTACTAGGTAAGTTATTCATGATGATAACCCCATAGAGTTTAAAAGTTTAGTTGGAATATATGGCTTCATTTTCTACCTGGTTAGGTCTGGATTTGTGTATACACACGTCAAAATATGGAGTGAGAGGAAGGAGATTTGTAGAGAGGGATGTTAAGGAAAGCGTCACAGAGGAAGTGGCTCAAAAGCTTCAAATTAGCTAGGGTTGGGACATGCAGATGTGTGTGAACAGATTGCAGGGAAGGACCCTGTAAATAGAGGAAATAGCACAAGCAAGTCTCCAAGGTTAGAACCATGCAGGAGAAATCCATTCGACTAACACTAATTAGATTGCCCTTCCCAGATTAAGGTGATACTTTTAAGAGAACCCCTCACTCCCCAACTCCATCTACCTTGTCTGTTATGTTTTTTCTACCTATTTATTAACACAGGCACCCCATTCTCCAACCATGAATTACTCTCTGTAGCCAAACATCTTCCTAAATCCTAATTTTCTATATTTTAGCATATGTTATTACTTTGTCTGACTTAAGATGAAATCCTATTTTTCAACAGCCTACCAATACTCCATGGCCCCAATCAAATGCCCCCTCATTAATGAAGTCACCCTTGATTCCTCATTGTGATTCCCCCCCCAATAAATCTTTATGATATATTTACAATTTTTCCCATGTAGCTTAGAACATTCATTTAAATACACAAGGGAGCAGAATACAAGACTTCCTTTTTTTATTCCCTATAGTAACTTGCAAATCATCTTGAACAGAGTCAAAAATTCTAGAGGGCAGAAAGAAATGATAATAAGTGCCAAAATGTGTTTTACTATTTTTTCCCTATGACTTATGGTTTGTCTGACACTTTTCATATTGACCTATTTACATACAGTTTTTTTGCAATTATGCCATAATTAGATATTATTATTTTTTATTCATACATGAGGGTCTTAAAAATCATGTGACTTGCTCCAGATCTTACATAGTAAGCGAGCAGAATTGGGATTAACATCCAGACCTGACTCCAAATTATATTTGCTTCCTGAACTAGCATGAATTGCAAAGAGCTGACAGAACGTGGTCCTTGCTTGAGGTTATTTGCCTTGGCCAAGAAGGCAGAGAAGCAAGAAAAATGTATCCTTGGGGAAGGTACCTCAGATAATGGCCACCATCAAATATAAATAGGCTTTTTTCCAATGTGCAAGACTTATTTCTACTGTATCATGGTCTTGACCGCCTGATTAGATTTGGATGCTACAACCTTTAAATTGAACCGTTAATGATGAATCCACAGAATATTATGCATTTTATCGGTTTCTGGTGTGTCTTGAAACAAAGAAATAATTTATTATGAAGACACTGTTTGAAACGAGAGGCAAGCCTAACTCAATGGATGACAAATACAAAATCAGAAAATCAATTTTTCCCTTTTGAAGATTATTTGTTGTAATACCCTTCTTAGGAAATTAATTTAATTGAAGTACACTGAAAGCATACAGATACCTTAATTAAAGGTGACTTAGCCAACAAAAGAAAAGTTTATATCATAAGGAAATCGTCAAGACAGTCACATCCTCCCCAAGTCAAACTTCTTTACCTGTTGAGTAATTTCATGCTTTACCTGTCATGTAACTCAAAGAGCCAGTTTCAGTTTGCACAAAGTGTGACAGCTACCAGCAGTCTAAATAAAACATCTTTCCTTTAAACAACAGAAGCAATATTCAAACATTCTCACATGAACAAAGTGGACATACAGTTTTTATAGGATATCACTTTCTTATTGACAATGACATCTAACTACAGTCTCAAAAAATTCCAATTAATCCTCAACTCAATTCTCTAATTAAGAATTAAGACCTTTATGCTCATTTTGCTTGAAAGTTATACCACCCCTTTCCAGGGTGATTAATTTTTTACAGAACTTTATCATCTTTTATCAACCTACAAATATTACTTTGAAAATAAAACTCTATTTATAAAGATGCGATTCAGCATATTAATTCAACCAATAATGAACCATGGTAACCCCACAAAAAACGGGATAGACACAGGAGAGAAGTTAAGGTTACTAACTTTTGTAGAATACTAGCTGCAAGCTAAATTTTAATACATCTTTTCATTAGTTCTATTATTTAGCCCTCACAGCAACTGTACTATGCTATTTTGGTTTTGTTTCCATATTTTAGAAGGGAAGGTTCAATGTAAAAGAATTACAATAAAATGCAAGGCTTCCCCAATAAGCAGAATTAGTAAATAGTAGAAGAAAGCTTTAGAATCTTTTTGATTCTATACTCTTTAGTGATCCTTTTAAAACTCATGCCATTTCTAGTACTTTCCTATTGTACACAAACCATTTTAAAAATGTAAACAGAATATTACAAATGCATTTTTAAAAAATGAAACAAAAATAATTAACTTCTCTAATGACTCACACTTTAGAAAAATTGACATATTCACAGTGGCTTATACATGCAGTTAGCTGCAGTTCTACTCCTGCAGTTAGAATTCCCAGGATTCAAATCCTTTTCCATGGTACCATGCTGGATTCTCCATGAATATACTAAGTAATAAAGTCATATCGAATGACACTATTTGTATTTCTTTTATTTATTCATCTAAAAGGGCCAAAAAAGCCATTGGAGCAGTAAACAAGGTATGGTGAACACTGGGCTAAACCTGGGGGTTGGAGAGCGAAGCTCTTATCATCAGTACATCCCAGGATACTGCGGAGGCATTTGGATGGAAAAGAAAGATGAAGAGAGAAGCGGAGCGATCTGCCCCCGTATGCACAGCGGCTCTGTTCTCCCACCAAGGCTGTTATTATCAGCACCTGGGACAGCTCCCCGCCTCCCCCTCCTCCTCCCCTTCTTTCTGATGGCTGCTGCGCGAACACTTCTCATTCCTCCTCTTCCACCTTCCGTCACTGCCGTGGTTGCGGGTCTGCTCTGTGATGTCTCCTCTCGTGCTACTCTGTCTGCCCCACCACTATGACATGGTGCCCCTAACCATCGCTTCTTTGTGGATCAATTCATTTCCCATCCCAACTGCATGACTTACAACTAGACTCAGTGTCTAATATGAGAGTTATCATTTGTATTTTATTTTATGCAGTACATAATGTTGACTTAAAAAGGCGCTCCTATTGTAAGACTAAAATTCAGGATTCATTGTCTTAGCAAACAATTTTTCTTGCTGTGAATTTTATCATTTAAATTTATAAAGGTATTAAACTCAAATCACATTTTCATATATGCATAACACAGTCCCTATTATATAATATTTATATTTCAAACTTGTTAACTTATATAGTCCTATCTAGATTATAACATATATATACTGGAATTAAGTATCTCTAAACAAATGTTGGGGCATTCAGATTCTGGGGTGAATCTGTACAGTTGTTTTTATTTATTTATTAGCTTTGCAAGATTTGCAAATTACTTTTCTAAGATTTAGTATTCTTGTCAGTAAAATGAATATGACAGTAGGTCTATGTTTTGTAGTTATTTTAAAGAACAAATTGACATAAGACATGGAAAAACATTCAGTATATTATAAGACTAAAAATAATGCTAGCTTTTACTAATATTATAGTGTGAATCTTCAGTAAATATATTTTAAACTTCTATATGAGAGAATGTGTTGCAAACACGAAACAGATAGATATACTACAGACCATATCTAGAAATTTAAAATTGTACCTTAACAAAGTTTCAGGTTTGGCTGACTACATGTTTAAATTATATGTAGCTCAAAGACATACAAGCACCCAAACAATAAAATGTATTTTAATCTAAATTGAAAGAATACAGAATCTTGTTTTTTTTTCTATATTTCAATAAGCACCAGTAAGAGAACAGGCATAGAAACAAAACGGTGGGGCTTTAGGTGCGTGGTCCCTCTCTCATTTTAAAGATCAGTTGACTTGGTTTCTATAGAAGTTAAATGCCATGTTCAAGGTCACTCAGAAAGTTAATAACAGCATTTCCATGTCTCTTGACTGTCAAATAGAAGATATATTTTGGTATCCACATTTATAATTATCTTAATATTTGTAAGCTCTATCAAACATGCCTAGGTTTAGGCCAAAGAAAGTTTTTTAAGGACCAAGGACTTGGGCAGTTTTGTAAAGTTCTTTTAAAAAGTGGATTGACTACCGAAAACAAATAACCTGCAGTACATGCTGCTCTCTTATTCTTCTTGGGCTCCCTTATAATCCATCATAATATTTAAAAGCTGATTTTTTCCATAAATTATGTTTTGGTGTGATTCATTTTACCTTTGCATATTATTTTCTGCACAAAGAAAGAAAATATGTGTTGCCCAAGCTTCTCAGAATAATAAGTATTAAATTCACAAAAATTCAAAATGTTGGAAGGTTTTTACAAAATATTCAGCTAAGGTTCTCCATCATTGAATAGACTGGGTCAAATCCCTTTCTTTTGTAATTTTTAACTTAATTACTAGCCTACATAATTTATATACTCAAACCGTTTACAACTACTTTTTCATATAGTTTTATAGCCTCTAACAGAGTTGATTTCAGCGAGTTTGACAGTCTCACTGCTTTGTGGGAGGATTAACTGGACAGCCCAGTGAAATATGCCCAGGCACTACAGAATGCAGAGAGTTATAGCGGTGCTAATAGCCCCTCTATTGTGAAGCCTGTAGTGGTGTTTTTGTGATAAGCTCTGATTAGCAGGGCCACACATTTTAACTATTCTAAATTGCACAGGCTGAACTCCGGCGTAGTGGCAGCAAATCTTTCTATGTAGGAGTTGAAGTTCTGCAAATATCCTTCTGAGATTTAGAGCTTGGAAATACAGTTCCTGAATTATTTTCTCAATACTCCAGCAACAAGTCTATGTACTATCAGAATTGGTGAGAGGCAGTGCTGTGGTTCCTCCTCTCCTAGGATGTTCTCCATCTGGCCCACGTTATTTTGAGCAGTGCTCTGGGGCTTCAAATGGATGGACTGACATGGCCACAGCTGCCCACGCTCACAGAAAATTGAAAAAGAAATGGACCCCTTATCCTATAGGCTGGCGAAGATATTGATCTTCCAATTCATCTTTCATCAAAATAAACTTTCTAGTAAAAATTCTCATAAAGACAGACTTTTTTTCAAGGAGATTAAAATTTAAGTTTATTTGGAATCACGAAATACTTCCTCTCTGGGCAAAGCACCTGCCATTAGATTCAATGGTCCTGCCCTTATTTTGTGATAAGTATCTGGCTAAATATCATCCCACGGAGCAGTGATTAAAGGCCTGTGAGGATTACAGGCATCTCCCCGTGTCAGCCTTTCAAGACTGGTAACTTTCTTGCTCACCAAAGAGCTCCAAGCTGGTTTAATAATTTTCATTCACTAGTTAACCCCTGAAAGGAGGAGAGGAGGGCAGAGGCACACCTCCCAACAACTCTGTGAATTAGATACGACTAAATAATCATACAACAGCATGCAAGGATGGAGAGAAGGAAACAAGGAAAAACAGCAGTAGGCCAAAAAGAAATGGGAACAATAAGAACAAAAAACTCATATCCATCCTTTTCTTAAAGAGCAAGAATCAAGTAAAGCATAATTGCACACCTTTTCACTTTGCATGCTAAGGAGTTAGCTCCGTGATCAGCCCGTAGTAGCCTCATCTCCCCCACACATATATTCACATGTATACGCATAAATTAAACACATGCTAAGAAATTAACGGATTATTTCATAACTTTTTGAGTAAGATGTGTGCATGCATCCTGAAATTCAAAGTCAGAGAAATTGTCTGGGCACGGTGGCTCGTGCCTGTAATCCTGGCACGCTGGGAGGATTACTTGAGGTCAGGAGTGAGGTTGCAGTGAGCTGTGATGATGCCACTGCACTCTACCCAGAGCAACAGAGTTAGACTCTGTCTAAAAAAAAAAAAAGAAAGAAAAACAAAAGAGAGTCAGAAACTGATTTAATGTTTTACATGTTTTATAATGGGAAGGTAGATGATATGGCTGTGCGGTTGAAAGAAACATTTTTTTCAGCTATATTGAGGTATAATTGAAAAATAAAAATTGTATACACTTAAAGTGTGCAACATGTAGTTATGATGTACATACACATTGCAAAATGATGACCACAATGAAGCTAAGTAACACCCATCACCCTCACATATTTACCACTTTTTGTTTGTGGTAAGAACACTTAAGATTTACTTAGCAATTTCAAGTATATAATACATTATTAACTATAGTCACCATGATGTACATTAGATCCCCAGAACTTGTTTATCTTATAACTGAAACGTTGTACCCTTTCGCCAACATTTCTCCATTCTCTCCATTCCCTGACCACTGGGAACAACCATTCTATTCTTTTTCTCTGAGTTCAACTTTTTTATAGTGCACCTATAAGATCATGCAGTATTTGTCTTTATGTCTTTTATTCCACTTAACATAATGTCCTCCAGGTCCATCCATGTTGTTGCAAATGGCATAATTTTCTTATTTCGTAAGACTGAATATTAATAGTATCCTTCTGTGTGTGTGTATGTGAGAGAGAGAGAGAGAGAGAGAGAGAGAGAGAGAGAGAGAGAGAGAGTTTCTTTCTCCATTAGTCTGTTGACAGGCACTTAGGTTGATTCCATGTCTTGGCTATGGTGGATAATGCCGGAATGAGCATGGGAGTGCAGACATCTCTTTGATTTCATCTTCTTTGGATGTATACCCAGCATAGGGTTTGCTGGGTCACATGGTAGCTCTATTTTCAATTTTTGGAGAAATCTCCATGCTGCTGTCCATAATGACTGTACCAATTTGCATTCTCACCAACAGGGTTCCTGTACCCTCACTTCTTATCTTTTGACTTTTGGATGATAGAGCCATGCTAATAGGTGTGAGGTTATATCTCAGTGCGGTTTTGCAGAAATCAAAAGAAATGTGTTGTTAACAGTCAGCAGTTTCAGTCCACCTTGGTTCTGTCACTGATGGTTTACACAACTTTTGGCAAATCCTCATTCTCTTCAGATTTCAGTGACAATTAGCACCAAGGTCCGTTTCAAAGCTACTTTATCTCCTCCTCCAACACTTACATACCTACACATTTCTTCAGCAACGGTCCCCTACTTCCTGCTTCTGCCGTGCTCTCTAATTACCTGTAGCCTTTGCTGATACCACTGAGGCCAGCTGGGTGCCTTCTTGTCCCTTGGGTTCAAGTGGTTGAGAAACACAAACCACAGGCTTTTCTAAGACACTGTGATGCCTCAAGTATACACTTTCCTCTAATAAACTGACTAGATGTGGGCTCCTCACAAATTATAAAATTATATTTTGTAATTAATCACTGATATCTGTTTTTAGTCCCTTACAGCATTGAGTTCCAGCTCAGACATCACCTTTAACATTAGCAAAAGTAAGTACTGTCATCCCATTGCTTGTAACCTCTTGAGACCCACTCCTAATTCACATAGCAAAGGAACTGTGGGCCTTTTGGAAGCATTCTTTAAATTCTTTTTTTAAAAATAAATTTTATTGTGTATTTTAAGGTATACAATATGATGTCATGAAATATATATAGATAGTAAAAAGATTACTATAGTGAAGCAAATTAACATAGCCATCATCTCACTTATTTACCCATTTTTCTTTTTATGGCAAGAACAGCTAAAATATACTCCTTTAGCATAAATCCCACATACAGTACAATTTTACCTATATTCTTGAAGTTCTTCTTTAGCTTTATAAACAGTTTAAAATACATTTGGAGAACCGATGTGACTCCTAGAAAATCACAAGGTATTCTTTTATAAGTGGTTGGAATTTTTGGAGATTCAGAATGCTTGCTCTTTGGACTGGAGACCGCCCAGGGAGCAGACCTCAGCCTCAGCCAGAATTTCGGGGCAGCTACTGGAATGAGCACGCGGGCTTGGGGGCAGGCTTTTCTCCAGCAGCTGTGTAACTTCTCAGTAGCTGTAGACACACAGCAACCTTTCCCTACCAATCGCTTTGAGCTATTTGAAAAAGCAGGGTAGGAGACTATAATTTCTTCTACTGCCCTGAAATTCTGGCTCAAAGGCAAACCATAATAGTGTAATAAGAATCCATTTATGTCACAAAGGCATGAGAAAAAAGAGCACTCTGGAAAATGACTCAAATTAACCCTGTGTGTGCTCCGACATGTGGTTCTCTTCCTTTCAGGCCAAACGTGACTTCCCTGCAATGGTCATGAGGCGTAGGAAAACACCCAGGCTGCTAGCACACGGGCTCTCTTCAGTCAGCCCAGGGCATGCAAACCTAGAATTCTGTCTTAATGAGGACATGTTTGTGACACAGAAAATGCCAGGTACAAAAATAATCCAGGGAAAGATAATTTGACAAGAAAATACCAACAAGAATTTTAGGATGACTTCCCTTTGTTCCTTGAGCTGGGTCTTCTTGACTCTGTTCATTTCTAGTACTTATACATAAGCTCTGTGTAAGGCTGCTTCTTTCTCTGCAGATATGAATGACATATAAGGAGCCTGAGAAACTTCCAGGCCCCCACTCTCTGATATTTACAATATCACCCCCAATTTCAGTGCTGTTTCTCATCATCCTAAAGATTTGGTTTTACATAAAATTAAAATCTTCTTGATTAGAGGAAATATTTTGGGCAATTATCAATCACAAATGAATGCTGATGATAATAAGTAGTATTTGTATAGCACCTTTACATTAATTATTTCAATTAATCCTTACAAAAATTAAGATGATAGTATATTTACTTTATAGGAAACTCTCAGAGAAATCATAATTCTCCAAAGTCACAGGGCCACTAGTGTTATAGGTGGGATGAGAATCTGCTCAGATAATCTAACTTCAATCCATCCTCTTTTCAGTATAAGATGTGCCTCTCACTGAGATCTGAGAAGAGTTCCAGGAAAGGTCTTGATTAGAAGAAGGAATGATGATGTGCTCCGACAGTTAGTAAAGAGAAAGAAATAAAGGGAGAAATTGAAAATTAACTCCAGAGCTAGCTTTGATGCTATATTACAGTAAAGAGAGGATTGTGCTTCTGTTGACAATGACAACACCAGCACACAAAAAAATGCTGAATGCTATCTATTTTAAAATATATTTAAAATAATATTTGGCAGGAGGCAGAGGCAGGAGGATCACTTGAGCCCAGGAGTTCAAGACTGCAGTGAGCTATGACCATGCCATGCACTCTACCCTGGGTGACAGAGTAAGACCCTTTCTCAAAAAAAAGTAAGTGAAATAAAATAAAATAAATTATTATTTTGAAATAAATTGTGGCATGTGTGTCAGTTGTAAAAAGTGTTTTTAGTTTAAAATTAACCCTGTCTGTGCAGCAGATATTTGATAGCAGGTATGTAAATCTGAATCAGCCATAAACAACCAGAATCAGCCAAGTGGTCAGATGGCACCTGTGCTGCCCATCAGATGCCTTCTGCTTGAATGTCCACGGAACTATTGAATGCTCTCAAGCTGTCAGCGACGGCCATGTGCTGGGCTTACTGGAACATGTGAATGTTGACACATTTTTAGAAACTTTGCTTCCTTGCATTTTATTCTGTGACAGTGCATAGGCTTTATCTCTTGTGGTTATGGAAATCAAGCTCTCCATTTGCATTCCATGTATAAAAATTAAAATATTAGGAGTAATTATTCTATCCACCACTGACTTAATTCTCACTGCTTGTAACATAGAATGTCCTCATCCAGAATCAGAAAATTCTACTGCTAAAGTGGCTCATTTAATGCTATTGGAAAGTAGCGTTTGAAACAGGACAAAGCCAAGCACAGATGCAGCACACACTGTGTGTTAGCTGTAAATGCCTGCATCAAAAAGACAGAAAGATCACAAATTAACAACCTAATGTCACATCTCAAGGAAAAAAATAAAATATCTACCACCACCACCACCAGCAATAAAATCGCAGATCAAATGGATTCACAGCCAAATGCTACCATACTTACATAGAACTGGTACCTATCCTACAGAAATTATTCCAAAACGCTGAGAAGGAGGGAATCCTCCCAAATTCATTCTATGAAGCCAGTATCACCATGATACCAAAGCCAGGAAAGGACAGAACAAAAAAAGAAAAGTACAGACCAATATCCCTTATGAACATAGATGCAAAAATCCTCCACAAAATACTAGCAAACCGAATTTAATGTCACATCAAAAATATAATTCACCATGATCAAGTGGATTTCATCCCAAGGATAAAAGCTGGTTCAACATATGCAAATCAATAAAAGTGGTTCAAAACATAAACATAAAAAAAAAGACCATATGATCATCTCAATGGATGCAGAAAAAGCTTTTGATAAAATTCAGCACCCTTTCATGATAAAAAACCCTCAACAAACTAGGCATAGAAGGAGCATACCTCAAAGTCATAAAAGGCATATATGAAAAACCCACAGCTAACATCATACTGAATATAAAAAAAGTTGAAACCATTTCCCCTAAGAACTGGAACAGGACAAGAATGCCCACTGTCACCACTTCCAGTCAACATAATATTTGAAGTGCTAGCCAGAGCAATCAGGCAAGAGAAAGAAAGAAAGCCTATCGCAATTGGGAAAGGGATCAAACTATCCTGTTTGTTGATTATATGGATATGATTTTGTATCTAGAGAACCCTAAAGATTCCACCAAAAGATTCCTAGAACTGATAAATAAATTCAGCAAAGTCTCATGTTACAAAATCAATGTACACAAATCAGTAGCATTACTGTATATTAATAACAGTCAAACTGAGAGTCAAATAAAGGAATCAATACCCTTCACAATAGCTACAACAAAAATAAAATGCCTGGGAATATACTTAACCAAGGAAGTGAAAGAGCTCTACAAGGAGAACTGCAAAACACTGATGAATGAATTCACAGATGGCACAAACAAATGGAAAAACATTTCATGCTCATGGATTGGTAGAATAAATATGGTTGAAATGTCCATACTGCCCAGTGTGATTTACAAATTCAATGAAATCCCTCAAAATACCAACATCATATTTCACAGATCTAGAAAAAAGATAACTTTAGTTTCATTTGGAAGGAAAAAGATCCCAAATAGCCACAGCAATCTTAAGCAGAAAGAACAAATCTGGAGGTATCACATTAACTGACTTCAAATTATACTACAAGGCTATAGTTACCACAGTAGTGTGGTACTAGTATAAAAGTAGAAACATAGACAAATGAAAGAGAATAGAGAACCCAGAAGTAAAACAATCTACCTACAAGCAACTGATCTTTAACAAAGCAGACAACAATATTCACTGGGGAAGGGAAGCCCTATTCAATAAATGGTGCTGGGAAAACTGGATAGCCACATGCAGAAGAATTAAATAGGACTCCTATCTCTTGTCATATACAAAAATTAATTGAAAATGGATACAAGACTTAAATGTAAGGCAGGAAGCCATAAAACTTCTAGAAGCAAATATAGGAAAAGTCCTCTAGATGTCGACCTACCCTAGGCATAGAATTTATGACTACGACCCCAAAGGCTAATACAGTAATAACAAAATAAATACATGGGACTTGATTAAATTAAAAATCGAAGGAAATAGTCAACAGAGTGAACAGACAACATACAGAATAGGAGAAAATATACATCTGGCAGAGGACTAATACCCAGAATCTACAAAGAACTCAAACAAATCAGCAAGAAATAAACAACTGCATCAAAAAGTGGGCAAAAAACATGAACAGAAATTTTTCAAAAGAAGATAAACAAATGGCCAAGAAACAGATGAAAAAACATTCAACATTACTAATTATCAGGGAAATGCAAATTAAAACTACAATTACATACCACCTTACTCTTATGGGACTGGCCATTATTAAAAAGTCAAAAAACAATGGATGCAGAGAGAAAGGAACACTTATACACTGTTGGTGGGACTGCAAATTAGTACAACCTCTGTGGAAAACAGTATGGAGATTCCTCAAAGAAATAAATATAGAACTACCATTCAAAACAGCAATCCCACTTCTGGGTATCTACACAAAGGAAATGAAGTCATTTTATCAAAAAGACACCTACACTCAAATGTTTAGGGAATGATTCACAATTGCAAAGATGCGGAATTAACTTAAGTGTCCATCAATTCATGAATGGATAAAGAAAATAGTATGGAGTATTACTCAGCCATAAAAAGAAATGACATAATGTCTTCTGTAGCAACTTGGATAGAACAGGGATGATTATCCTAAGTGAAATATCTCAGGAATGGAAAACCGAACACTGTGTGTTCTCACTAATAAGTGGGAGATAAACGATGAGTACACAAGGGCACAAAATGATATAACGGAAGTGAGAAATCAAGAAGAGAAGAAGTTGGCAGGGGAGGGGAGGGATAAAATCCTACCTATTTGGTACAGTGAACACTATTCTGGTGACCCACACATCAAAAGTCCTGACTTTAGCATTATACAAGGTACCCATGTAAGAAAAACACTTGTAACCCCTTAATTAAAATTTTGATATTAAAAGTACAAAAATAAATGAATAAAACAATTTAAAAAATAAAAAAAGAATAGCATCAGATAGATCCAACTGTAGGATAGTCTACAATATACCTGAGTAGTATGCCTCAAAATTGTCAAGGTTATCAAAGACGAAGTCTGAGAAACTATCACAGACAAGAGCCTATTGAGACACGACAACTAAATGCAATATGGTTCCTAGCTAGGATCCCGGAAAAGATACAGTTAAAAATTAAAGAAATTAGAATGAAACATGAACTTTAGTTAATAATAATACACCAATATTGATCCAAAAATTTTCAAATGTATACCACACTAATACAAGAAGGTTCTGATAGTAAACATCAGATGCATGGAATATGACAACTCTGTTCTATCCTCTCAAATTCCGTAAATGCAAAAGTGTTGTAAAATCAAATATTTATTTAAAAAAAACAAATAAATGTTAAATTTGGTTGTTATCTTCACAACCTTGTAAAGTAATATAATCTAACGTTTCTTTATCTATCGGGAAGACTCAGGGAGTAATAGCAAAAGCCCTGTATTCAGGTTTAAATTTGAGCCCTATCACCCCCCACCTGTGTCATCACATGTGAGTTTCTGCCTCATCTTCCACCTCGGGGCAATGAAGTGATAGAATGCTTAGACCCGATCTGACATTCCTTATATGTGTCTCTGGCATTTATAACTGATTTCTCTGAAACTACTTTCACATGGATAACTAGCGAATATTCCTAAAATGAATGCTGTGCTTATCCTTCAGATTCCACAAAGGCTAATAAATTGAAAGTATTGACATTAGGAAACATTGTTTGCACAGCTGACTTAACATGACCAAAATGGTGGCAAGTAATTATTTTTTTTTAAGTTATTATATACAAAGTATGCAAATTAATGATCTTTACTAGTGTTTTCTAAACATTAAGTATGAATGAATATTAACATTCAGGAGAAAATATTTGAAATTAAGTAATTATTTTTTTAAGTCATAAAATTATAGAATATCAAAGTGGGAAGGGGAGCAGCTATTTTAGAGAAGACCAGACTGAGGCCTAGAAAGATAAAAGATTATGAATTAATTCCTCAAGTGAGTTGTAGAAATATTTAGACATCCAATGCACCCTCCAAATTTTAAATTGAAAATTAGCCATGCAATTTTTCCTTAAAAGGTATTTTATCACAACAATGCCTATTAAACCCTATTCTTGAAATCACAAAAAAGAGACTAAGGGGCCATTCCTCTTTTACTTTGATAGTTTGTGCGCATGTGTGTGTTTGTGTATACATATGTACGTAATTTCTGAATACTTTTGTACAGAAACAGTTTTTTAATTTGCTTACGTCTCACCACTTACGTCCCACCTCTGATGATAATGTTTATGCGCATGAAACATTTACCAGTCTGGGGTTTAGAATAAAGCCTCTTTCTTGGATACTCAGAGCATCAACATGAAGATGACCTCAGCGTTGACACCAGTAGGTAACTCTAATGGGTGTGATTTGCTTCTTGCCCCATTGGGACGGGCTTACTTGGTTTCAATACAGAACAGCTGTCGGGCTGCATGTTGCCGTATGTGTCAAATGTATTTTCCAACAGGAACTGGAAACTAGAGTCCTCCAGGGAATAAAGATCACAAAAAACCCATGTTTTCCTATTAGAGAGTTACCTATCCCTCTCCAATCTAGAGAACATTCATAATTGCATGCAAATGATGCGATTCTCAACTATTCGTATAATCTATTACCATAATTAAGTGCAGTACAACAGTATTTTAAACAACTTGCACGATCACTATGAATCATGTACCCTGTAGTGCACCATAATCACAAAAAAACTCCCAGATCACAAATGATATTATTCTAAGCTTTGAGGACAGAGGTGATACAGCAAACCAAACATAAATAATTTATAGAACCATGAGAAAGAGCTCAGTGCTTGGTTTTTTGTTTTGTTTTGTTTTTTTAAACCATTATAGGAAATCTCTAGCTTTTATTATCAAACACCTAAGACCCTGGGGATACAGTATTTAGTATGGTTGTCAGAGTTTGGCACTGATCCAATAAAGCTCTCACTTAAATTCCTACAATTAAATTTGCTAATAAGTATTATGTTAACACAAAGTTGCTTATGCTTTCATGTTGAGAGAAGATCCTTACATTCCTAGTTAACAGAGGTTAAAAAAAAAAAAGGAAGGACAAATTAATCCAATTACCTTGTTTTTTCTTTCCTCATTCCAAGGAAAAAGAGTATGTTTCTTCACAATCAACATTCAACACATTTCCCTAATTAATGCAATTTGATAAAATGAAACAAATTCCTGATGTCATTAGCAGAGTTCTGCCTAATGAAGTTGGGCTATATGAAACATTAACTGCAGAGCTAAATCCATTTCTGTGGCCAGGGAAACACACATTTATCATTTCAGTACATTTACTTTGGAAGTACCAATCATGAAGGCTTATCACTACAATCATCCTGTCTTGATAAATCAACATAAATTAACATTTTGATCAATGCCATCATTAGGGCTTTGAAAGAAGGAAACTACTCCTCTGTAAAGAGGCAAAAGTTAACACTGCCTCTTGACGGAATAGGGAACTGCTGGGCGGACGACAGTTGTTTTTCCACTTAAAACTGTATTTATCTTACCAAGTTTGACAATAACCATCAATATGCTTCAAATCACAAAAGGGAAGTTCAATTCCACAGACTGTGAATAGTGTTTTCAGCAGAAAGCAAAAGAGCCGAAAGTTGCTAAAATTTACATGCAACCTACAAATACCCTTATTCTTTCTTAGTCTCTTCGATGAACACTATTTGCTTTGTAAGCAATGTATATACATTTCATGTATAAGACTATATAGTCACTGGAGTTATGAAAATGGAACTTACATATTTTTAAAATCTTTACCTTTCAAAGTGGAAACAAATATTTCTGCAAATTCACTTCTTCCTTTGCCAGGTAGTTATGAATTCGGTAGACTCAAATATTGCTTTTCCTTCCTTTTAATTTTTTCCTACTGTTCTAATATGCATAATCTTTCTAGCTAGTAGTATATTATTATTTTTATTAGTAGTAAAAGTAGTAAAAATCTTATGCAGATTTCCTTAGTTGCTAGCAAGTGTCCCTCTTCCACTGTACAATGTTACTCAATATATTAATACTGCATCACATTTAGAAGTCACTGTCTTCTTAGCTTGTCCATTGCTGTTGACAGTTTCTCATAGCTTATTGTCCTTGGCAGTTTTAAGGAGAAGTTATCAGCTATTTTGTAGAATGTTGGGATTTTGTCTATTTTTTTTTTCTGATTGGGATTTTTTTGATTTTTTTTTTTTTTTTTACCATTACTATATGGGAATTATGGGTTTTGGGGAGAGAGACCCAGAAGTAAAGTACCATTTACATCACATCTCATCAAAACAGTCATCTAGCAGAACTCTTTTAACTCTCTTAAAATTCCTACAGTTAATTTGGCGAAAAAGAATCATATTAATACAAAATAGCTCATGCTTTCACGTTGAAAAATGATCACCATGATTTATCGCTGTCAATGTGATTTATTACTGTTGATATTAACCTTGACATCTGGCTGAGATACTGTTGTCAGGTATCTCCACTGTAAGGTCATACCCCCCACTTTTCCATCTTGTGCTCTTTGAAAGAAGTCACTAGGTACACCCCAAACTTAAGGAGTGGAGAGTTATGGTCCATCTTCTTTAGAGCAGGTATCTTAATAAATTATTTTGAATTCTTCTGCACGTGAGATTTGTCTTTTCTCTCCCATTTATTTAATCAATCATTTAGTTATTTCAGTGTGAAATCAAAGATATTTACTTCGTACTTTGGAGTATAGTTTATTACTTTCTTTTATTGTTCAAGTTGTCTCAGCTTTTGTCCAACCCTTTCAGTTAGCTCTAATGTCTTTTTGACATGTCCCCATCATCTGTGCATCTGTGTGTGTGTCTGTGTGTGTGAGATTGTACGTGTGTGGGTTTTAGCACCCACTTTCTGGAACTACAAGATGGCCCAGGTACACATTGTGTATTTTCTGCCTTGGTACTTCAATCGGCCATTTCTCCAAAGAGAAACTCAATCGACAGCATTCAGCAAAAGATATGCTTGGGATTACGCATTCACAAGGTACAAGAAAAAAATGATGTAATAATACTGCCTCCTAATATCCATTGATATCCATTCTCTCCTCTTTCTTTTAGCTACACACATGACCACCCTGAGTACATCTGCCAGACTCTCTTACATATGGGCAAGGATAGATGACTGATTCTCACCAGGAAGATAAGAGCAGAAGTGCTCTGTTTATTATTTTCAGGGAAGAGATTTGTTTGCCCTCCCCATCCCTACTCCTTCTTGGCCAGAGTGTAGACGAGATGCAGAACTGTCTTGGATTACACAGCATCGTAGCATCAGCAGAGCAACAAAGTAGTAGTCTCAGTGCCCAGTTGACCAAGTTTCCATGTTTGCCCTTTGTGTCTGAGGTCGGGGTAGGGCAAGAGTAAAATAAACTGTCTCTCATACGGTTCTACAGCTGGCCGCGTTACCTTAACTAATTTCCCCCTGAGTTCCTCGTACTTCAATGCTACATTAAAAGTAAGCTTTATCTAATAACATAATTTGCACAACACCTTGGCCGCTGCCATTTTTAGTCCTGTGCCTACTAGTTACTGCTTCTGACTTGCCATGGATGTGCGTAGGCTTCTGAATGGCTCCTGGTAGTTTCTCCTTACACAATTAATTATTTCACACCAGACTGAGGCCACATGATTGAGTTGACACTAGAGCACTTTTCAAAGTTCTCTGCACATTAGAATCATCAGGGGATTAAAAAAAATGTTACTCATGCCTAGATCCCACTCTCAGAGATTCTGATTTAATTGGTCTAGGGTGTAGCCTGGCACCAGTGGTTGTAAAAGCTCCCCAGGTGATTCTAATAGGCAGTCAGTGTTGAGAACCACTGCTCAAATGCTGGAGCAAGCCACGTGAGTGCAGGGTTAATCCCCGTAGCTTGTACTTAACCTTCATGTAGGGTGGGATTTGAGGCTGTTGATCTAACCCTGGCTCTCAAGCACTGGCACAAATATCATCAGAACTCTGCTTCGTGGTTTAAAGGGAGTAAATATCATTGCAAACACTAATAACTTAAGGCCTGGAACATCTCTCCTTTCTGTATAATGAAATTTTGGTCTTATCCATGCCTGCCTTTGACAAGCCAGGGTTATAAAATTCAACTCCAACAGCCTGTGCCTTGAAGCGGCCATGTCTGTCCTGCAGGGCACTTGCATGCCTGCTCGCTGTAATTGAATTCTTGCTTCAGTTCTGTGTGCAGGCCAAGGCTGCTGACACCTGCTGCCTTTGGCTGAAGCATGTGTGCACTGTTCCACCTCCTACCCTTACAGAATACACAAATTCATCAAGATGAAGAATAAGGAAGGAAAGCATACATTATCAGATATAAAAATGTAATATGCCTGTGGTAATTAAAAGAGTGTTGTTTAAGAATAGCTAGACACACCACTGAGATTCACAAATGGGAGCTGGTAGGAACACACGTAGTATTACCAATCCGTGGGAATGGCTCGAATTACTTATGATGGGGGATTAGTTGGCCTGCTATATGGAAAATAATAACATTAGGTTTCTACATCATATGACTCATGAAATAGCTTCCTACTGTAAAGAACTAAATAATAAATGGGAAACTTTAAAAAATAAGAGCAGACAATGTAGAATATTATATGCACACACTCAGAATACAGAAGACCCTCTTGAATAAAATATAAAAAGCACAATGAATGATGAAAAACATGGAGACATCACACATTAAAACTTAAAGAATTTTTGACAAAATAAACACATAAACAAATTCGGAGATATCTAAAATGCATAAACCAACAAAGGATGAGTAGAATAAGCCAACAAAGAATTAGTAGACAAATAAATCAGACCTAACTATAGCAATCCTAGGCTTTGTTTTATGTTAAATAAAAACCAAAATAGAGAAAAAAATATCTCTCTAATGTGTTGTCATTTATTGCACATCTCAAAGAACACAGAACAATAATAAATATAGTGTTTGAAACGTGTATATAGAATAAAAGAATAAAGGCATGACAGGAAAAGACGAAAGCAATCTCAGAGAGAGCTCAGACGGAATTAAGGAGGGTAGCAAAGGACATTTCCATAATATATTTGATTTGGTCAAATATTATTTGAAGCAAATAGAGGAATAGGCAGTCAGTCTTGGGGGGGGGAATAAATGGTTTCATTAGTCTACAATTTTCTCTGAATATTTGAAACTATTTAATGATTTAAAAATGAATTAAAAAGACAAAGAAGTGAAAAATACACCAAGAACTAAGGTAAATGCCTCAGAGTACTTAGATTATGGATTATTTTATTTAATTTTCTTTCTAATCTTCCAAACATTTTTACCATAAAGATGACAATTGTTGTAGTAAGGGAAAAATATTATTGAAAGTGAAATCTTTTTAAATTTTCTCAATTTTCCTAATACATTGAAAAAGTAAAACAACCACTTTCTCTCTCTCTCCATCTATATTTATCTATTTTCTTATCTATCTACTCTAATTAGTATATCTAATCTATCTAATTTATCTGTCATCTATACATATCTAAATCTATATCAGAATCAGTCTTATCTATATCTAACATCTCTAAGAACAAGTACATGTGCAAGCTTATAATTTAAAGCATAAAATTTGTGTCCTAGGCATTAGTGTTTGTTTTTATCAAAGAAATTTACTTTTCATTTTTCTATTTTCAATATTAGCATAAGTTATTCTGATGTCCAATGTTCTATAGACAAATTGTCTCTTATATTTGGCATATAGATTAATTTAATCATGAATTTAAAATAAACATTTACTTCCAAACAAGTCACTAGTAAGGCTGAAAGGACGACACTAACCTAGCATGCGTTAGTAAGTGAGAAAAAAAAAAAAAAAAAAAAAAAACACCTCTCTAAATTTAAGAGGTACTGAGGTCTTTAGTCATTTAGACACAAATATGGAGAAATATTTATCTTTTCCTAATAACACAAATTCCCTTTTTTCCTACTTTTCTTTCAGGAGTCAAATGTCAACATGTCAAATAAATAAAATCTCTGCATGTGGCGGTTTTTTCAGGGTGGTACCAGTGAGATAAATAATGACAATTCTCTGGGAATGGGACTTTGGACGGTATCTGCACCTGGCCTGCCCCTCCTGCAGCTGCTAGATTTCTGGATTTCACTGTGAGGTTGAGACTGTTGGCTGGAGGCCTGCCGCAAAACCGGGAAGAGAGATAAGGAAATAAGACAAGTTAAAATGCTACAAAGCCCACAATTCTGACTGTGATGCCGCATGTTTTTCATTAATAAATGCCTTCTAGATTGTTTCAAAACTCCGATTAATTTTCACAGTCTTGGAAATGTCAATTTTTTTACAACGTTTTTCCATATGCTCTTTGCTTTGTTAGAGGAGAGAGATACCTCCATGTTTGTTTCATTTTGAGGATTTTATAAAATATATTTTAGAATATTTAAGCACACATTTGGTCTCACTAAAACCAAGTAAGTATAATATATCGTTAGAAATTTCTAAAGGGGCATTAGGAACATCTGAGTTAAGACCGTATTAAATTTGATTTCGCTTTTCTCTTTGCAACTTTAAGGTACCTGGTCCTCCTCAAATTCGCATCATTATTCTAGCTCGGTCTTTGGATTATGTAAATTTCCCTGACTCTTGCCCTCCATTATTCGCACCATCCGAAACATTTGGTGTGACTAATCTTCCTAGAACTGATCATTCCATTCTCCTACTTTAAGAAATCTCCACTCCCTGCTGAAGTAAATCTTCCTGAGTTATGATTAAGAGGCGGCCCACGATACAGGTTTCATCGTCCTCCCCGTGAGCAGTCCCAGGCAACGCCCTGCTTGGATTTGACGACCGTGATGCTCAAAGTGTGGTCTGAAAACTGGTTCTGGTGCAGGAACTCTAGATTACGAAATCCACAATGAGCTGAGTACACACATTCAGAATGAGTATTTAGAAAATTTTATACGAATTTGAAATTACTACATCAGTTAAGTGCATAAATTATGGACTTGCTTTATTAAATGAGACATAAACTAATTCAAAAGTCATCAAAATCCATTGGTGAGTCACACGTGGCAAGAGAATACCAGCCTTGTTCAATTATATCTTATTAAAATATGAGCTATTTTAAGGTGAATTTGTCAATTATAATCTAAAGATGTATAAAAATCTGAGAATATGTCACTATTCATTTATTTTATAGCTTGTTTTTATAATCATTTTTAATTTTAATCACAGAGCTCTGTTCAATAATAGCTAAATATTATTATTCAATCACAGTGAATAAAATCAGTTCCCTTTTGCATTCTATTTTAAAGATAGTGAAATAAGCTTCACTGGAATTTCTGTCAAGTAAAGATAGAACTTTCCTAAACGAAGTAAGAGTTGTAAATCACATGATGTAGAAGTTCTTCTGAAAAAAAATTGTGTGCTAATTTTACTAAGATGTATAATCACTGATATTTACTGTTTTGTGACCATAATTGATGACAGCCATCATTCCTCTGAGCTTCAATCTAAAAGCTGAGAGAATAATTGTCCAGGACCTATGTGAAAATCGTAGGAATTGAGGCAGGTTTTATCGTGAGGGATGCAGCCACAGTCAGACCACACGGAATCAGGAGGGTGCAGGAGAAACGAACATGTGCCTCTCTCCCCTCCAGCTCTGCAAACCTCTGCCAGTTTTTCGCATGGGCTGGAACCACCCAGAAGCTCAGGAGCAAGAGGCTCCATGGGGTGCGGTCTGTAAAGTATGGAATGTAGCACAGCAGCAGAGAGAGATGGGGAATTCATCCAGGGGTGAGAGAAAATGGAGCCTGTACTTTTCCTTCTTATCCTGTTAACTCTTAGGATTTTTCTCTTTGACTTTGAGGTTTATATTAATAGTATGTCTGATCACTTTAGATATAGTCTCGTTTTCATTTCTCCCATTCATAACCTTGTGTATTCTTCTCATCTGAGAACTGTGGTCTTCACTTAAGTCTGGAACACGTGCAGCCCTTGAGCTCTCACTCTAGAATTCTTGTTTTCCTGCTGTAGGTAGACAGACTATTTTTCATGACACTCAATCGCTCACTCTCTCTCCCTCTCAGATCATTATTACTAGAAATTGCTTTATGTGAAATTTTACTGTGGGAAATACTCTATAAATGTATTTTGACTTTGCCACTGCTAAAGCAGTAACGATTTTTACTAGTTCCAGACACATTTTGATACTATTCTGAAAAATATGATTTTACCATGCAAATCTAAATTCTGACCTTGTGTCTGCTAATGGCATGGTATGATTTTTGATTTGTCGCCACTAACTCTATTATGAGTCATGGCTCTTGTTGGCTTGTAATTTTCCTTGCTTCTTCCTCAAGACAGCGAGCATTTTTGTCTCTTCCTAGCTTCATGGACAATACGGTTCTTAGAGGTGTTGAGCTTTATCCCATTCCCCTGTTCCAACTCCCTGCTTCACACAAACCTGAGCTCTCGTTTCCTGTACCCACTTAGGTATTAATGCCATTTCCCCTAATTTCTGCTTGTGGGTCCAAAATTTCCTGCAGCAAATACTTATTCTATATATAGATATAGATATATTTTATTTCAGAATATTACGGGGGTACAAATATTTAGGTTACACATATTGCCTTTGCCCCCGCCCTCCGAGTCAGACCTACCAGCGTGTCCATCCGCCAGACAGTGCGCACCGCACCCATCAGGTGTGACTATACCTATCCCCTCCACCCCTTCTCGGCCTGACACCCGATGAATCTTATATGCACATATGGTAGTAACATTATTGTTTTAGCTTTGAATACACACTTAAAATACATTGAAAAATTATTCTTTTCTTGTTTGGAACTCAGCTAATTTACATTTTATCAAGCATGTGTGTGTGTTTGGAAGAGAGGGTGACCCACCCAAGCCAGTTCAGCCCATCACTTTAACCCGTGTCATGTGTAATAGATAATTTTTCCCCAAATATGTGAACAAGTATCTGAGACTACTTTAAATAATCCTGTTTCCTTATAAGATGACCAGTAGAATATGTCAGTTTGTGTTTTTAATAGGCAGAAGGAGAATTGAGTAGTTAATCTCTTGAGGCCCTTCTGAAATGTTAGAAAAGTGTTTTGTTTTTCACACATGACTGAGCTATGACTAACAGCGTGACCAATATCTCTGCTTTGTCTTGGGAGACTCTGTGTACTTGTGAACAGTTCACTTTCATGCTGATAATTACATCCAGCAGAATTTTGTTTCTTTTTGCATGTGTAAGCCATAGCGTTCAGTTATCTGCGAGTATCTGCCAAGCAGCAATAGACGACTTCTTCTACAAAACAATATAGTTGCTCCTGTTAAAACCCATCCATTATTGTCCAAGCCATTTTTAAACTTATTGTTTCCATTACTTTAGCAATTGATTTGTTATTTGTATGTATCATCACACTTTATCCTTATAACATATGACAGTGTCCTGTATTTCTTAAGTGTAGGGCTAGCTCCTTGTAATTATAATTTATAGATCAACTTTGTCAGTTAGGTATTATCTCAATATACAGTGGAGAAAATTAATACTCACGCAGGCCGAGTAGCTTGCCCAGGTTACTGGTGCCAAAGATGGGATTTGAATTAAATTTTCTATCTTGAAAATATATATCACTTTCATTGTTTTCAATTTTTCAGATGAATAAATTGCAACAAAAAAGTCGCTTTACATACTGGTGGCCAAATAGCCATCTAATAACCTGGCCTTTCAAATCAGCATATTTTCCAATTTAAATCAACTTCCCCAAATTAGAAGACAGGGGCTTCTCACTTTCTTTTTGTCCAGAGTCCCTGCTCAGGGCATAAATAAACCTAGAATACAAACTATTACAATTCTCCAAAACATTTTTATGTCTGTATGTTGGAGGGGTGACATCACCGAAAGACAAATACATAGGAACTCTACTGCAATCATTAGTGCATTTCATCGACCCTGTGTGTGCCTTTATTCATTCAGCACATAGTCTTTCGTGTACATGATGTGCCAGGACATTACAGCAGCTGTATAAACCTAAATCATCCCAAGGAATGAACATTAAGACTACAGATATTTTTTTTTTAATGGCACCTACTGTAAAGATCATTCTATCTTTTTATGTCACAGAAGATACCTAAAGTTTAAGGGCAAAATCTTCACAAGTGATTATTAAAAGTGCAACAGTTTGTTTAAAAAACAAGGCCCAGGATAACATAGAGTTCTATGGAAACCTAAAGAAAGCATCTTCATGCAATGCATAAAGCTTCCACTTGTGGAACTGAGTTGATGACTTTGCGTCACCGTCACCCAAATCTGCAAGCACAGGGGGAGCTGGACCTTGAGTTTAATTGGTTTCCATTAAAGAGGAAGAGAAGCTCAACAACTTGCTAGTGTCATGACCATCAACAGGTCCCTGTACTGGTTATATTGGACAAAAAAGTATCCCACTGCTGTGGCGACATCATTTGAAAGTAAGCTTAAATTCGCTATTGCAGAAGTGTGCTACAGCTACTGGAAAAGCATCAAGTGGCTGACAGGACTGAGAAATTATTTTTTTAGCAAACAACATCAAATTTTATTATTAGCGTTTTCTTAATATTTTCTTTGTAGTTTTTAATATGCAATTTTTTAAACATACACACAATTAGAGAAAATAGTGCATGAAGCCCTGGTTGTTGTTTCTCTAATACCTTAAAACAAATTTTAGACATCGTAGCATATCACTGATAGACACTTCTACATTCTGCATCTCTAACACAGATCTTTTTGTGGCAACAGCATTAATGAGATAGAATTCACATACAACACAATTCACCCTTTAAAGTGTATAAATCAACGATTTTTAGTATATTCACGTAGCTCTACAACCAACACCATAGTCAATTTAAGAATACTTTCATCAATCCTCCCCCACAAAAAACCCCTGTAGCTATCACCCTGCAATCCCTACTGCCCCCCTCAAGCCCTGGGCAACCACTGATTTAGTTTATGTCTTTATAGTGTTTCCTGTTCTGTACAGTCTATCTATCTATCTATCTATATATATATAATTATACAATATTTGGCCCTTGTGTCTGGTTACTTTCACTTAATATATGGTTTTCCAGGTTTACTCACATTGAGCATGTTCAGTACTTCATTTCTTTTTATATACAAATAATATTCAATTGCACATATATACACCACATTTTGTTTATCCATTCTTCAGTTGATGGACATTTGGGTTGTTTTTACCTTTTGGCTATTAGGAATAATTTGCTATGAACATTTGTGTATAAGTTATTGTGTGGACATATGTTTTTATTCCACCATGTGGTAAAATCGCTGGGTAATACGGTGACTCTGTGTTGAAGGTTTTGGGAACTATAAGAATATTTTTCAAAATGGCTGCATCATTTTACATTCCCACCAGCAGCATGTGAGGGTTCTGGTTTCTCCACATCCTCATTATTTGGTATTAAAAAAAAACCATTTTTTTATTCTAGCCATCCTTGTGGGTGTAAAGTGATATCTTCCTGTAGTTTTGACTTCATTCTGCAGTGACTAATAATTTTGAGCATGTTTTCACGTGCTTATTGGCCATTTGTATATCTACTTTGGAGAAAATTCTGATCATATACTTCAGCTATTTTTAATTGGGTTAGTTGGGTTTTTTGGAGTAACATGCTCCAGCAAGATGCCCAAATCCCGTGTTCTGTCTTCTGAGGCCCTGTGGATGTCAGGTTGTCCAGAGAATAGTTGTGCCCAGAGCCAGCTGAAAGCCTACTCTACATGGGTAGTTGCTGACTGCTGGCCGGTGGTTGATCTCCTGTAGTGGCCACAAGAAGATGACTTCTGCTCTTGTCCGTGGTTCTCTGGTTCTTGTAGTAGGGTTTCTAGCTACACTCCCTACACTTAAACCCAAGACCCTCATCACCATTACGGTTTCTCTGCTTCTCCTCTTTGTTCCGCATGTTCTTTTTTTTCTTCTTTCCTTCTTAAGTTTATGTAATTAATATAGCCTACAAAAGCATTTTTTTTGTGTTAAGTGTTAACATTTTGATCTTTCTGTCTCTTATCCTTTCTGCAATATCTTTTTTTTTTTTTTTTGAGAGTGACTCACCTTTCTCTGTGTGGGCTGAGTTGATAGCTGATACAATTAGGATGCAATTGACACAATTTTGTGAGATAATTATAAGCCAAGATTTAGAAACAGTATCCAGCCACAAAGCAAAGAGGTAATGGATCCATAGACTCATGGGTACGGAATCATTTCACATCCAGCTCCCCATGTATTCATTCACACGTCTCCAGTTTAACATAGAAACACTCCACACAGCTGTGTCCACTCACAGCAAAGGGTTAAGAGCCTTGTCTCTCTTAACAGTTTTGAGTATTGAAAAGAAAACCATGTCACTTTTCTCTTCAACCCCTTATTATTATGTGACCCTGGGAAAGTAGTTAAATTTCTTTGTATTTCAGTTTCTGTATTTTATTTCTTCTATGACATTAAACTTTCACACTTCCCAGAGTTTTGTGTAAAGTTAACGATGAATGTTTTTATGCCCTCCTCACAATAGCTAAGACAAATCTCACGAATAAGTACAATTTCTTTTTTGTTTCTACTTGAAGAACAACCTTATCCCAAATTAAAGTCCCTGGAAAATGAGGGAGATGTGTATCAACTATTACGTTACAAAAATAATTCCATCAACAATTTCATTTCATACTGCAGAGCTCCTTCAATATTTACAGTGATTTAGTGCTACTACTACAAATAGATTACATTCAGGAAGCGCTAACCATTGCCTACATGTTTTATATGTGTTACATAATAAATCCCCACAATAGCCCTGTAATTTACATGGTAATACCATCCTTATTTAATAGATGTTTATCCCACACAGGACAAACACTTCACATACTTTTCAATAATCAATCAATCAATTCCAATTAGAAAGATGTGAGTAAATGATAAATCAAAGGGCTGTAATAAGGTATAGCATTTCATCTATGTTCAAGCTATCTGTAAATTAATTACATGTGATTATCCAGACAGCATTCTTACATTAGACATCTTAGTTTTCTACTGAAAAAAAATGCATTAATAAATATTTTGATAAAGATCAAGTGAGATTTTAAGAAAGAAACTATAAAGTTGTTCCTTATATACAAAAATATTCTATTAATGCAAACTTTTATTTTTCTCAGTCTTTTATATTATCCATCCAAGTAGAAGGACACGGATATTATTTACAGACTGTATTAATGTTCTCATTTGGAAATAAATTTATTCATTTATTTTTATATTGTTATATCACTAGGATACACTATTTATTGTGGAAGCCTAATTCCTTGTCATTGGAAATACTAAATGATTAAAATTTAGAGACTATATACTAATAGAAGAGAATGATTCATTTGTACATTAATCTATTAATCTATTTGAAATAGAGAATCATTATAGATCAATTTTTTTTTGAGACAGAGTCTCACTCTGAAGCTATCTTCCCATCTCAGCCTGTCGAGTAGCTGGGACTACAGGAGTGTGCCACTATGCCTGGCTATCTTTTTATAGACATGGAGTCTCACTATATTGCCCAGGCTGGTCTTGAACTCCTGGCCTCAAGTGATCCTCCTGCCTCAGCCTCTCAAAGTGCTGGGATAATGGGCATGAGCCACTGTAACTGGGCTTCAAGTTCTAAAATGTTCATCATACAAAACCAGTGAGGGAAATAACTATTGAGTCTATTAGTTGATAAAGATAAAATTAGGCACCAGTAACAAAATTGACAGAAGTTAAATAAAACATGAGAGACAACTAAATAATGAAGAAAAATATGTCAGAGGAATGTAACATTCTAATTACTATTTTGATTTTGATTCAATTGTGGTTGGATTTTGGTAGTAAATAAATCTAATAATAACTTAGATATGCTTATGAAAACTATCCTTTGAAATTGACATGTTAGACTTGAACAAATAATTAACAACAGAAGTAGCAATCTGTGGCATGATTAATCAAACATTTACATACTCATTATGATAAGATAATGGAGCATAATTTATAAGGCACTCAAATTTCTTAGATGTTCTGTGAACAGTTATTACTATTGTTACATTTTAAGTCTAATTTCCTTTCCTTGAGGTCTTTTTTACTGCACTCCACAAAGATATCATTATGTTTAAGGATACTTTTTACTCAATTTGCTCTGTGCAAAAGATTAATCTTTATCATTCAAAAAATGAGAGAGGTAAGTGGATCCTATAATA
>NW_012147930.1:3309045-3310348 GCF_000956105.1 Propithecus coquereli
AGTTTGCCATAGTCCCCACCCATCCATATCGTCCCTGAGCCCTGTGCTGATGTGTCAGTCGGCATTTCCCAGCTCACTTCTGCTGTTCCCAGCCCACTAAAACATATCCATCTCTCCAAAAGCATTTCTACTTTAAGCCTTTTGATTATTATCATAGAGGTGAAAGAGGTACCTATGATTTATGGCAAAGAAGGAGAAGGGATTACTGACTATTCTGGTATCTTGATTAATGTGAAAACTATGATGCCATCATCTGAGAACAGGTAGAAAATACTGAGCAGCAGATTTGAAAGAAAGAAACTGGTTGGTTTAGATATTGTACAAATTTATTAATATATAGATGTATATCTTTTGGGAACTGGAGATTCTAGTCTATAATTCAGAAGAACCCTCCAGGCAATATTTATTAAGTTTTGATAATAAGGAGTTAATCCTGAGAGGGTTAACAGAGCAAAGAAGTCTTAGGATAGAGTGTAAGGTGACTAGTGGGACGAAGAGAGTTGGACAGAGCATATTAAAATGAGGCTACTTAAGAAAACCAATTACTCAATCCTCAACTATAATGAATGAAGAGATGTTTTACTCTGTTAGGATCTGTATTCTGTTATTCTATTCATGTGCAAATGATATTAACTACAAATTCAACATGTGTTCATAAAAGGAGAAATCATTTTACTTTATTTTTTTCTTGTTTCCTATATATTAAGAAGGAATCAGTTTGGTTTATTTGAATAGAATAGAATAATTGAATGGAATCTCAGTTATTTGGCTGTATAGGTACACAATCTTTTTAGCCTTGAAAATATTCCCTGATACACTGTATTTGTATTTTCCCAGGTGTCTTTATGGGCGCTATCTTATGCTGTATGAGGCAAGAGTAGAAACAAAATAGCTATAGGAAAACAGGAAAGGAAAAGAATCCTGCAGTCAGTGATTCCATAAGTGGGAGGGAAGAGAAATAATTAATTTAGGCATGAAGAGGCTTTATGCCTTTGATACGATCTTCCTAATATTCTTTTCTGGATTATTTAAAAACATAAACATGCATTTATTTTTAAATATAATCAATCATTTCAAATATATAGGGAAAAGGTTGGAGGTCAAGAGGCCCGTTCAGCATCCACTGCTACCATATTGAGTGGTATTCATTCCAGTCTTTGGCGCAATCAAGCGCTTTTTCACAGGGTCTGATGTGTGTAAAGCCCTTCACTGTCTCAAGCTTTTGCCTATAGATATCTTGGCATGTGGCTGACCCTTTTTCAGAAATTTGCATCTCCAGTATGCCCCAAACCATAAAAGCCTG
>NW_012147930.1:3311513-3314112 GCF_000956105.1 Propithecus coquereli
TGTAAACATATATATTAATACATATCTCAAAAGTATTAACATAAATGAACACTATAAAGGAAAATTCAATGAAGACAACTGTAAAAATAATATGTTGTCCTGAATACCGATATGCTTTGTCCTGAATAATAAGCAATACATATGGTCATTTTTGAAGTTATATAAAGGCTTTCTCATGCTTATAGAAATATTTCAGGAAAAATTACTAAGTTATTCACTACAATATAAAACAACAATAAAACCCAAAAGAAAAGATTTCCCAAAGAACATAATTACTAGGGCAAAATAGGATTATTAAATACTCAATTATCCCTCAGTATCTGTGGGGGATTGGTTCCAGGACACCTTGTAGATCCTAAACTATGTGCTTGTTCAAGTCTCGCAGTTGACCCTGCAGAATGCAGATATGAAAATTCAGCCCTCCATATCCATGAATTTCACATCCCATGAATACTGTATTTTCAATCTGAGTAGTTGTGGATGTGGAAACTACAGATCTGAAGGGTTAATTGTATTTACTGAAAAAAATCCACATAAATGAATTAGCACGGTTCAAACGCATGTTGTTCAAGGGTCAAATGTACATTATTGCCCAAAGTCTCTGGAGATAGGATATCAGCAAGACAGTGAAATAGGAAGCTCCGACCTTGTTCTCTCATGGAGACACCAACCTAACAACAATATACAATCCAAAAAGCCTTTATGAGGACTCCAGAAAGCAGTTAGGAGTTGCAAGGCCCCAGGCAAACTCAAAGCTAAGAATTGTTGCAGCGAGGTGGGTACAATAAGCCATTTTATTTCAACTGTATCAGTCTCTCCTTCAAGCAATGACAGCTCATGATCAGGAGAAAAAACTCAACTTGTAGCTTCTCCCTTGGGAGGAAAAGAGAAGAGTGGAATGGACATACAATAACCCAGATTTTGGGGGATCTGCGTGAGGGATCAGTTTCTGTCTTGTCTGACTTAGAATGCTGACAGACTGGCATACTTTGGATGCCTGGGGGCCACTGAGAACATAGGAGAGTTCAGAGTCAGTGGCCTGTGGCAGCTTGAAAGGACATGTAGCACCATGTTCAAACACCAGAGGGAACCACCCACTATATTCCTGAAAAAGAAACTTGTAAACCCCTCTGAGAAATCACATAGACAAGCCCAGAGAATCTATAACCACATGAAGGTTTCAGAGGCGGCCCGAATCTCTAGCTTGCTGAAGGATGGAGATCTTCCCATACATAAAGCCGACCTAGAAAGACTGAGGGAAGTAGATGTATTTTCAAATGCACAGATCACAAAAATACAGACTCACAAAGAAATAAGAAAACATCACCCCATCAAAAAAACAAAATAAATCTTCAGAAACTGATCACGAAGAAACAGAAATACATGAATTACCTGAAAAAGGATTCAAACTAATCATCTTAAAGAAGTTCGATATACTATAAGAGAACACAGATGGGCAACTAAATGAAATCAGAAAAACAATGCATAAAAATGAGAATTTGAATAAAGGTATAGAAGTTATAAAAAGGAACCAAAGAGAAATCACAGTGCTAAAAAATATAATAACTGAATTGAAAAATTAACTGGAGGAATGAGCAGCAGATTTGAGAAGGCAGAAGAAAAAAACTGGCAAACTGAGTGACAGTTCGACTGAAATTATTGAGCTGGAGTTCAGGTTTCAGTTTCTTTTATCAGCCATGGCTTCCCTAAGCTTTTGGGCTGCTAATTGTTCTCATTGTGATTGTTTTATTAATCTTCGTTTCCTTAATTAATAGGAATATATTTGGAAACAATTGTCACCTGCATACTGGAATGAATTTTCCAACTGAATGCTCTGAGCTGCCATGTGTTATTTCCTATTTCTTTCTCTTTTCGTGTCATTCTTTCTTGGTAGTGATCTGGGACTTGCTCCCCCCCCCATTTCTTTCTTAGTATTTCTTGAATGAGCTACTTACAAAAAAAAAGTGTTGTGGGTGAGGGAACAGGGCAGCGTTGTTTCTCTGGCTAGAGAGTCTTATTCATCTCTGATTTTGGTAGTCATAAGGTATTTTCACCTTCACTTTTTCCCTTGGCTGAAATATAGCACAGCTGGTTTGTTCACTGTGTGGAATCTCTCTCCTTCCACCTTCCTCATTGATACACTGTTTTGAAAATGTGGAAATGCTCCAGATTTTCTAGAAGGAATGGCAGACTAAGTCTGAGGAGAACCTCTCTGCCAGCCCCTCGAGCCCCGTAGCATTGTGACGAAAGGGGGCTTCACCTCAGGTATATCCCTCGTTTTGGAGAAATATCGTTTGCTGATTTCTCTGTTTCTAACTGCAGACCATGGTGTGTTTCTTTTTGCACGGTCATTTGGCATTAACTGTATTAGAATCCCTTCCTGAAATGTGTCTGACAAATACAAACTCAGCCTCCCCTGAGCGGAATAGTTTCTCACTTCTCTCCTTGCTTTTGAAGAGAAGAAAAAGGAGAAGTACTTTTAATTTTTAATGCTTCATGTTAAAAACATGAAGTTCACTGTGGTACTTTTTCATATTTTAGAAAGTATTGTTGAAACATGCCATTAGCTTGTAATAGCAAAAGTAAAATAAATAACCTG
>NW_012147930.1:3315977-3321304 GCF_000956105.1 Propithecus coquereli
TGCCTTAGGACACTGTGGAAAACTCAGTGTATGTTTCCCCTAAAACAGTCTACCCACTTTGGGAAAGGATAACTGCAGCACCTAGAAATCTCATTTTTAACTTAATTTTTTTAAACGGGAATGAAATCTTCTCTATTTATGTGACCGCAAACTCATTTAGAAGAGAAAGTTCTCATTTAGGGGAAAAACCAGGAAAATTACGTCCTGTTCATTTGCAAAGGAAAACAGTGAGGGCGTTCGCGTCCATGGGAGCAGAGGCTGGGCGTTGGAGGTCAAGGGCGCAATTGGAGCGGAGGGGTTTCAAAGGCCTTGGGGAGCAAGAATAAATAGGATACTCCTGGCTAGGGGGTGGAGATGCTGGTGACTGAGAAAAGCTGTTTTCAAAGACCTCAACAAAGGTCTCTTTAGCCTTTGAAGTATGCTTCAGGTATGTTTTAGCCTTGAGGTAATGCATTGGGATACAAACCTTGTGGACTGGCTCAGACTCTTTCAACTATCTTCCTCTCTCTCTCTTTTGGTCAGTGTCTAACCTTTGCAGAGCATCTCCCCCACTTTAGGGTTTTGTGAAAACACTTGAACTTGATGAGTGTCATTTGCCTTCCTCAGCAGCCGCTGACGGGCTGAGTGACATCAACTTGAAGCGAAGAAGTGCTTCCCGCAGGGGCAACCTTGCCCAAGGAGAAATAGATGTAAGGAAAGCTTAGGCAGATAAACTCTTCCGATTTTTCTTCCTCTGGAAGTCGCTCAAAGATAGGACTCCTCGTAGCTTTTGAGCAAAATCCTAGGTCAAGACTTGCTGTGACTCTGAGGCTTGTTTTGAAACTATACCCAGCCTGGAAATAGATCAAATCCACCTGTGACTTTATTTGCCTCACTATGCTTTTCCCATTATTCTCACTTCCCCAAGTTTGCACAGCTCCTAAATAAAGTGTCAGTATGTTAATCTCTGTCTCGACTCTGCTTTCCAAAGGAACTAACCTAATGCAGTTAGAAATTTTGCAATAAACAGATATTAGGATGACATTTGAAGATGTATAATCAAGGCACCCAACACTAATTAGATTAGGGTGCTTATTTCAATAGTATCCTGAATACTGCTTCATCTATTTTAGGAAAGCATGTGAAAAACCACTTAAAATTTGGCTGCTGAAATAAGGATTGTAATTTTTAAAAGTAAGTGATACAAGACACAAATGAAAGAAATCAAAGAAGATATAAATACATGGAGAGATATTCCATGGTAGTGAATTGAAAGATACAACATGTTCAGATGTTAACTTTTTCCAAATTCGTCAACAGATTCAACGCAATCCCAATCAAAATCTCAGCATGCCATTCTGTAGATATCGATGCACTGATACCAAGGTTTATACAGAAAGGCGAAACTCAAGAATAAGAAGACGATACTGGAGAGTTACAAAGTTGAAGGACAGACACTACTAAATTTCAAGACCTACTATAAAGCTGCATTAATCAAGACAGCATGGTCTTGGGGAAAGAATAGCTGCACAGATCAATGTAACACAAAAGGGAATCCAAAAATAGACTCATGAAATACAGTGAACCAATCTTCATAAAAAAAAAAAAAAAGCACAAAAGCAATTCAATGAACACAGGAAAGTCTTTTCAACAAATGGTGCTGGGAGAATTAGGTTTTGGTGTGACTTCAGGGACATCACCTAACATGTTTGCTGTCAGTTTGCCCACAAATGCACAAAAGTACATAGAATAGACACATCTGTGGTCTGGGTTAGGGTTTTTGCTTGACAAAATGATGACAAGTATTCTCTGTACTTGTTTATAAAATATAACTTTGTTCACGAGATTTCTACTTAGACCAGCAATAATTCATTAGCCTACAATGTGGTGATTAATTATTCTTTATGCTTAGAGTTAATCTGAAACATATAACCTAAATCGCTCTACTTATCTACACTTCTAATTCTTGGTTGATTTAATTGTTGCACAGCTTGCCCAGTGAGCTGCTGCATTGTAATTAAGAAAATTGTTGTTTTGGATTGTTTCCTTCTAACTCCATGCATTTGCACCTACTATTATACTAAATATTCTTTTCTCTCATTCTCTACCCCTTCAATAACACCCTCCACTAGGTGAATTGTAAAGTCTTAAATCTGTTGTAGCTAAAACAGTTAGCCATTCAGGAAAATCCATCTCTTCTCCCTGGACCAACTAGACTAAATTTCCTGCTCTTCCTTAGAGGTAGATGTAGCCACGTGACTAGCGTCTAGATAATGTAATGTGAGCGGAACTGGACAGCTCATGCGAACCTGCCACAGACACTGTGTTGTTACTTCTCATTCTGCCACTGGACACAAATGTTGAAGGTCGTCAAGGATGTCAGAGCCAATGATGGAAGGAACCTGGATTCATGTTTTTGCCCGACCCAGAGAGCTTGGCATTCTCTGCCAAGTATAGATGTGAGTTTACATTTGAGCCTTTCTACATTTGAGCCTTTCTAAATATGCGGATTTTTTTTCAAAAAAAAATTTGCCTGTATTAACTATATACCCTGATTGTAAATATAATTATTAATTTGAAAACGGGGATAGTATATTCTCACCGAACTTTGGCCTCATATAAAGATTTGCTGATTTCCTTAGGATGAATTCACCCTTCTTCCACATGCCCTGAAAGAAACCTGCCCACACACCATGACAGCAGTGGCGATGCTCTGTTTTCTGTTTGCTCCTCTGTCTGCCCAGTGAGATACACATTTACTCAGAGTGGAAACATGTGCTCACTCATTTTTCACGTGTAACACCTATACAGGTTCTTACTTAATGACTATTTGGCCAAGGGATCAATAGGCGTTTCTCAAATGAATAAATGAGTGGATTGAACCACTATATTCTATTTTGAACATTTCATGCTCAAATGTCCTTTTCAACTTGTCAACCTTTGGAACCCCTATGCATTTGCCATTCCCTAAGCCTAACCTCAAGTGCTACCTGGTGTTTGAACCTCAAAACGACGTAAGTTTTACCTCCTCTGTTCATCCTACACTTGCCGCATCCTTCTGTTACAACAGTATAAAGAGTAAACTGTTATGACAGTCATCATCTTGTATTATATATTTGCATCTATGTCTCTCCCAACAGATGGTGAAATAGAAATCAAATAGATTCCTGTTCGACAGATGGAGGAAGCATACTTCACATCATAGACGACCTTGAAAGTAGAGTTGGGGTAAAGGCAAAATCAGTGCATCTGTCACTGGATGTTTGTCTTACGACAGAGTCGCCCACTGCTTCAAAGCCAGACCTGTCTGTTTGCAGTCACAAATGTGAACGGTTGTGGGGTTGGTAGAACAGAATTATGATGTTGGAGGGTTTTGGTCAATAAGCAAGAGGAAATGATGGTATGTGTTATAAAATGAAAATAGTACAAGACAGTGGTTCTTAAAGTGTAGTTTCTGGACTAACAGCCTAAGCCTCACCTAGGAACTCAGGGAAAACAGAAATTATCAGGGTCCAACCCAGACCTGCTAAAATGGAGACCCTGGGGTGGGGGAGAGCCCCCCAATCTATGATTTTAACAAGTCCTGCAAATGATCCTGATGCATAATAATGCTTGAGAACCACTAGCGTGGTGATGAGATCTGCCAGCATAGGAGGTAAGCCGCGACCTGAGCAGCATTAGCGTGTTAGATTGTCACTCCAGGTGCATTTGCTCCAGTGTATGCACCACCAACAAGCTGTGTGTCCTCAGAGACGTGACTTAACCTCTCCTTTGTATGGCTACACGGGGCTACATCTATGAAACATTTAGGATTCTGAAAAATTCATCTTGGTTTTCCTTGTAGTTCTAAAATGGTATAAACTATTCCCATTGTAACTTCAAAGAATGTGCTTCATGGAAGGCATTATGAAAGTCTAAAATATTGCCATTTTCATGACAATCCAGCATGACTGATTGAAAGATCCTACATTTTAATGTGTTTCCTTTGACCAGGGATGACAGGGGGCCACCTGCTGATAATATATTAAGCCTCTTGGATTCTTAGACGTGTGTGTTGGACAAGGGCCAGTGCTCTTGCAGCAGGGCCTGTGTTCTGCATGCATACAGAAAAAAATAGTTCTCTTGTGATTCTGCCTCAATTTATCCACCTTTAATATGTAAATGAAAACTTAATATTCAAATGCTACAGGATTATATTATGGACATGTTTAATACTTGAAAGTTAAAATGCGTAGGTGGGTAAATGCATGCTTATTTACGGACATGAGACTACATTCCTTTCCTAGGGCCTCTCCACAACTGCATGAACCAAACAAAACAAAATATCCAACAGAATGTATTTTCTCCCGGTTCTGGGAGCTAGAAGTCCATGATCAAAGTGTGAGTGGGGTTGGTTTCTTCTGAGGGCCTCTCTCCTTGGCTTGGGGATGACCATCTTCTCCCTGTGTCCACACATGGTCGTCCCTCTCTGTGTGTCTATGTCCTAATCTCCTATTCTCACTAGGGCACCAGTCATATTGGATCAGGGCCCACCCTGATAAGCTCATTTTAACTTAATCACCTCTTTAAAGATGCTATCTTAAATACAGTCACATTTTGAGGACTTCAACATATGAATTTGGAGGGAACACAATTTAAACTATAACATGAAATTGATTATCTGCACAACACCCTATGTAGTATTTGGAAGAGGGTTGGTTATTCCTAACCTATAAAATGTTTCCAAGCTCCTTAATTAGACTAGGAAATGGATGAAAATAATACCTATGTCCACATATGTTGGACCAGGCCTAATACTTTTTTTCTTTTTTTAATTAAATTATTCTAACTAGTTTAACTAAAGAGTCAAACATGAAATGCTATAATAAAAAGTGCGTATGAATTACACATAATAGTGGTAACTATTATATAATGCCCAACTCCCTCTTTTATTCCTTAGAATAAAAAAGGGGTTCAAGTTTTCATCATGAAGGAGAAGCTGTATAAGTTTAATTTTAATAAAGATCTTGAGTATACAAAAACACACCCACACTCCTGCCATAGTTGATACTGAACTAAGATTGATGTGTATTAAATATCATCAGAAAAAATATCAATTAGTTTGAAAAGCATTGTTAGATTTCTTTCATTAGTTGCTAAAATTTTGATTAAATTAGTATATATACTAATCAAGTGAATCCTTTATTCTGCTGTATGTTGATGGTTATATATAAAAACATGATAAATAACAGCATCACAACAAAATTATGTGAAAGAAGAACTGTCTTAAATGTAAGATGGTTCTTAGGAGCTAACGTCCCAAATATGAGTTTTATTTTATTTTTATTAATATTATTATTATTATTAGA
>NW_012147930.1:3321952-3331064 GCF_000956105.1 Propithecus coquereli
TATATAATAAATATAATATACATATCCTATTGGTTCTGTTTATGTAGAGAACTCTAATGCATCTTTCAAAACAAGTTCCATTGTTCTTATTGTTAATTTCTTAAATATGAAATTTCTGAAGCAGTAGCTGGCCTCTCCAGCATTGCTTGGAGGCATAACTAACCTCTGCTCACTATATTAATCTCTGGTGTGGCTTGGGACAGCGTGTGACACCTCTGGCGGAATGGAGAAGCCCCCATGCAGCCCTGGATGGCTGCTCTGCAGGGCATCTGCGCACTTCTGTGGTTCGTGTTTGTACTTTTGATGTGAAAAGGACACAGGGCTGTGTGTGAGTGCGGAGCCTGTCCACACCCACGCGGGCTGTCCCCCACCATGGTCTCACTGGCCCCAGAGCACCCTGGCGTCAGCCGCCACGTCCAATCTCCATCCCCAGGTTCCCCAGGGCAACCCCACGTGACTTAGGTATGTCATATAGCCTGTGTTCTAAATCAGGCTCTCAAAAGCGGTGGGAAAATGGTTTATCAGAGTGACTGGATGCAGTAAAAGAGAAACATTTTAATTTACAGATAGAAAATACATTTCAAATTAAGATTTTCCTGAAGTAAGTTTCTGTTATATTTTTCACCAGAAATATCTCTTGTGTCTTTGTGAAAAATATTGATTGCACAGATATGTCACCTCATGGATTTGGCCATTATGTAGAAAATGAAGAGGCAGCACTATTTTTTGGCTATCAGCAAAATTCTGTCTTCTCTGCTTTTTGTTCTTTACTGATTCTCCCAACATCAACCCCTCCCACCCGGTGCCAGCTGCTCTCAGGCCTGTGCTGTGAGACCACCCCTCGCTCCCGACCTCGGTATCTGTACACTGAATCACCCGGCAGGCACCTTCCCTGTGAGGTTTCACCTGAGCCTTGAATTGAGCGTGTCCAAGCCCAGCCTATTACCTTTCACTGAAAATCCTTTTTCTATGTTCCTCACCCCGTGGTGACCCCAGCATCTCTCCACCTGTGGAAGCCAAATGTCCTACCCTGAATTTCTTGAACGATGTGTCAAGAAACACATGTGTAGGTGTTTTTACAAATATGCTGCTCCCCACAGTGTTCTCTGAGGAAAGTCATGCACATTGTTTCAATCCTCTGGAAACTTTCTCCAGTAGCAGTCCTTTGTAAATTTCTCCGTAGCCTCCTGTGCTTGTGTGCACTGCCGCAGACCTCACACCGCACAGCAATGCCGTTCATGGGCTTGTCTCCCTGCTGCCTTCAGGGTCACCCTCATGTCTCCTCAGCACCGATGATAAACCCAGAGAACTTCCCACCATCCACTGCCATCAACCACAGCTTTCCCACTGAGGTCGCAATCCCAGCATCAGGGCAGGGAGGAGTAACTTCCAAGTTTGCTTCAAACTTGGCTATTTTCTCAGTCCTAGGGCATTATTTAGTATTCTGTCCTGTGTTTTCTTAGTGCTTGATCCCCCTTTAAATAGGTAATAATTCTTTATATTAAAACTTCCCTGTTTAAATTTCTATGTAGTTCTGTTCCTAACCACCCTGATCAATGCATTTCCTACAGCGTGAAAATCTCTTGTACCTATGAGGATAAAACAGTGGCTAAGATTATTACAAAGATAAATAGAAGAGAAAACACAGTCCATCAGTCTCCAGTCTGCATAGCATATGGTATGTTATGGTCATATTAGAGATTCTGAATCACTTAAGAGCAAATATAAATTAGACAAGACAGTATATAATAAATTTTAGGAGGATTTAACTACAAAATCCTGTAAATAATCACTGTGAATAACACTTCACATCTTCAGGAAATCCACTCACAAAAAGCATCCCAATCCCTCAGAGCCAGGTGTATTACTCTACAAGTTGCATCTAATGTCAAGACTTTCACTTACATGCCAGATTAGATTCTTTTGTGCCTACTCATGTAATTCATTCCAGCAATTTTCTGTTTTATCTCCTGAGTCATCATTTCCCCCTCCTTAGTAGGTTGTTTCATCAGCAAATCACTATGCAATAATATACCCTATCTTAACAAATATTTAAGTTAATTGTCAAAGTTGTCCTCTGGGTCCTGTTTGTCTCCACTCATTCTATTTCTCTGTTCTCCATTACGAAAGAAAAATTCTTTACAATTTTGTCTCTACACACAGCCTCAATTCCCACTTATCCCCAACCCTTCTACTTTCTTGAATTTTCACGTATTGGGCTTTCCTTCCCTGCCCAAGCTGTCTTCCATCTCCATGTTGCCAAAGCTACAATTCTCAGACCTCTTCGGGTAACCTTTCAAGCATCCTCACACAGTTTATTACTCCCTCCTTTCTGAAGCTTTTTCTCTTTGGCCTACAAAATAAAATACTCAACACAGTGTGTGATTTTTCTCCTTCTGCATGTTCATTCCTCAGTCTGCTGTTAGGGACACTTTACCAAATCTTAAATGTCGCGGTGTCCAAGACTCCTTCCTGAGACTTCTTTTCTCTTCTGCTTTTACTCACATGGGAAACACAATTAGTTCTATGAACCATAAAGACTCACATATGTACATCTTTGGTCTTGAACTCACCTCAGAACTCCAGTCTCTCATTACTGTCTTACTAACCATGTCCCCCTAGAGCTCAAAAAGCATCTGTATAGGCACCCAGAGGGGTCATATCCCTATAAGAACACAGTGAGAAAAAATCAAACTAAACCATGAAGCATTCATGATCATTTTTATTCCCTTTTCTTCAGCAAAGAGAGAGCTCCTTTCTAAGGCTACTCTGCACACACCTAGCATTTGAAACTACAACTGAACATCCAGCTTTATGAAATATCTGATAATTTGCTTATCCTGTAATTGAACATTATGATTCCATAAAACCCTATTCTGGATAATACAATAATGTTAGTCTCTCTGAATTCCAATGTTGATTGATCAATGGCCCATAGCAACGTATGCTCTTCATTTCTCAGGTCTAATGACCTCAGCCGAGGTCCCAGGAGTCTCGGGGCACTGTTTTTATTAAGGAGGAAAATTGAAAGACCTGAAGGAGCTAGGCCTTGATTTTTATTTCTAGCTTATTTCTAACTAATTAGTATGGACTCAAGGAGATGTCCAATTGTTGCATTAGAAGAGATCTGCCTGAATCAAAAATAAAGTCAGCTTATATTATTTAGCTAGTCCATGACTTTCAAATTTTTTTTAAGTGCTAAAAGCATACTTATCTATGATGACTGACTCAAATTGTTCTTTCTCATACATAAAACATTTTAATGCTTTTATTCCATTTCTTTCTTTATTTTTTCAGGTTTTTTCCCCCACTTAACTACATGATAGGACATTTTGAGCCAGTTGCTGACATCTAATGGATTGATTTAGACAGTTCCATCTTATTCTTTCTAGAGGTAAACAAAGAGGATCAATCACACTTCTAATTCTGAATTCCATATTTGCATGAAGGAGTATCATCTAATATCAATAGCAGGAGGAATAATTTATTTTCACAATAATCATATACTGTTATATTGTCTGTACTTAAAGAGAACTCTAGAAGGATTTTAAAATGCACATCTTTGAACTCCATTGATTAGCTAATAAAAATTATGGTTCATGAGTATCAATTGAGTCCTTGGTATCAAAACCTAAGTCAGACTGCCATTTACATGGGTGGGAGTTATGAACTTTCTAAAAAAAGATCAGGAAAATCTCTTGGATGCATTGTTACTGGCAAAAATAAAGTCAACAGGGCCATGCTACTTCATTCCCCTTCTTCCTGAATTCTTGTTAAACTGTAATGCAAGGGAAAAAATGTGGTTTTGTGACCAGAAAACAGAGGTTTAAACTGTTTGACTTTAGAACATTAACCTTATATCTCAGACACTCAATTTCTGAGAAACATGAGATTAATAAACAACTAACAAGAATTTTTGCAGCATCAGTGAGGTGTTTATGGAATCACATTGAGACTGGTAAAGTATAATGTGTGTGTGTGTGTATAATTACTAGTCAGAAGCTTTTTGAAAGAGAGATTTCATACTTTTCTCAGTGTGGCTCTACATGACACCAAGTGTGACCGGGCATGTGGGCCCACCAAGGCATACTGTTTCCAGCTCCTGATTATTTATCAACTACATTCCTTCTGACCCTCTCCACTTGAAAAGACAGAAAACCGTAGTGGTTAAGGAGCCAGGAACAGTTTCTTCATTTTGCAGCTGAGGTTAGAGAGGGTAATCACAGTTTTTTGAAACTGAAATTAACTAATACATGGATAGTACCTAGAAAAGTATCCAACACATAAACACTTGATACATGTTAGCCCTTACTATCTTTATTGTCAACATTCGACCTTAACACCCAGTCATTCCTCACTATTGTGGATTATTGTAATAATCTCCTATCTGGAGTCATTATCATGAGTCTTGGCTTGTGAGATTTCCACTTGTGGATTTAACAAATCTCAAATTTATCCTATGTTTTGTGAGACTTAGTCCTTTCTATTGCATTATAACTATTTGGGTGGTAATTACATTTCTTCCCTTGTTTAGAGTTATACTCTATTTATATAAATGCATATTTTGTGTAAATAGCTTTTCTTTCTAGAAATTATAACCACTGCTTTCTTCATTCCTTTTCTATCTGCACTATTTAGACTTTGCTGTAACAGAAACATGACATTTACCTGAACTGATACCATTTTAGGTTCACTTTCTATTACTAACGTCAAATAGCATTACTACAAATGTAGAAAAGAAAGAAAGTCAAGCTGATGCATCTAATAGAGCAAAATCTAGGTTTGCACTTTGTTTTTATCTGACTTTGACATTTAGGCCAATGTTTTCCATTTCATTTGCTCTCTCTTAACTTACATCAAAATTAAAGTAAGTTTCTATTACACATAGTTCTATGAGCAGAACCTTGAAGACATTAGTGTGTAGCCACTCGTTCTCGGTAGCTGAATGACTTTGGAATCAGTGAATATTAAATAGAAGATCAGAAATGCAGAGTGAGAAGAGACCTCGGAAACGATTTAATTTAATTCCCCTGTTTTACAGGGGAGAAAATCAAATCCCAGAATGATGTCCTACAGCGCTATTTAGAGATGTCTCTGTTTTAAGATCACAGCTCTCCTGGTCACTCGTCAATACCACTTCTACTCCTCTCTCATTTTCCATTGCCTCCTGTGGAAGACATTCGTCAGGAACCCGAGCTCATTCGCCCACTGGAGATTGGTCATGGTCACCAGACGCAATGTGCTACGAGGGCCTGGCATGGAAACAGAACAGTAGCTCTTTCCAATATATTTATCATTTTATTCATATTTTATGGCCATATTTCTCCATTCATAACGTGGTTATATTAATATGTCATCTTAAAAAGAAGTACTAAAAATGCACATGTACACAGAACTATATGTTTTCTTTTAAAATTGAGAAATATAAAGTGCTAGATTCATAGAAGAGTAAAATTAGAAATGGCATTACAGATCATCAATTCAATCTTCCCCTTAACCACAGTAGCCTCATTTATAAAATAAGGATGATGGAATTTATTATAGATCTTAGAGTAGGAACCAAAAAGATAGGTAGGGGGACAAAAAGTGCTGAAGAGAAATAAACACAACAAATTGGAGTGGCAACGCTAAATTGGCTAAAAGATACTCTAAATTCCCTGAAGAACTCCAAACAAAAAGCTTCTTTAAGTGCATACACTCATAAAGCAATCTTATAATAAATCCTATGTCTTTTAGTAACTGTGAGACATAGTTCACATTTTCAATCTACTTATAGTCTTGCCAAGGCCATTTTTTAAAAAATGACCTAAATAATAAGATGATATTAAGATTTTTCTACCAATGTCTAAAATGAAAAAAAGAAAAGAAAAAAGTTCTATTCCTCTTAATTCTTTTCCTGCCACACGCTGTAGTATTGTTAAGAACCCAGAGCAATATTCATTCATTATTATCCGTGCATTTTTATTTAGGTTAATGAGTCCTCAGTGTGTTGGAGCTACAGTGAAAAACAATTGTGAATCTTTGTTTCAAAAAGTTAAGTGTTTGTCCAAAATTAATCTCAGCAGGTTCTGATTTTAAACTAAGCTTTGATGGAGCCTTAAGTTAAAAATAAAAAAGGGGGGGTCTAAATGTATTTGTATTTAAAGATTGACTAAAGGAACAAGCATGTGCTTTTCCAGATGGGAAACTGCCAAACACTATTCTGTACATTTCCTCACTGTCTTCTCAATTTGTTTTTGTGGGTTTTTTTATTCCAAAATGTGTTGGAAAAGTCTCAGTGACTCCTAAACAGCATAAATTCAACTCCATGAGTTTTTATCTGGGTTTTCCCTGATTGAATTACAGTGGATTCCCAGTGAGAATAACTTACAACAATACAATAAAAAATGTTTAATTCTCTTTCTTCTGCTTAAAAAAATAAGTCAATAATAGAGTGTGATGATAACATCCAAAACCGACATTTCATGCAAAGGGAAATTTGCATTTACTTGTATCCCAGGTTGAGTCTTCTAATATAATTTTTAAATTTTTTTCTTTATGTTATACTTCAAAGTAGAACATTGTTTTGAGGACAGAAAACTGGGGACCTGAGAGGAAGCCCAGACAGGATGGATGGGTGGGATAAAAAGTTCAAAGTATGTCAGCCTGGTCTTACATCCTTCAAAGAGAAGCTGAAAAGGCCAGGAAAACTAGTGCTTTGCCATTAATTATTGACAGGACATCTTAAGAGGGTTGCCCTCCCAAGATCTATCGATCTCTCATTGGGAGCAGACATATTTTATTTCCTGCGCCTCGCCAGCTACTCCACCATTAAGGTTACTCTCTAATTTGCTTTGGCTCTGACAGTGTTCAACCATTAAAGCAAAGGTTCAGAATTGTGGCTAGTCTTCAAGGGATGCAGTTACTTTAGAAAACACCACCCTGCGTAAATGTACTCAGAACATCCGAGTTTTCAAGAGAGATGTGAAATCAGGGATGATCTTCCCTCGAACAGTGCATAAAATTTTATGATCTAAATTTATATTTTTATATCTCAGGGTTGAAAATGCCAGTGCTTTCTCACTTTGTGCTACAATTCATGTGTGATTCATAGCAGAGTTGACATGGTCTGGGCACAAACATTCACAAACCATAGGAAGGCTGTGCGAGGAATAGTCTTTCTTAAAGTTACAAAAACTAAACAGAAAGAAATAAGTCAGCGGCTGTCACTCACGAAAGAGAAGCCATGCTCAGCACAAACAATATGAAAACTGTCCATCTCATCCCATCTGTGGCAAATACTCCCAACTAGAGTGCTCTCAATTCCTTACTGAACAGAAAGGAGCATCCTGCCTCCGACCATGTGCTGGTGTTCGAACTGTGTAGAACATTCCCATGGCTGTTTCTCCCATGTGTCTAAGTGCATTGCAATGGTGGAAGCCTCAAAATACCACAACACATGAGGGAAGCAGGACAAAGGTCTGTACAAACACAGACACCTTCATGGTAAAGCAGCAAAGCCTCTTGTTGGAAATACACCACTGCCTGGAGGAGACTTGTCCTAGGATTGATCAAGCCCCGGGCTACTTGCAGATCTAAGGAATTTCAAACAGGGGCACAGACTATCGTTAAAACCAGAAACAACTCATAGCCTTGTTTCTTTAAAGAAAAAATCAGTCCCGGAATGATTTCAAATCATTGAAGGGATAATAAGGAAAAAAATAAGCAAATAAGTCAAATATCAGCATAATATTTAAAACAAAACAGTAATAACTTTAAACTATGAAGTCAAAAGCCAAACTGTTACTTAACAATGACACAAACTCAGATAGTTTCAGCTTCCCATATAACAATAAATAAAAACAAAGAGGAATAGTTTTTGCAGAAGCTCTCCTTGGATGTAATGGAAGAAAAATGAAAACATTTGTAATTCTGTGTATGTATTTGTGTGTGTTTAAGAACTGGTGCTGATTTAAGGCAATTAATTAAGCAAGCACTCAGAAAAATTATTCACATTCTTAATGTAATAAGTACTTAAGGAGATCTTTCACTTCATAAAAAATAAAACTAAAAGATCAAAATGTTAGCATCTTTTATAAAATGATTGGCAGTAATATTGAAATCAGGAAAACATAAAAACTATAAAAGATTTTGAAAATGTTGCTCAAATACTTAGCATAAGAGGCTTTTGTTTCCCAATAAGGTTATCAAGAAGCATGATAAACTGACCGGCTCCCTCACTCCTCTTCCTGGCAGCCACAGAGCTAAGGAAGGGGTGAAGCCACCCCCAGACTAGGGCAGAAAATGGGTCAGAGCTCTGGGCAGAAAAGTCCTTTGGTTTCCAGGAAATGAAATCATAGATTACTTGGTGATGATAGTTAAAGATTTTTAAAATATTCTCTAGGAAACTAATAAATCAACCAAACCAAAATAATAATAATAAACCTAGAAAGAGTTGAACAATGAAGTTAAAATTGTGTATTTTATACACATATGCTAGACATTGTATGCATGCATACATACATACATATGGGTATACACAGGCAGATAATTTGAAATCCAACAGAGAATAGTATTATTTTTGACTGACTGTGGCACATTGAGAGAGAATCATCATCGTATAGAATATGTATGTTCTCTCATTTTTGAAGTCAGAAATAAAGGAGAGTTTTAAAAAGCCATATGTCTAGAAAGCATCTTAGATTCTATGGTACTGAGGAAGAAATCGTTTTAAAAAACCTTATAAAACAAACACAACTGGAATACAGTAAAAGTGCACACAAAATGCAGTGTTAAAGCAGTTTTTAAAAGGAAATTTATAACTTTAAATACATTTGTTAGAAAAATTAAATAAAAAAAGATAGTCAAACCATTTAACACAAAAATTAGAATAGAAACTACAAAATCAACCCAAAGAATGAAGCAAAGTTATAATAAAAATGAAGGAAGAAAATAATGAAATAAATAACAAAATTATGATAAAATGTGATAACACAATGGGCAAAATTAAAAGATTTTAAAAAGTAGATTAATGCCGGACGTGGTGGCTCACGCCTGTAATCCTAGCTCTCTGGGAGGCCGAGGCGGGCGGATTGTTTGAGCTCAGGAGTTCAAAACCAGCCTGAGCAAGAGC
>NW_012147930.1:3331509-3333734 GCF_000956105.1 Propithecus coquereli
ACACACACACACACACACACAATGTCTTCTTAAGGTTTATTACTTTGAAACTTGCAAAGAACCCTTGTATTACAAAAAATGTTACAGTCAGTTGTTCGGTTAATGCTATTTCTTTACACCTTAGGTAATATCATATTCATGTTTAAAAAAAGAAAGTAGAAAAGAAAGTAGGACCATTTCACTTTTTTTTTATATTGACAAACTTTAATCATTAATATTGTATTTAGAATATTTTCACCTGATGGTGGATAGTTAAGGATATTCAAGAAATGAATAGTTTAATATCAGGAAATCCGTCAAGGAAAATAAAAATCAACCTAAATCAATCAAGGCCTGTGAAACCACCCCTATAGCCCAAGGTCCACCCATATTATTCAAACTAGTCATTTCTGAGCAGTTCCCCTGCCCTACCCGGCCTTTCCTCTGGAGAACAAGAGGCAGGCTCTGGTCCTCACTCCCGACTCCTGACCGACCTGGTGCTTTCCCAGGAGCCCTGCGTGGTGCGGCATGCCCCCCTCAGGAAGTGCAGCTGGTTCTTCTGTCGATGGCATCAGCCTCTCTGTGTCATCACTCAGGCACCTCCATAAATTAAATCCCATGGGTACATTTTAATATATAGTAGCCTCCAAGCACCATGAATTTCTGCTTTGTAACACATCAAAATTTTCAATTTTACATATTTTGTGTGACAATTTGTTTAATAGCTGTATGCCCTACTAGACTGCCTGTCAAATTTTATTTTTTCTCCTCATTTCATTTCAAACATTTAGCATAGTGCCTGCCATGTGGAATATGGAGACCAATTTCTTAAACAAATGCATGAATAAATGTATATAAAATAGCAATAAGGACACCTTATGTCAAAACTTTTGAAATCCAGGAAATATTTTACTCAGATGCAGCATTTATTCTTAGCTATTTTCTTAATTAAATGAAAAGAAGTGCAAATTAATCTATTAAAGTCTACCATGTAAGAAGCTAGATTAAAAAGAAAAAGAAGAAAAGTCAAGGAAAGTAGAAAAAGTAAAAAATATTGTTAAACAATACCTTTAAAAATTTTAGATGATAAGAGAATATATGTACTTTAAAAACTATCGCAATAATTTATTCTTTTAGAAATGGAAAATCAGTAAAATAATCAAACTTCTAGCATAATACCTCAATATTCTTAATTCTAGTATGTATATTTCTCACTATAGAATTCTTTTTTATTGAATTTGGATTTGAGACAAAAAGAAAGAAAAAAAAAGAATTCCTTTTTAGAAATCTGAGTGTTTCATGCAATTGATAGTGTATTTAATTGATAGTGTTTTATTTTTCCCTCTTCAATGTACTATTCAAATTATAATGTTCCTTAAATTTGATGGTCTTTAAATGAACACTCTAATGTAATGTTAGTAAAAAAAAATACATAAGAAAAATTAAATATGAGAAAACAGAAGGAACAAAAGAGTTTTGGTTAAAAAATTGATTTTGAGAAAGAAGTTCACACAGGCTACATAAGTAATTATGATTTGATGAAAGGAAACTGATAGATTGTTATATGGAAAACAGGAAAATGAAAAACAAGATAAATATATGCTCAGGGAAAGACTGTCCTTGGTCAAAAGTAGCTCCAAGCATGGCAACAAGTGCTTGCATTCTGCATTTGAGTGCTACTTCATTATGTCACTAAGTTATTCTTTCCATATCTTCTTTCTGCATCTGTTTCTATCCACTTTATAAATGAGAGTTTAAATCTGACCATTTAAAAATGAATTTGGCACAACGTAACAGCCTTAAAATAATAAGTGTCTAAAAAGAAGAAAATGCTGCTTCAATTTTATATATTATTGAAGATAAAATGTTTTGCTCAATGTGTATTTCAGAATTCCTTATAATAGACCTAAGTAAAATAAATATCATGAATGTTCTTCCTAACCGTATTGACACACTTTCAATATATATTCTACCCCATTTATCAATTTTGCAAAGGAAAAGCTATTGGGTAAGATGAGTTTATGATTTGGAGGGACAAAAGAATAGCATTTAACTCAGAACTAATGCTCTTCCGAAAGTTATCAATGAAGTAAATGAATAATTTTATGCAATTATTTAAAACTCTTCTTCATTTTCAAAACAACCTTAGGAACTTAAATTTGCACAGCACCATTGGGGTTCCATAAAAATTGTTTGACAAACACTGGTTTAGAACAGGCAGGTCTTCCTCATGATTCTTTTTTTTT
>NW_012147930.1:3334619-3344515 GCF_000956105.1 Propithecus coquereli
GGGTTGTTTGATTTTTTCTTGTTGATTTTTTTGAGTTCTAGATAGATTCTGGTTATCAGCCCTTTATCAGATGTGTTCCTCATGATTCTTTACAGGTCAATTGGTTCAATACAATGAAAATACTTCCCATTCTTAGAGATATTGCAATTTTCAGCCACCTGACCACCAGTTCTGGCTTCTCCTGTGGACCTGGGGATGAATTCTGGCATAACCCAGCCATACTGCTGGAAATGAATAGCTGTGTTTTAACTCAATAGCATCATCTTTGTATGTATTGAAATTATGGCACAAGAGCATGCAACAGGCAGACCTGAAGAATGAAAGAAAACACGGAACAGAAAATGCTTTCTAATATTTGGGTTCAAATGTAGGATATACGTGTGTGTGTGTGTGTGTGTGTGTGTGTACGTGAAGTCCATATGAAGTGTACACAACACACAATCTCACACACACACAACAAAGAGAAATTCCAAATGAAATAAAGGCAATAACAGAATTGAAAGAAGAAGAGAGTTCTCTTAGCAACCTGCTATAAAAACGATTAAACGGATTACAGATTGTGACCTTTGCCTGAGGAGAAGACACTCGGATTCCAGGTAAGACAGCAGCCCCGCTCCAGTCTACGTTCTGAACTAGGCTGGTGCACAGAGAGTCCGGCCTGAGCTCATTATGAATAATTCATATCTCATCTATCTTTTGAAGAGGTGTTAAATTGCCCTTTTGGCATGTCTGTGGTTTCTGAGGAATGTGTTCACACCTCATTATCACTTGGTGATGGACTCCTGAGAGAGTATGTAATTGTCCTGGAACCAAGGTCTTTGTCAGTATGGTAATGCATGATTTCAGGACAATATGATGTCCCTTGTGACCACAAAGGTAAAAAAATCTGCAGCAGAAGACAGGATAACGATTATTTTTCCCTGTTAACTTTCGGAGCAATTTCACTTTTCTCTAACATTTGTTTCAGTTAGAATTCACTTATTCCACCTGCCAGTATCTTCAAAACTAAACTTTTTTGAAAAAAAAATATATATGAGGAAAACTATGATTTGTTTCTATAGCATGTTCAAAAAGTGCTACAGAATCTGTCTTTCCAAAATCACACACTTTTCCACTACCATTCATTCATGAAACAATAATTTGGGCTCTTTATTACTTTAAGCAATTTCCACATATTATTTATTTTATGATGATGAGATTCTAGAAACCTGAAGAGGTAGGAATTCTTCCTTCCTTTACAGACTAGAACTTGATTTTTTTTTAGGATGAAGTAGCTAGTAAATAGTCGGTTGTGGTTTCTCTTAAAATTGCGCTCTAAAACCAATGGGTACTGCCTCCCAGGATCTTCCAGTCCCCAAATCAGTGTGCCTCCTTTCAATTAAAGTGCCATGTTCTCTTGAGAAGTTCCCATGGCAATAATTTTTGACCATTAAAGACCCTTGTCTATAAGCAAGTTTCATGAGAAAAGTCAAGAGGAATTCATGGAAGCACGTTCAGCGGGATACATGAGTTTCTAAAGACGGATCTGCCTCCTGTGTGAATGGGCTCTGTGTGTGTGTGTAGGATGAAGGGCAGGCCAGGAGCAGATGAGAGATAAAAGCAAGCTGATAAGGCAGTACTCCAAATTAGATTAATAAAAATCTGGCCAAGTGGTATTGTGGAAGAAAAAGAGAAAAGGGAATGGCTTTGAGAATTATTTACAAATTTTAAGTCAATAAGCTCTTGTGATAGATCGCACACAGAGGATTTAGGAAAAGAAGGTGCAGTGCCTCCACATTGCCACTCAATGGATGGTGTTACTACTTAGAAAAAATACTAAGAGATGGACAGATTTAGTGGGTAAAATTGTAATTTTGTGTTTAAATGTAATGGGTTTGAATTAGATGCATGGCATTAGGGCTCACACAGATACACATGTATATCTCTGTGCCCCACCTACCACCAGATGGGGGATCTTTATTGCCAGCCAGGCAGGGGGTGAACTGTGGGTGAGCTGGCTCCAAAATCTCATCTTAGTTACTGCATTTTTGTGTCATTTTCAGTACCCAGTGTAATAGGCTGGAGTCCCCAAGAAGCCAACTCTGAGCCAGGGTTTAGCATCCAGGAGAAACGTTAGGATTGCATTTAGCATTGATACCTGCGGAGGCAGGATCAGGCAAAGAGTTGAGCAGAGGTGTGAGTCCTAGCAGGCTTCAGCCACGTCTTTAGGGAGATAAACCGAGACGCTCCTTCCATGTGGACTTCCTGTAGAGTGAGGGTCCGGGTTTCTATGCACCTACATTTATGAAAGGGTGCTACGATCTTGTTCATGGTATTCTCCTCCGCTAAGGCATTTTCCTCAGGGTCTAAGAACTCAGGGCTTTCTGGCAGCAGCACAACCGGCAGCCAGAGATTCCCTTGACTGTCCTTCAACACCGAACTTGTCACACATCAATGTCTCAACCGGAAAACCTGGACTGTAGATTCTACATGTATAAAACATCCTTAGTAAATTCCATTCCATTATCAAACACCCTTTATTCACACATCCCTTTTCCTACTCAGTAAATATTTTTTTTCATCCTCATAATAGTTATTATTTTTAAACCCGTGGTAGTCTCCAGAGACGACAATCAAAATCCCTTCCTCCCCCCCTTGCCAGTGTGCCAAACCTCACATTAGCATTAAGAGTTGGAGTTTATTTCCCCTCCTGTTGTATTTGAGCTGTGCCTTGTGGCTTGGTTTGATCAATAAAACACAATGAACGTGATGCTGTGGGACTTCCAAGCCTAGGTCTTAAGAATTCTGCCAGATTGTACTTCTTCCCTGGAAATCGGTTGCCATGTAAAAAGTCCAACTACCTGGAGCTACATCTTATTTTCCAAGGAACACCGAAAAATAGACACTATTATAGAATCACATTTATGCTTTTATGGAGAGTTACATAAGTTGGTTTATAACTGTACAAAGACAGTTTAAACGATTTCAAAGTAATTAATTAATTTATTAATTAAACCATGTGGCGATTGTTTGCACTGCTGTATGTAATTCACAATTGTCCTTACAGGTGCCTACTTGCCTTCTATGATAATAACTATTACGATATGTTCAACTAGCATATTCATTAAATAAATGTATGATTTATTATAATGGTATTTATTCATGACACAAGTTCTCTCCTAATAGTTCAAGTTTTCTCAAAATCTTTAAAGAATCGAAAATATGATTTCAGTGTTTAAAAGACAGTGATGCATCTAGATTAATTTGCCAAAAATTAGATTCTAGACAGAATTTACAATGATCTTTCTTCCCGTGTTAGTATTATAAATTAATACTTGGGGTTGTTTTGTACTACAATTTTCATGTTGAAGAAGTCAAGAAACTCAAAGTTACACTCCCTTCATGACTTTTGCTAGATTCAAAATAGTTATTATACATCATATAAAAAATAGTACCACAGAAATAGGACCCACCATTTTTATTTATAAGAAGGAGTTGTAGTTACTATGGGATACATAACTTAGAATCATAAAACTTTAATGTTGGAAAAGTAATTAATGTTAAAATAAACTGATATCCATGATGCTACATGGCGATTCTAAGTTGGTATTGTTTTTCAGTCAATTCTAAATAGAAATCATTTTAGAATTGATTGTAAACATCTAGGTTAAGAAACCAAACCCAGTTTACAGGGTATGATATCTTCCTTACATTTCTGAATTCAATGACATCACTTGTAAATGGCCAGCCCTAGGATGAAAAGGATACTATTAATACGTCCTAAAAATACTCTGAATCTAGCTTTATCAGGAATATTTGAAGGTATAGAGGTTGCAAAAACTTTACTCTGGAATAAATTTCAAATTAAAGAAGGGAGTAAAATAGCTGTTTCACCTGACCATGTTTGCAAAGGAGTAATTGGTCCCATTGTGACACCAGTCTTCCTTCAATAAACAATTGTTTGAAGTCATAAAGCTTTTGTCAAAGTAAAGCATAATAAATAATTTGCAGGTAAGCATGAGTAATGTACCATGTGGAGTAAGCTGGGAGAGGTGGTATATCTTGCCCCAGGTAGTCCTGTGGCTAGAAAAAAAAGGTATATTACACTGATCATAGCAGAGATTAACATAATGTTGGTAACAGAACATAATACAGAGCTCCTAGCAGTGAGTTATTTACCCAGTCACAAGATATGTATTAGGCATCTTCTCATTGCAGAGTAAGGTGCTGGGGCCAGGAATACAGCAGCGGCAAGACAGAGATGGTCCCTGCCTTCATTAAACTTGTATTTGAATTAGGAAGTCAGAGAGACCCATACCAGAAACATCGTGGATAATTAAAACATTTTGGTGGCTTCCTTTTGTCATTAGGGTAAAAATAAACATATTTAATGTCACCCTGAATAATCTTATTTATATTTGATAAACTTGCCTCAGGTACTGTATGTATGATGAATAAATTTGACAGCACCAAGTTCACATGCAGTGACATGAAAAAGGAGACGACAGTCTTGTGGACCAAGTTATTGGCAATTCCCTTGAGAAATGGACAGATTTAGATATGTTCAGAAGTAAAAGCAGCAGAGGTTTGGGATCTCACCTAGGCTGTTAGTTCACAGAATGGCTATGGAGCTTAGTCGACTGGGTTTCAACACCAGGAGCATCTCTTACCTGCTGTATGGTGTTGGACATGTTATTAGCCTCATAAGGTTATTGTAAGGGTTAACAAAGTTCAGTCATGGAAGGAGAATTTATTAATGAAGTCATGTATAGCTGTGCTGTTTGGCAGAAATATGATATGAGCCACGTATATAATTTTACATTTACTAGATTTTTTTTTCTTTATCTTGTTTGATTCTGCAGATCTCCTTGAATCCATCTTTCCTCACCTTGGAAAAATCTTGGATATTATTACTTCCCAAATTGCTTCTTATGCATTCTCATTCTACTTATTTTGCAGTTTCAATTACATGCATTTTAAAATTCTGTAACATATCTTTCTTGTGTATTAAAGAAACTAGATGAAAAAGGCAGGGCTTGATACTGTCAAAGCTAGCTGACTTTTCAAGAGAAACAATGGAAACCTGGAGACAGTGGACGGGAAACTTCATGTGGAGGAGGGCACTCAGACCATAGCAAGGGGAGATCTTTGCCTAAATGCAAAGCGCATAGGAACTACTGATAGCTTGAGGTGTTCTCTTACATTGACACATGGATGAATTTAAAGAACAAAATAATAATTTTGTTAAAGGGTTGTAATAAATTGAATAAGAAAAGTGAATCAAGGAGCACATAGTAATACTGAGAGAGAAAAAAAGAGGGAGGAAGAGAAAGAGGGAGAAAAGGAGGGAGGGGGAGGGAGAGAGAGACAAAGGTAAGCTCAAAGATAAGAGATAAGACAAAGATAAGCAAGGGAGGGAGGAAGAGGATGAGAGAGAGGGAGCAAAGATAAACTCTAATTTACATAAGCTAGTGAGTCTCCAAATGTAATAAAAGTGATAGTATCAAATTATCAATTTTCAACTTTTCCAAAGTCATAAATACTTCAGGCAAGGATCACGTATGGACAATATAACCACTGGGTGAATAATTGTTGGGAAATAGATTATTAGGACATTTTCAAAGTACCACTGCACAGATTAACAACAGAGGAGAAAAATGCCTCTGTATTAGTCTGCTTGGTCTGCTGTAATAAAATGCCTTAGATAAGAGGTTTTAAACAACAGACATTTATTTTCTCACAGTTCTGGAGGCTGGAAGTCCAAGGTCAAGGTTCCAGCATGGTTGGGTTCTGGGTTGTGGACAGCTGCCTTCACACTGTGTACTCACATGAAAAGACAGGGAAAGAGGGAGGGAGCTGTCTGATGTCTCTTCTTATAGGAGCACTAATCCCATTTAATCTTAATTACTTCCTTAGAGCTCCTGTCCCCAAATACAGCCCCATTGGGAGTTAGAGCTTCAACATATAAAGTTTGTTGGGGGTGGCAAAAACATATAGCCTATAAACTACCATTCAAGTGGGATGATGTGAAGGCCACCATGCTGCCCATCTTACTCTATTGATCAATTTGGCATCATCAGTTTGGAATGTCTGACATTATGTAAAAAGAATTGTGCAATATAAACTATGCCGTGTACTTATCTGGAATGTTTACCCTGAACCTATTCATGAGAGAAAACCACAGGTGAGACCGTCTATCGATTAAATTACCTGGACTATTCAAAAATATCAATGTTATTAAAAGCAGGAGGAAGGCTGAAGGAATTTTAAAAATTAATATACTATAGTCATCAACCTAACGCAAGGTGTGTTACAGGCTGGCATCCCTAGGAAACTAAATCTGAAGTGGAGATTATGGCACGAGAGTGTATTAAGGAGGGATCTCTTAAGCCAAAAACAATTCTCAGGGTGGACTGTCAGCCTGGAATATTTCTGGCAACTGGGAGATACATCCTTTAAACTTAAAGTGGGATCTGAACAGCATATCAAAATTTCCATGACAATGCATAACATTTGATTGCATCATGATTTATACAATTTTATTTTTTAAAATTTAGGAAAAACTTTTGGAGCACCTCAGGAATATTTTAATATGAGCTGTACATAATTATGAAAGTATCACTGATGTTATGTTAACTTAGATATAATAGATGACATAGTGATTATACACATTCTTATTTTTAGGAGATTCAGAATTAAGTAATTTAAAGTGGCAAGTGTGGCAAAATGTCAGAAGAACAATACTTTGGAATTTCAAGTCTTGTCGAGCATGTTGATTCTCACTGGCTGCAAGCATCTTGACTCTGAACATTTTCTGCTTCCGAGGCACAGGGCCTCCTGGCGTTTTCTGTTTCATTGCTCTTTATGCCTCCAGAGTGATTGATTTGACTTTTTAAGTGAAAGCCTGTCTTTATAAATGTCAACTTGCTGGTAATCAATATGTAATATATGAAATATATAAATGTAAACATTAAATCAAGGTATGGCCTTTGTCTCAGAAATATATTGTTTGGAAGAATAGCCATTAAAATCAAACAACTAACAATCAAGATATCTCATTCAACAAATATTTCTTGAGGCCCTAACACGAGTTGGTTGCGGTTTTAAGCGCTGGAGACACATTACAGGACAAAGATCCCCGCACAACATTCTTATGAAAGACCCACTTTCCACGGGCGCCATGTTTTTCCTATAAAATGTTGTAAATTCTCAACACAATCATTTGTACAGTGTCTGCTATAGAAATAACTAATATGGTTAATTTACATTTTGAACAATGTCATAGTAATATTTCATCAAATAACATTTAATTCTACATGACTTTCTCTGATTGTCAGGTAGGAAGAGAATTCGAATGGCTTAAATGCTGGAATGTCCCCTGAGTAACTATATAAGTACGTAACAAAATTATTATGATTCAGGGAACCATAAACTGCATTTAGGAATGGTCCCTTGGCATTCTTAGGGAAATTACCGTGTTGATTCAAGAGTCATTGAGAAAAAATTTTTGGAAAAGGTCCCAAGACACATTTCATTATAGAAATAGAATGTGAACAACAACCATTGTACTTTCCCATGAGTCCATATGGTTACCAGAAGTTATTTATCGGGGGCTCCTGGACCAAATTAATTTTTTAAGATGTTATTCACATATGAAAAAAATAACATATTTCTCACACTCTCCCTTGAAACAGATTGTTTTCTGATGTTCTTAAAAAAGTTCTTCTGAGGATGAGAATTTTGCAAAATTTGGTATTAGAATCCTGAGTATTGTTATGGAAGAGTTCAACTGGAAAGCAAGTCTGATTTCATTTTCAACATTGTGTTGATAGGCAACTGCTGGTTCAGATTCAGAATGCACACATAATTACTCAGATTAGCAAAATCAGACAAATGTTGACTTTCCTCACTCCTGTGCAACAGTCTTTCCTCAACTAGTTTGTGAATGAGAACAGCTCATGAATGCATTACAAATTATAACCATCCCAGTGGTTCTGTGGCCTCTTTCCACTTATCCCTTCCCTTCCTTAATGTAACCAATTTCACGAAACTCCAAGGAGGGTGCACTCACTCACTTTAGCGCTATAAAATTTCATTTAGTAGAATATAGGTTTCGGTTCTGAAAAAACAATCAGTATACATGTAATATCTCATATAGGTACATCCAATAAAACCAAATGGCCTCTATATGGTTATTAATAAACAAATATAAATATCAGTTCCAGCAATTTTAATATACTAGGGCTGTCCAACAGGATCCAGCCATTGTTAATATATTTTTCGTATTACATGGCTGGATCCTTTCTGGACAGCCCTTGTATGCCTACAACTGATCTTAATGGTAAATTTTGGCAGCTTAAATCAAATACGGCCCTAGAAAATCATATTTTAAAATGTTTACGTGCTTCCTTAAGTATAACTTATATTAAGTTTAAATGTAAGATTAAGTATAATTGAATAAACTACGTACATTAAAAGTGTGCCTTGTGATATGTTTTGACATTATGTATACCTATCAAACTACCTCCCACGTAAAGATATTAAACACATCACTCATCTTAAAAGTTGCTTTAGGATAGTCTGTAATCCATTTCCCTTGCTCTCCCCTGACTCCATCCCTAGGCAACCACGAATGTTCTTTCTGTCCATAGGGATTAGTTTGCATTTCCTAGAATTTTATACAAATGAAATTATGCAGCACATATTCTTTCATGCCTGACTTCTTTTACTCAGAATAATTATTTTACTATTCACTCTTGCTGGTGCATGTATCAATAGTTCCTTCCATTTCATTGTCAGGTAGTATCATATTGTATGTTTAAACCATTATTTGTACATTCACTTGTTGATGGACACTTGGACCGTTTCCAGTCTGAACTCATTGCAAATAAAGCTTCTGTGAATATTTGTGCATTCATATATGCATCTGTGTGTGCAATTTTTTTCTCTTTGTTAAATAACAAGGAATGGACTGGCTGGATCACAAAGTAGGTACATTTACCTTTAAAAAATGTTGTCAAACTCTTTTCCAAAGTCGCTGTAACATTGCAATTTCCCACCACAATACTTGAATGTTCCAGCTCCTCCACAGTCTTGCCAATACTTTTTTTTTTTTAATTTTAGCTATTTTAACAGGTAAGTAGTAGTAACTCATTTGTGGTTTTAATGAGAATTTTTCTACTGACTTATGATGTTGAGCATCTTTTCATGTGTTTTTTAAAATTTATTTTTAATTGACAGATAATTATGTATATTTATGAGATACAATGTGACATTTTGATCTATGTGGACATTGTAGAAAGATTCAATCAAGCTAATTAACATATCCATCACCTTGCCAAAGATGCGAGAACGTTACAAATCTATTATTTTGGCAATTTTGAAGTATACGATACATTGCTATTAACTGTGATCACCATGTAGTACAACAGATCATCAAAACTTATAACTCCAGTCTAACTGAAACTTATAAACCTATGATTAACATCTTCCCTTTCCCAATCTGCTCCCTCTACTGACTACCTTTCTTTTCTGTGTTTCTATGATATGAACTCAGATTCTACATACCAAGTGAGAACATACAGTATTTGTCTTTCTGTTACTGACTTATTTCACTTAGCATAATATCCTCCAGTTCCATCCATGTTGTCACAAATGACAGAATTTTCTTCTTTTTTAAGGCTGTATAGTATTCCACTGCTTATTCATACCACATTTCCTTCATCCACTCATCCATTGATGGACACTTAAGCTGCTTCCATATCTTGGCTGTTGTGAACAATACTGAAATGGACATGGGAGTGCAGATATATCTTTGAGATAATAATTTCATTTCCTTTGGCTACATACCCAGATGTGGGATTGCTGGATCTTATGGGAATTCTATTTTTAATATTTTTGAGGAACCTCCATACTAT
>NW_012147930.1:3345265-3346742 GCF_000956105.1 Propithecus coquereli
TTTTTTTTTTATTTGGTGGTGGGAATCTTGATTGCGTTGATTCTTTAGATCAATTTGGGAAAAGTTGATATCCTAATAGTATGAATATTCTGATTGGCAGTGCTACTCCTAGTCCTTTTGGGTAGTGCTTTCCTGTGTTTGGTGCAGTTTCCTCACATGTGTGTGCTGATTAGTGCCCTGCTACATACACAAGGTGGACCTTCTGTAAGGACTGGCGAGATTTCCCTGTGCATCACTCACTGCTCAGTTATTCTTTCCTGCAAATTCTATTCACCTGGATGCTCAGCAACATCTCAACTCAGAGACTCTGCCAGGCTAAACTTCAGTCCCCCTGTCTAATTCCAGTCTGGAAACTCAAGTAAGTAAAATGAGGAAATCGTAGGACTCATCTTATTTTCCTTTGGTCCCTCAGTGATCATTGTCCTTTATGGTTTGATATCCAGCGATTGAAAACAATTATTTTATATTTTGTGTTTACTTTTTGTTTGTAAATCTAGACATTGTTACTCCACCTTGTCTCTAAAGATTGATTTTGATTGAAAACAAGTATTGAACTTGAAATAGCAAGATTTGGACATACTAACTTTCCATCACCTACACTTACAGGAAGTGACTCTATGACCCAATTTATTTGTCTGTGAAATAGGAATAATAATAGCCTCCCTGCTTAAATCCAGAATTTCTGGCAGATCAAATGAGTGATGTTGTGAAACAACTACTGAGTTGTAAGCTATTATATATTAAAAGGAAAGGACGACAATGGTGATGAATAAGAAGAGGGTGATAATGATTTATACTGTAGTCATCACGTGGGAGGGACATCTATGATCTTTATCTATCACTCTTTGTCTATCACTTTGCTGCATTTGCTTTTATGAAACGACTAAGACACTGCCAACCATTCTGTAACATGATCAAAGCCATTTTTCAGTTTAATGAGAAGATTAACGTTGTTTTAATAGCTGGTTTTCATTTATGCTATATATGTTTGGGGGATGGAATAATTTCTTTGGGAAGTAAAGAAAATGCAGCTAGAAAAAAAGCTTCTCTTGTTTACAAAAAACCCAAAATAATAACAGCAGCAAAAGAATATGAAAACCAAAAACAGAATGAGAGTTTTTGTTTCTGTGGTGAAAAAGATGTCAACAGCCAGAGGAAAAGGTGAAAACAAAAGTTATCTCCTAAACACAATAAAGACTGATGATTTGGAATCATTTTGTGATAGCTAATTCTCTTTAAAACTCCATCAGGTAGGGATAATCATCTCCACTTTTACAAAGAGAGAAATTGAGGATCTTATAACTAGCTTGCCAGAGGCCACAAATAATAATGTTGGAGAAAAGAATTCTTTCCAAAGTGTATCTCACTCCTGAGATACTCCTTAAACCATTGAACTACACTGTGATTTCTCACCTGCTAAGGAGAGAGATACAAGTTCTGGAAATAAAAATATCATCATATAGCTTTACAATTCTCA
>NW_012147930.1:3347947-3369411 GCF_000956105.1 Propithecus coquereli
ATGTCATTAAATGACATGTAAAGTTTTATTTTTTGCAACATGATTGAGTACTGTTTCTCGGGAAAAGTTCATTAATAATATCACAGGAGATCAAGATAGAGATCATTTCATAGATAATAAATGAAGACAGGTAGCCATAGCTACGCTCTATGAAAATGAAATTCAGGCAGAAGTACCGTTAAAATGGAATCTGAAGTGTGGGGATTTATTTGCTTTTAATATTTATTAAGCATAGGAAGAAGATGAAGTTTTTTAAAAAGTCAGAAATATATGTTCAAAGAACAACTGTAGGTTTTATATGTAAAACAAAATAAGAAACCATTTGCTACTATTATATATTGAGTAATATTGCCTAAGTAACATATATGCAAATATTGCATGTAAAATATGCTTTAAAGACAAATATGCTGTATAAAACCTACCTGTCCAATCTGACCAATTCTTCATAATCAATAGTAGTAAAAAGACTTCTCATGTGGACAACACTATATGTCTTATTATTATTATTTCATGAAGAAATGTGAAGCTTGATGAGATAGTATATGTAGAATACCATACCAGACTTTAAGCTAATGTGCATTAATTTACTTAAATGATCTATAAGAGCCACAGTGGACTTTAAAATTAAATTCTGCAGATTCAAATGTGTGACATCAAAAGCTCCAACATCAGAAGAAAAAAATTAAATCGGATTTCAAAATAAAAAACTTTTATGCTTCAAAAGACCTATCAAAGAAGTAAAAAGACAACCTGAAGAGTAGGAGGAAATACTTGCAATTTAATGCATGTATCTAAAAGGGAATTGTATACAGAATATATACAGAACACTTGCAACTCAATAATAAAAAGACAAGTAACCCAATTTAAAAATGAGCAAATGATCTGCATAGACATTTCTTTGAAAATATATGCAAGTTGCCAATAAGCACATGAAAATGTGCATGACTTAATTGTCATCAGAGAAATGCAAATCAACCAAAACCACAATGAGGTACTCCTTGACACGCACTAGCATGGATTAAATCCAAAGGTTGGTTAATAACAAGTGTCACCAAAGATGTGGAAACATCAGAACTGTCATATACTGCTGATGGAAATGTGAAATGCTGTACTCACTTCAGGACACAATCTATCGGTCCCTCAGAAAGTTAAACATAGAGTTACCCTATGACCCAGCAATACCACTCCTATATCTATATCCAAGACAAATAAAAACACAAATCTACAAAAAAAACCTTTTATGTGAATGCTCACAGCAACATTATTCATAAATAGCCAAAAGGTGGAAACACTTCAAATGCCCATCAACTAATGAGTGGATAAACAAAACACAATTCACATGTGGAAATAAATGTAGAGTTATCTCAAAGCAGCTTTAAACTTCTTCCTTGCATTCTATCAATGTTGACCTTTATTCTGTTTCTACTTAAACCTACATCATGTTGGATGAGATTCCCCTCTATTGTTGTGATTCATAACATTTATTCTGTACTGGAAATGTTTGAGAATATGAGAGATATGAACTCCTGACTCAAAAAAGAGAGCTATCACTAAATTAAAAACATAAGGTTTTTTCATATAAATTCACGAAAAGGAAGGACTCAGCAAATTTCCTTTATATTCCATGACATTTTCTTTTTTAAGCTTCTAATTGAAATAAAATTCTAATTGAAATAAAATATTACCTTGATTTAAAAAACAGTATGTTTTCTTTGGAAAACTTCTATTTAACTCAATGATCGTCTTTTGTTGGAGCAGTTGAGGAAAAAAAGAGACAGAGTTTCAGGCAGTAGCATAGATGGTTGACCTCTGGCCACCAGTGGGATCTATTTGTAGTATCCTTGAATTCTAAACCTTTCATCCCTCCATCTTCACTGAGGCCAATTTTTAAAATATTCTTTTAAATGAGTAATATGTTTTTCTGTGCTAATTGAGGCGATGAATAATTTGAGTAAATAGTGTACATCCATCTCAAAAAAGAAAAAAGTTAGTCTATGCATTTATTACATTCTCTCACCTCATTTTACACAAAGCTTACAATGATAATATTATATTCACTTAAAAATGTTTTAATTTCTGCAGTTGAGCATCTTTTGTTTATCATTGAAATGACTAAGACAAGGGAAGGAGAAGAATTGAAAGAAAGGGGAAGAGGAGAGGAGGAAGAAATTAAAACAGAGATAGGGGAGACAACAAAATACATTAAGTAGCATCCACACGATGGAATACCCTATCAGCAATCACTCATGGAATAACACGCCACCATACACAGCTGCACTTGCTATTTAAATTAAGGGGAAAATATTGTGAACTATATTATTCATTTTTAAAAGTATTTGAAGCAATAAAAACATCAGTACATTGTTAGACATTGATTTCCAAACAACGAAACAACTAACGTGCCAAATAGTAGCGCTGTTATTTCTATATAGGGGAATTAAATAGGATTTTTCTCTTCTTTTCTCTTATCTGTATTTTCTATTTTTTTTTTGTTCTATTCACTTTTTCATCTAATATGAAATGAAGAAAAACTTGTGAACAATGTAAGAAGATCCAGGCAGTTCAATAAATGCAAACAAATAATCATTTTAAAATTATCTTCATGTAAAATTTTAAAAAGAAAGAAAAAGAAATGCTCATGTTTAAGCACCCAGAGCTAAAGTTTAGTTCAACTTAATGTTGCAAAGACATTTCTAAGTATGTACAGATACATAAAAATGCATATGCCTAAACTACCCCATTCTATGAGGAAATCATATCTCTTCTTAAGGTCATGTATGTTGCTGAGCACCAGTATAGTTCTGAATAAAATGCAATTTCCTTAATACATAGTGAAATGCGGATGGTATCTTCCTAAGATTTTACATTTGAAATCTTCTATTAGCTTTGAATTGTACAAGTCACAAACATCTTAAACTACTTTTAAAGAAGAATATATTGAAGTCAAAGAAAGACTTCTTAACTTTGAACTGGATAATTTTTAGAAAGTTACTAGCAACTGAAAAAAAAGTATTATAATGGAACTCAGTATTCAATATTATATATATGCTAGTGTAACCCATGTATCTCATAAACACCATGCATTTAAAACTGCATATTTATGATATTCATAACAGTTGCTCCTTTCTCAAATGAACAAGAATAAAAAAGCTATTTGCTATAGAAGGCATAAACTTAGAACAAAAAAGTAAAACTAGTATTTTAGTTTTTAATAGTATTCAGAAAATAGCATGTAAATCACGGCTCTAGCTTCAGAACTAAAGGCATCCATCACTCTCCATATTCTAAATCTCCTACTGACGCTTGTCTACTAATCTAATATCAAATCCATTAGAATGTTAAAATAAATCTAACATATTAATGATAATAAAAATCATTCCTGAGACATAAAGTGAGTTTTTTTGTTTGTTTTTGTTAAAATATATAGTGCATACATTGATCTTATTTGCTTAGAGTTTTATGGAAAAGCATCAGATATCCCAGCTTATTCAGAGATAAACTCTTTTTGACACTGTACAATTGTTACTTCTTACTCCCCACCAAGGTCATACAATTTTGTTATTTTTATCAAGTAACTGAAAGTGTATCATCCTGGTTATTAATGCCATGCCATTGTACAGTGCTAATTCTATAGTATGCAAAAAAGTTTCAAAAACAAAATGAAATAAATAAAAAACGCCTAAGAAAGTTTCTATCATCAAATATATATTAGAAAGAGTGAGTTAAACTAAACCAAACTGGTCTCTTAACACTACAACTTATCAGCACTTTAATATGTCGTTGAAGAAGATGAATTTCTAAAAGGATCCTTTTGTGCACAATGTTCCCATAACATCCTTGACTACACTCACCCTTTTGTCAGTAGGACTTAGCAACAGTCTCATCTTGCTTTTAAGCCAAGTGTTTAACAGAGCAGTTGTTTCTTACTCACCTCTAAATCCTCAGATTCCATCAAGTCCTTAATATCCAGGAAGCACTCACTAAATTTTGCTACATGAATGAATGCCTCTGTTGGCCCGTGAAGTAAAATAACTACATGTTGCATGTCTCTGCTTCTCATATTAAATAAGGACATCAAGAGACTGAAGACAAAGACAGCTTTCCAACAGAATACAATCATTTTCTTCCAAAGAAAAGAAAACGTTAACTTTCATGAACTTTTGAGACCCAGAGACAACAAAATTACATAAGAAGTTGAATTTCAGAAGTGTATACTCGATGGTTATATGTGAGTGGTCAGGCATATAAAGCAGCTAAGATATTAAATTCATAACACCTTCCTAAATGGATGCCCAGAAGATACTTTTCTATTGTAGGAAATGTGCTAATTTTATCTAATATTATGTGATAATAAAGTTTATAGACTGTCAGAATTATCAATGATAATCTGTTTATACAGTAAATTCTTATTAAAATGTGAATTAGGTGAGATTTGTTATCTGTTTACTAGATGGCTTGCTGATTCTTCCCCAAAAATGTGACAATAAAGACTGCCAGAAAAGAATCAAATATGTTCCAACTATCCTATTAAAATCCTTTCATTTGTTTATATATTATTCATTCATTGCACTCTGTCCTAATAGCTGCTATTTGTCAGACACTATCCTAGGTGCTAGAGTGACAGAGATGAATAAGCCCAAATCTCTGCCAAGAAGAAGCTCACAGATGTCAAATTTGGTTGGAAAATAAAGGCAAGATCTCAGAGCCTCACTTGCCATAAGAGAACTTCGAAAAGATTACAGAGAGGTAATAAAGGAATTTGAGTAGAGGAGTTTGTATTAAAGGAAATGATATATTTGAAGGTGACAAAGGGCTGAATTAAAACTATTAATGGCTGGATTTTTTAATGAGACTCCTTAGGAAGAAGAAAGAGAAGAGTTAATGAGATTGGGATTATATGTTTCTAATGAGAAATAGTTGAAAATACTAGGTTATTTCTGAGTTCCTGACTTGAAAAACTAGATAGGTAATTGTTCTATGAATAAAGTGTCATCATAGGAGACTATGATATATGCAATTATAAATTCACAGAAACTATCTTTTGTTAATAAAGAAAAACTTCAGACAAACTAAATTTAGTAGAGTTTGTTTGAGCAAAGAATGATTCATGTATCAGTAGCTCCCCAAACCAGTAGAGGTTCAGAGATCTCCAGCCAGCAGCATGAGGAGTCTACTTTTATAAACTGAACAAGGAAGCGAAGTAGAGAAATCACCTACTTGGCTACAGCTGGGTTTGCCTTATTTGGTCATAGCATGAAGAGTAGGCTGCTTATGACTGGCTGAAAGTTGGCTGTTTTTCATACTGTTACGGTAGGTTTTGGTTTGTTTACATACTACGTTAGGTTGTGGTTTGCTACTTATAAACACTAGGCATGGAGGCAACCTCAGGCCAACTTTAAGTTAATTTAACATTTATAAAAGGAGGAAATTAGCTCTGGGCATCTGGAAGTTATGAGAGAACTCTAGACAAGAGAGAAAGATTTAGGAGTGCAGAGATTAAAGATACACATACACACACACACACACACACAAAGATGAGATTCTACAAGAAAAGATAAATGACAAGTACAGAAACTTGGGGAACAATAAGATTTAAAGACTAGCATAGTGACACTATCTTCAATATAGAACGTATTCTTCATGGTCAAAGTTTACTAAAAGACGCAATACTAATAATTAACGTAATTGCTTTAGTCAATGATGATGTAGAAATAACTTGACAAGGAATCTTGGTCTTATTAGGCTAAACAGTGGTTTTCACTATTCTATCTGTTTAGAAATTCTGATTTAGGGAGGATTCATAATTAGAAAAGTTTAAGATAATGCAAGGAAAGCTATGTCAAACATGTTTATAAAGTTGTGTATTCACTATATTAATTTTTAAAATACACTTTCATTGAATGCATTTGATATCACAGACATCATCTCAGGCCCTATGGACACAGTGGTGAACAAAACAAAGTTCCTTCTCACTGGGAGGTTACATTGGGGGCGGGGGGACACAACCAAATACTTCAAAAATATGATATGTGACATATCACGTATTTTATCACGTAATTACTTACATAAAATAACCTATAATAGGCCATGCCATAATAAATGCTATTGAGAAAAATAAGTAAGGTAATAACAAATGAAGGAAAGTAAGGTCAGTTGAGGACATATGATTGTAAATGTAATAATTATGGACATCGTCTTTAATCTCAAGCTGTGTGAGCAGGCAAGTGAATATGACGAGGGAATTAGCCCTGGAGAAAGAGCATTCTAGGCAGATGGTAATATAACTACAACGGCAGGAGTATATTTGGAGTGTCTGTAAAATATGTAGATTTTGCTAACCATATTGAAACCACTGAAGATGGTGAGAAAGAATACAACACGACTAAGGCATTTATGGCATTTCAGAATGTAGCACAAGGACGGACCAAATTTGGGAATTTATGAATATTTTCAATATACGTGACAATAATATTTCTTCCTACAACAATAAAGCTACCCAATCATGTAATGTTATTCTTTCTTAAAATGTGAACTCTCTTTAAAATTGTTAAATGAAATCCGTTTCTGTTAAATAGATCCCTACTTGTAACGATTATTCCACGCTATCTCATCAAATACCCCGGTCATAATCCCCATGTCCAGTTCTGGTTACATTACTGCACGGGTGTCACTAAAATCTGCTCCTCCTCCTACATACCCCCACACCGTCCGAAGCATTTCAGCAGCAAAACTGTCTCACCATCTGGCCAAGAAGCAGCGCTGTAGCAGTATGTAGGTAAGTAAGGCCCCAGGGGGCTGGAACTTACTCAGTAGAACTTACTCAGTACACTCAATTAGGTTTAGTCCAGGGTCATCCATAAAGCGGGGAAAAGAATGTCTCCAAGGGATGGGGCAGGTTTTATATCTCTAATCGGCTGTGCATTGATTTTTCTTTCTCTTGGTGTGGGCCTATCCTATCAGGCCAGAGGAGAGATGCCGGGAGGAATAATGCGCCACTCTGAAGGAGGACAGTAGAACTGACACAATAAATGATCCAAGAGTGATACCAGTTTTAGTAAAACTGTGATGGAGAGGAAGAGATGTTAAGATGCCTGCTGTGATCAGCCTCCCTTCTCTTCACTCCTACCCCCAGCACCCTTGTACTGCTCTTGGTTAACCCCTCCTTCCCTGCACCTGCTCTGATAAGCGGTAGTTTATGGCGATCACACTCGCGGGCATTCTACGTCCAAGTCGCAGTTCTGCCCCTCTATGAGTCTGTAGCCATGGACTAGATGAGATGCTGGACCCTTCTAAGTGGCGTTTTCATCATCTACAAGAGGAGATAGAGATTATCAATCTCCATGAAACTGTTTTATAGGTGAAGTAAGTCATGCAAAGCACTTAGCACAGCACTTGACCCAGAGTTAGCACTCACTGACGTCAGTGCAGTCATCAGAACTCCAGATTTTACACAAACATCTCCTCTCTGTCTCTCTACTTTGAGGCTTTAACCTCTGAGACCAAGGTTATTCCTTTCAGAGCACACTTAACACTTAAACTTTAAGCCAGAACTATGGCCATGATTTCTCAAAGTCCCAGATTCTCTACCATGGAGAAAGAATTATCTTCACATTATAATTTTATTTGACTTTATTAATCCCAAGAAAAGGCAAACTGACTCAGTTGGGAGTACACAATCACTGCAACGAATAAGATGAGGTACTTTGATTGATAGACCAAAGAAGAAACATGGTTACATTTGAAAGTAAAGCATCTCTTCAGAGAGGGGGAAAAGCATGCCAAGCAAATTAAAAAGCAGTCCATCTATTCGTAGTAATAGTGAAAATAGTGGAAGTGGATTTTTTAAATGCATATATACTCTGAGTTACTAAGTATTAGGTTTTAGGATGGGGAGAGTGAAACTCCTTAAGAAAACACCTCTCAGTATCTTACCTAAAGTTGATTTAGAATCTACCCTGCTTGTTAAATCAATTTTAGGTATAATTTGTATACAATAAAATGCACCAGTGTTTAGTGTAGATTTCATTGAGTTTTAACAGATTTTTATTTGCCGGTAACCACTGTCACAAATACAGAGTATTCTATAAACCTAAAATTTTCCTGTCCTAGGCAACACCAATCTCATCTGTCATTATAAAGATAAACTATTTTGATAATAAATTTTTCATGTTTTAAGGGTGAATAATCTACTTAAATAAACATGGGAAATCTAATTATATTTTATAGAAAATATGACATCTGGAATAAAAGCAGTATAGAAAAAAATGCCTCCCCTAATTTTTTTCACATGATAACAACATACCTAAATTTTGTCTCCTTTCATTTAACACCCCAAAAGACATGAACTGAAATTTTCAAAAGAAGACAGACTAATGGGCAACAAACATATGAAAAAATGCTCAACATCTCTAATCATCAGGGAAATGCAAGTCAAAACCACAATGAAATATCACTTAACTCCAGAGAGAATGGCTTTTATCAAAAAATCCTCAAACAACAAATGCTGGTGCAGATGTGGAGAGATAGGAACACTTGTACACTGCTGGTGGGATTGCAAATGAGTACAACCTCTATGGGAACTAGTATGGAGATACCTGAAAGAACTGCATGTAGAACTGCTATTGGATCCAGCAATTCCACTGCTGGGTATTTATCCAAAGGAAAAAAAGACCTTCTACAAAAAAGACACTTGCACCCGAATGTTTATAGCAGCACAATTCACAATTAACAAAGATATGGAAACAACCCAAGTGCCCATCAATATATGAGTGGCTTAATAAAATGTGGTATATATATACCACAGAGTATTACTCAGCTATACAAAAAATGGTGAACTGATATCTCTTGTATTAACCTGGATGGAACTGGAGACTGTTTTTCCAAGTGAAGTATCACAAGAATGGAAAAACAAACACCACGTGTACTCACCATTAAATTCGAACTAATTGATCAACACTTTGTGTGCTTACAGAAATAACATTCATTGGAAATCAAGCAGGTGGGAGGGGGGAGGAGGGGCTGGGCCTGCGTAAATCCACACCTACTGGGTACAATGCACACTCTCTGGGTGATGGTCACACTTATAACTTTGACTCAAATGGTACAAAAGCAATTTATGTAACAAAAACGTTTGTACCCCCATAATATTCTGAAATATTAAAATAAATAATAAATTAAGTTAAATAACGATATACTCCTCAAGCCACACCATTCTTGTCCCCTTTAAAAAAGCATACTATTTATACCAAGACCATACTATTTATACCAAGTACCCCAAAAAATGTATATTTAAGTAAATTTATTTTAATCTTAATTTATTTTAAAGGCAAAGGACACACTTTCCAGACATTCAATAATGTCTCAAGGGTGGAGAAAGTCATGCACCAATTATAAAACATTCCTGGTCATGGGTGTTCTCAGATCTCAGTGGTATGGAAATTTTTCCAGCCAGAACAGGGATTTAAGACAAGCATATGTGGAATTATGGATTCCTTACCTCGTGAGAAGTTTTTCTGTTATTTGAAGGTTGAATGTGAGTAAGAAGATACAGAAATGCTGCAAATTCTGCAGTGTCTGGCTTTTCTTATATTATTTTATTCAGCATCATTGACTTTTTTTTCTATGATAATATATTTTTGAAGTAACAGAAATGCTTGCAAAATAGGATTTTATGATATCCGTTAATATTCTTTAGTTTTATTACTAATCATTTCTTTGGTATGCACACAAGTTGCTCACGTTTTAATACTTTTAAAAATAAGATACAAATGTATTTACAGAAGTAAACATTCCATTCTAATTTAACAACATTTGAAAGCAGAATCAGTGTCCTTTCTTGCCATTTCCAAATTTATCTTTTAATTCTGAAATGAGTCTCTTTATAAATTTTGTATTTTCTTAACTAATTCCTTAAAAATAAAATGTGAAGAGTAATTTTATTTGACTTCAAGTTTCCAGAGGAAAAATCAATCATTCTCCATCTAATATTTATTTACTTACTAATTATTAATCAGAAATCTAATGTTGTCTGGACTAACAGTCACCTGGGTTTGAGTTAATTGAATATTTTTAATTAAAGTAACTGAACTCCATCCATCCAATGTAGATGTAGCCCCAAAGGCACTGGTTGTTTAAACAGTTACCAAAATTAACATTTGAAAGTAACGTGCATACTCAATAGATTTGCAAAGAATATTAGTTGAGAAGTTAATAATGGTGCCTACAATACAATGACTTGAACTTAATATCACTTTTTTGGTAAAATTATTATTCAAATTAATTGACTTCGTATCCAAGCATAGAAAATTAGTGACCTAATTATAAGTAAAAACATTTTCACTTGTGTATGCTAATATTTTCAGGGCACAGAAAAATCTAGAGTTATAGACGTTGGTCTCTTGAGTTTTAAAGTGTGTTTTATTGCTTCCGAAGATGGCCAGATGGATTCTGCGTACAAATCAAAATGGTTTTTATATGCTCTGAAAGTTTCTAATTTCAAATTTCTCTTGACTTACAATCTAAGTTTGCAAAAGCTGAAATGTAATTAAGAAATAAAATACGGCAGACCATGTGGGCACTGCTGATGAATGATGTGTCCCTGCTATATGAAGTAAGTAGCAAAGCCCAGGAGGTGGGTTCCTCTGTGGTCATTAATCAGCATATCCACAGTGTCTGGAAATGCCCGACTGTAATAAGAAATGGCACGGAACACATTCCCAGTTTCATACAGAAGATTAATTTTATTGAAATCTACCTCCAGACCAAAAATAGATGGGACATCTAAAAATAATTCCAAATTATAACAGGATTGGTAGTGACCTTCCTTGGTAAATAGCTGGGGCAGTACTCTACGTACAGAAAAGACAGCTGTGTGATGAGTGTTGAAGGATGGCGTAAGGTGAGATGGAAAATATATTCCTTATCATTTACCCAGGGAGGCCTACAATTTCTACCACTTCCCAGCCAGAACTTTGATCACATGAGTGCTGTGGGATCCTGAGGAAAAAAAAAGAGAGCGAGAGAGAGACCAATCTTGAGACAGGACAAATTAAATTATTGAAGATCTTCATGCCTGATAATTAACTTCATGATTAGATTTCAGAACACAGAGTCTTATGAGGGTGAGACATAAGACAGGTAAGTTCTAAGGAAGAAAATGAGAAACAGATCATAAAATATTGGGAGACAGGGTAGATCTCACTGAGCCAGCCAGGCTGGATATGGAGGGGCGCTGCTGAGGGCCAGAGCAGGGGTGAGCAGTTGAGCAAGGGCTGTGTGGGTGGGACTGAAAGAGCTCTGAAGGATGGAGAGGTAACTCTAAATTGTTTCACAAAAGGCCAATCTAAGAGAAAGCAACCATAGTGTTCTTTCCATACATGAAATCTAAGTTTAAGATGGAAGAGTATGACCAGGCACTTTACATGCTAATTGTGGAACTAGGTAAAACTGTGTGTGTGTGTGTTTAGACTCTATGCAAGGTCACAGACTACCTCTCCAGCACCATCTCCTGCAATAGCAACCCCAATCGTACTCTGCTTTGTACTATATCCACGTGGACAAAGGGACATTTCCAAACATACAGCACATTGTTATGCCTCTGCAGGCACGTCAGCAGCACAAAGTCAAGGCAAGACATTCTTGTCTAGGACATTATGAGCAAATTTCTCTCCAGGTCAATGCTGCTGCTTTTGGGAAGCTTTCACAGACTCCCTATGATGCAATTATCTTGCTCTCTTTGCCATTCCAACATTTGTATTGTATTTAGTTAAATATTTAGGTCTTGTTTGTTTCTCACTTCATTGAGCTCAAAATGCACTCCCTAGTCAGCACACGCTGTATACATTAATATGTTTGCTGAAGTGAACTGAATGTCTCCTTGAGGCAAGTTGAGGTGGAGAGGAGTTAAATGTGAGCTGACTACACACTTTATATCTGCCCCATGACTTGCCCCTCTTTCCTTGGACTAGTATTCTTCATCTATATGTGGTATAAAGAGGCCTATATATAATAGATCAATTTAGCTTTCTCTATTTTTGTCAAGAAAGGAAGACATGTATGAGCTAATAAATGGCTTAGAAGTTCAATGAGCAGGCACAAATGTACATGCCAAACAGGCAATGTTGCCTACTACTCCCTCTGACAAGAATGTAGCAAATTGGTGAGCTATCATTATTACCTACCATTTATAGCTGCTAAGCTTGTGTTAGTTTCTGTCAGTGGGATTCATTAGGCAATGCACTTAGTCCAATACATTAGTGGTTACTTGGTTTGTAGGCAAAAGGAAAATTGCAAAGTAAAGTCTTTGCAGTTAAAAACTGAAAGGCAGCTGTATGTTGTAGTTTTTACTAATAGAAATAAATTTATTCATTTTCCACCTTTTTACCATTTACATTTACAAATGAATTCTTGGCATTAACAGTAAGAGTTACTATTAATAAAATAGCTAGCCTGAAAATATTCAAACTAAAAGCACTAAACTGAAAGTGGAAATACAGGATATAGGTGGAAAATGGAAATACCTAAACCAAGACCTACATTTTATAATTTAAGTTAGACAAATTAAATGGCATTTTTAACTCAGATGGTTATTCAGATATATAAATAATTTATGAATTTAGTTTTGAAATTTTTAAATTTTAAAATAGTACATTACAATGTCAATAGAATTCCTAGTTTTAAGTGGACCTTTCAATAAACTTTGACGAACACACTTACCCACCTGACCATAACACATATCAAGACATAGGACATTTCCATCACTTCTAAATATTCTTTCATCTCTTTTTCCAGTCCATACGGCCAGTCCCAGAAGCAACACTATCTGATTTCTACCAGTACAGATTAGTTTTATGTATGTTTGAATTTCTGTCATGCAACAAAAGTGATCTGAGGGTTACCTTTGAGTTTTCATGTACTATTAAGGTGTTCCTTTTTTTTTTTTTTTGCTGGATAGCATGAATTTAGAACATTTTCGTTATTCATTCTCCTGTTGGCGGACATGTGAACCGTTTTAGCGTTCAGATATAATGACAAAAGGTCTTATGGACATGGGTGCTCATCTTTTTGTAAACTTACATTCTCGTTTCTCTTGGGTAAATTCCAAAAGGTAGAATTATTGGAGTAGATGAAAATTTAAAGCCTTCCCAAGTTTTCCAAAATGCTGACCAGCATTCACACCTGCACCAGCAGTTGAGGGGAGTTCTTGGTTGCTCTCCATGCTCAACAATACCTGCCGCCCCCAAATCAGTGTCTTTCATTGGGCCATTTTAGTTCATGAATAATCGCCTTTGACTTTGGTTTTACTTTCCATGTCTTTGATGAATGATGATGTTGACTGCCTTTGCTATGTCTGCTCAAAGGTTTGTCAACTTTTAACTGAGTGTGTGTGTGTGTATTTTTATTATCAGTTTGCAGGATTTTTATGTACATTCCTGTTTAGATACAGGTATTGAGAATATTTTCTTCCAGGAGATAATTTGCCTTTTTAGTCTCTTAGTGATATCTTCCAGTAAGTGGAAGTGTTTCTTTTTTATTTTGATGAAAGCCAGTTTGTCAACTTTTTCTTTCATAATTAGTACCCTTTGTATGCTAAAAAATATTTCTCAAGTCCTAAACCATAAAGATATTCTTCTATATTATGTTCTAAAGTCTTATCCTTTAGCTCCATGATCCAACTTGAATTAGTTTTTATATTGCTGGGGTGTTAGAGCCAAGGTTAATTTCTTTCCATATGGATTTCCGTTTGTTCAGGTACCATCTGCTAAAATGGATTTCCTTTCCACATGGAATTGCATTGGTGCATTTGCTGGAAATCAATTGACTTCATATGTGTGGCTCTATTCTATTCACTAATCTTTTGTCTATCCTGATATTAATATTACATTGCCATGATTATCGCTGCTTTATTTTAATGATTGAAATAAGTGATATAAATCTTCCAAATCTGCTTCTACTTAAGACTGTCTTAACTATTCTAAGTCTTTGTCTTTTTCATATAAAGTATAGAATCAACTTTGCAATTTTCAAGAATGGTCTACTGGAGTTTTGCTTTGACTTCCACAGGCTTTATAGATCCATTTGTAGATAACTGATATTTGTACAATATTGGATTTTGCAATCTACAAACAGGGCAAAACTCTCTATTTATTTAGATCTTTTAAAAAATTCTTTGCAATGATCCACTTAGTTTTCAATGTATATATTTTAAACAAGTTTTGTCAAATTTATTCTTAGGTATTCGATATTTCTGATGCATTGCAAAAGCTATTTTAAAATTTCATTTTTCAATGGTCTGTTGCTAGAATACAGAAAGAGAAATTATTTTTATACATTGGCATTGTACCATATAACTGTTACATTTAGGAATTTCCTCTAGTATTTTGTACATTCCTATGCATTTGATTACTACTCAATCATGTCATCTGCAGTTTTCTTCTTCTTTTCTCATGTCTCTGCTTTTTACTTGGTCCTTGCCTTATTTCACCAGCTGTGACTGCCTGTTCAGCATTTAACAGAACTGGTGAAAGTGGAAACCCATATAATGTTCTTGACTCGGGAAAGGAATGTTGAATATTTCAACAGGAAATTTGATATTATTTGTAGGTATTTAATTGATGTATTTTCTCAGATTGAGGAAAAATCTCTTCTCGTTGTAGTTTTTTGAGGATTTTTAATTTATCATAATACCGAAGGAGTGTTAAATTCTATCAAAGGCATTTTTCACCATTATTGAGACTAGTATATAATTTTCACTTTGATTTTTATCTTAATGAAAGAAAAGTTTGTGAAAGTTGACCTTAAGTCTTCTTTTTAGGATTCTACCAACCAAATATTTCTCTTTTCCCTGTACCACTCAATTTTCTTGAACATTGTAGGCGTATTAATTTTAAGAAATGCTAGTTTTACCGTATTTACTTTTGTCAACTCTATCATCTGAGTAACAGGTGTGCACTATGACTTATCACCTCAATATGTGATGAAGGAGCCTACCAGGATTTAGCTGTACTTGAAGTTAAAGTCACAATCCTCCAAACTGCCAAATCTACCTAAAATTCTGACTCCAGCCACAAGCTCAGGGGTCCCAAAGGCCACCCTCACTTAAGGCCAGCTGGCAACACTTGTGGAGATCTTTATGGACTCCTTCCTTTTCAGTAGTTCACTAGAATGATCCTCAGAACTTCAGAAAGTGTTATGATTCAATGTTATTTTAGCAGAAGGGTACAAACTGGAAGTAGTCAAAGGAGGAGACAAATAGGGTAGAACCTGTGACTAGAAGGGTTTGAAATATGGAGCTTCTGTGTTTTAGATTTGTTACCTGCCTGGCACTGATGTGTGGCAACATGCACATGGAGTAACACCAAGCCAGATGCTCCTGTGAGCTCCGTGTCCAGGGTTATAGTTGGGTCTTATTATGCAGACGGGGTTGATTAACTCATCACCCATGAAACTGAACTCAACTCCAGTGCCTTTACCTCCCCAGAGTTCTGGCTGATATCACATCACATGAACCAAAGTCCAATCCTCCAATCACAAGGTTGGTCTTTCTGGTGTGGCCAGACCCCACCCTAAGACTACTGATGTAGCTGGCTTCACCTACAGTGTTTTCATTAGTATAAACTATCAAGTGCCAAATATGAGGTAAGTCTTTAGCATAAAACTATGGGGTGTGGTCTAGGAGGAGGTTATGAATAACAAAAATACTCCTATCACTCTGGAAATCCCAAGGGGTTAGAAGCCCCTTCCCAGGAACTGAGACCAAAGGTCAGCAAAAGTCTTTCCTACACAGTGGGTATCCATAACTTTCTCATTTTTATCAGACTTTCAACATATTACTAAAATAAATCTCTAATTATTTTAGTTTATCTGTATCCATGTATATCTTCCCCTAAATATCCAGGTCTGTCATAATTTTTGTTTAGCAAAGTGATGACCATAAATGAATATAAAGAAAAACTGGGGACTGTTTTTAGCGTTATTTCACAGTCATGAAAGTTTCTTCTGTTACTTTCCTTGAATTTTGATGACGTCAACACATTTTGGAATTGATAAAGTTCTAGTATTTATATCTAGAAAGGTCCACAGAAGGGATCTAATTTTATTTTATTTTTACTTGTAACTATCACACACGCTTTTGTTTTTTTCTTTCATTGACCCTTTGTTTTTAAAATAATGTCTCCCAAAATAGCATCACAAATAATAACAAGTTATAAGGTTTTAAAATTTATATTTATGAGATACCTAAAACTTTTAATCAGATATTATATTTAACATATATAACATTTTGACATATGATTATGTTTAAGATATTAAATATAAAAGTCTATGTATTTATTATAGTTTGAACCAAATACTTGAGAATAGAAATGCAGTATCAATTTGACTTTTTGAAATACTGAAATTAAATTCCATTCCTCAATTCCTTTAATTTGAGAATCCAGACTTCAAAACCACTAATGTAACCTAAATTCTTCACATTGCATATGAGAGAACTGAAACCCAAGGAAGTAAGAATCATTTCTTAAGCTTTTAATGATGTTTCAAAATAAATTAAAGATACTTAATCAATGTAATCACTCAAGCAAGAAAGAAGTTCTACTAATATTTTTTATTCAAACTTTTCAGTGATGTATTTTATATTTAAGAAATGCACGATCATATTTACACTTAGAAAGAATGTTCTGGCCATGTTTAAAAGGGGTTAGTAAAGATGATTATTACTGTAGTCATGAAGACAGAGAGTGTTACTATAATCTAGGAAAGAAATATGTAAATCAATTTAAGGAGCAGAGTGAGAGAATGAATGACAAGCAGGAGAGTGTGATGTCATGAAAAGCAACGCCAGAGGATATTTTAAAAAGAAAAGAGTGGTTAACAAGAACAAATGTAGGATAGAAATATAATCCAAGTTCAAGAAATATAATTGCTGAAACATTTCTCACGGCATTTGGTATCACTGTGGATGATGGCAAAAATCCATCAGCACTGAGTTGGGGGGAATTTGAGTTATAAAGGGCACAGACATGAATGGGAAGTAAAAAAATAATAATAAAGTGAAAAGAATGAAAATAACTTTCTCAAAAGATCTGCTGTGAATGGATTTGCAGAGCTAAAGTACAAGTCAGAAGTAATTGCAGGGTTAAAATTTCTGGTTGTTGTTAATTTTAGGGTGGAAAAGTATTGACATTATTTAAATGCCACTATAAAGGAATCAGTAAAAATGAGAACTAGAAAATATAAGATTAGGAGAGTTAATGGAGCAAGGTATCTGTAAGCAGATCGAATGTGATGAGATCCTGATAAATCAATCTCATTACAGCCTCAACCTAACAAATTAGTACAACTTCCTGACTAATCTTTCCTTATAGTTCTGCTATGAGTATTTTAGAAATAAGTCCACAAAACCTGCTTCTATGGTTTTATTTTTATTTCCCTTTCCCCATTCTTTGCTTTCTGTACTCTACAAGTAAACATTGCTATGAATTTTAATCATGAATTACTTGATGCAGATGAAGTAATAAATTGTAGTCAAATAACATACTAATAAGATGGCTGAAACTAATTTTTTTTTTTTTTAAGGCTATGAAGGAATACCATGGGCCTTCCTAACAAGGAGCAAGTTTATCCCGGATATCTGATCACGGTCCCAGCAGACTATTGACTTGCAGCAAATCCCTCCTTCGCTGACCAGGTGACCGGCCTGGCTCCCGAGCTGCTCTCGGACATCTCTTCCAGTCTTGGCTCCCTCTGGAAACTAAACTTATTTGGTACTCGACGTTTCCTCCCTCGAATTTCAGTTTATTCATTGTTTAAAATTCATTGCTCTTAAAAATACTATATATTAGTGACAGTTCTTAAAATAAACAATTTTTTTTTTTTTTTTTTAGGAAAGAGAAGATCAAGGTTCAAATGAGGATGGTTTGTAGCAAAACAAACAAACATGCTGATGCTTCTAGAATTTGTTTGGCCAAGAAAAAATTTTAGTAAGGATGTTGGTGGGGCAATGAATAGGAGATATATATATATATATATATATGTATGTATGTATATACGCACTATATAACGCAGTGGCTAAGAGTGTGGTCTATGAAATTACTCTGGAATTAGGTCTCTCTCACCACTTACAAAACCCTCTGACTATGAACAAATTGCCCAGTTTCTGACCTTCAGTTTCTTCCTCTGAGAATTGGAAGAATAGCAGTGCCTAATTTACAGAATTAAAGATTAAAAGTGAACATGTAATGAAGGCATGGACACAGTCCTTAAGATGCAAATACTCATTAAAGATGAGAGGTGATGATGGTGATATGATGATTACAAGGAGAATAATGATTATGTACAATATCAAATTAAAAATTAGACTATTCAAAAGGGTTTTGATAGGCATGTGAATTATAAACATATTTGCAAAAACAACTTCAAATTTGAAAAAAATTTTTTTCACTAGTTGTTTTCAAAAAATTGTTCTTAAGACATTTTCTTCAAGATAAGAAATTAGACATTCAGGTAATTTCAGTAGAATACAAAATACAGAAGATAACACAAGGTCAAACTATTTAGAATAAGAGTAATTAAAGAATAAGTCAACTGCATTATAAGTGGGGAATGCCAAAAGTAACTAAAAAATACTTTAAGTACTTTTTATGTGTCATTTAGCATCATGAGGGAGAAAAAAATCATTAAAATTTGTAAATACGGTTAAGTAATATTTTAAATATATTAGATGGATCTCTATATAAAGGGAGTATACTATATGCAACACGCATATACACCATTTTAAATTTATATTTTGATAGACACATTAAATAACAAGCCATTAAGTGATATTTCTATCATGTTCTCACATTTAAAAAATACAAAGGCCAAAAGGATATATTAATAATATACTATGCCAGTAATAGTTTCAGTAATATCAGCAACCAGGGAATTTTCAAATCGAGTGATTTTTATTACGTGTTTAGCTTGAAGAGCAATTATGGCAATGTCTTCTTCACCCAGTTGAATTCCACCACACCCAGTGTTGGCTAGAAATCATTTTGTTCTATACCAGGCAAAACGCTTAACATTATACAAAATTATAAGAAACAAATAGGAACAATCAGAGGAACATAGGAGTACAAAAATAATACATTGAGATTTATCAATATCTTGCTGTATCCTACAAAGAAAGTTAAAACACTAAGAATCTTGGTGTCTTTTCCAAACTGAAACACACACATTTAATCCTCCAAAAAGTGATATTGAAAGGAAATATGACCTAAGGAAGGGAAGGCTTGAATGCTCCAAAATCTAAAACAATTTAGACACAAAATTAATTCTTAATGATACAAGGTTTCAAATATTTCTTTAAAATCAGGAACCAGTCAAGAAAGCGGCATTAATCTGTATTAGTCTCTATTATTATTATTATATATTTCTATATACATACACACAAACACACACACACACACACACACACACACACACACACACACACCCATGCACAAGAACTGATTTATCAGCTCACATGGATGTGGGACTGAGCAGTCTGAAATCTCTGGGACCGACGAGCAGATTGGAAATTCGGATAGGAGTTGATGTGGTCTTGAGTCCGAAGCCTAGAAACCCTGGCAGGATTTCTATCTTGCAGTATGGAGATACAATTCCTTCTTTTTTGGGGGGGAAACCTCCATCTTTGCTAAGGCCCTCAACTAAAGGCCAACCACATTATGAAGGGGAATCTGCTTTATTTAAAATCAACTGATTGTAAATGTTAATCACATCTAAAAATACCTTCACAGGAGCATCTAGACTAGTGTTTGGCCAAACAACTATGTACCATGGCCTAGCCAAGTTGACACATACACTTAATCCCATCACAGAAGCCTTTTCTGATAATGGTTATGAAAATTGTTAAGAAAGAAAGAAAACAGCCTTTGCATATTACTATATAGAAATTTCAAAATATTCCACAGGTTATTAGACTAATAAGATACTTTAGCAAGGCTGTTGAATTATTTAAAAAATCTATTGCATTTCTATCCTTAAACACAGCTCTCTGAGTTCTCAATAGATAAAGCTGGCACCAAATCAGTGAAATTATAAAATCCAAAATGATATATTAACAGGGGTTTAAAATCTACATTGTATGATATTTTATGAATTCTATTTCTTTGTGTGCATTACAAATATGTAACATATTGTTTCAGTCCTTTAACAGAAATGCTGTAAGAACCAAGCTGGTTCATTTGTCACTTTTGAATTTGTAAAGGTGTATGTGTAGAATAAATTCCTACAAGAGGCATCATTGTGCCAAAGGCTAAATGCCTTCTTTATTTTCATTAAGATTGATGAATCTGTTCACATACGGGATGTACCATTTTCCACTCCCACAAAAAATACAGGAGAGTGCTTACTTCTCTGGACCTTTGATAACAATGTGTGTTGTGAAATTTTGTTAATTTAATAGCGGGAAAATAAGATTTCACTGTAGTTTTCATTGGAATTTCTGTCATAATGGATATGAGCAAATTTTCATATAATTAAGAAACCCTTTCTTTGTGAAATATTTGTCATGTCCATTGCCCATTTTTCTACGATATTTTGCAATTTTACTTCTTTATATCCAAAAGATATTAGTATACATTAAGCAGATGATACCTCTTATATATAATATGGTATATATGATGTTTTTGTTAATCCTGGCTTCTTAATCTTTTTTGCATATTGTGAAATTATAGATTTTTAACAACATCTAGGTTTTTGATACTTCAAAAGAGCCTTTGCCATTTGACACCATAAAAGAATTAGCCTGTATTCACTTACAGTAAATTTTCATTTTCACATTTAAATCTTTGTATTAAGATGTGATAAGAAGGGGCTTCACCTCATACGTATTCTGCCCCCAAACCCATAACCCTAGTCTAGTCATGAGACATCAGACAAACCTGAATTGAGGGAAATTCTATATTCCTGACCAGTATTCTTTAAAACTACTTAAAAAAAAAATACCAAAAAAAAAAAATAAGGAAAGACTGACACTATCACAAACCAGATATGGTGACTAAGTGCCACATGAAATCAGATGCCGAGGAAAACCTACTTGGAATGAATCACTACTCAAAGAAGAAGTAGGAGAAACTTTCACAGGAGGAGGAGAGGGTGCAGGAAACTTCCAGCTAAGTAAAGTCAGCAGAAGCCCAAGGAAGGAAGACAGGGACTAACTGTGAGATGAATTGAGAGCAGCTGGTATCGTTCTCGCTCCCATGCTTGACCCACGCTGTGGGATCAGGGCCATTTATACTATTTCTAAAGCAGTGGGTTTAGCCAGGGAGGAGTAGTAGGTAGGGAAGTCCTCCAATGACCAACCGACTGCCAGAAAGGAAGCTTACCCCAAGACAAATAGCCCCTCCCCTGGAAGCACATTCCCTGTCTTCCTGGCTAATTTCCAGAGTCAAACCACAGTATATACAGAGCAAGTATTCAAAGCC
>NW_012147930.1:3370206-3370905 GCF_000956105.1 Propithecus coquereli
GAGTGTGGCTGCTTCTCAGCATATAAGGAAGAAATAATACCAATTTTATGATCATGCTTCCACAAATCATAAAAGAGGACTTATTATCTGAGGACAGCATGACCTTGATATCAGAATTTCACAAGGATTAAAGAAAAAAAAGTATAGGCCAATCTCTCCCATTAACATAGATGTAAACTCTTTAAACAAAATATTAACAAATTAAAATCATCAATACATAAGGGAACAATACATCAGAAGTACAAATGTCCCAGTTCAAATAAAGATAAGGTTAATTATGCAGGTAATAAATACAACAACAATTTATTTTTAAAAATTAATATGTAGCTTTGGTGAAAGTGTAGGAAAATAGAAACTCTTATATATAAGTATTAACTTTTTAATTGGTACAAATTGTTGAAGGGTGATTGGGGATATTTATTAATAAAGGCTTTAAAATGCACATATTTATTAACCTTACATATCTAGTGTTTGTAATTATCATGAGGAAAATTATGTAATTTTTACACATAAAATAGAACTTCTTAAACTGCCTTTGTTCATTGATTGTCAAGGGAATATCAAACACTATGAAACCATTTTATTAATTTTAATTTTAACTCACAATAAAAGGAATGGTTATATACTGTCTCCCAGTGATTTTTAGGATTATTTTGGCTTTCTTCCATTAACAAAATAAAGAGAAAGGCATGAACTTGA
>NW_012147930.1:3382582-3384420 GCF_000956105.1 Propithecus coquereli
ATGTATATATGCAATAAAACCAAGTGTGGGTACCATTAGGTCTGCCTATCAAATTAAGAGATTTATATAATGACCATTTTTGTCACAATGGCTTTAGTTGGGGGAAAAAAATCTGTGAAAATTAGATTAGGCCAAAATTAAATTGCTTTGATTTCATAATCAAGAATACAGACAACTATCTTGAAATAATAAAAGTATAACCCAAATGTTATTGCTTTCTTAAAATTAAAATCTATATGCAATGTTATAGATTCAAGTTGATGAATTTACAAACACTATCTCCATCATGGCTTGGACCCTCGTTTCTTGCTTCTCATCATGATGAGAACTTTCCAATCTCATTAGTATTGGTGTGCTGGAATTTGTTCACCTCTTGGTTGGCACCACGCTTTTGACTGCTGTGGGGGTCCTTATCAAACAAATAAAGCCTCCTCTGTTGGATGCATTTTCATACCTGATTGAATAATTTTAATGTGGTTTTTGATGCATAGGACATTTATGGTGTCAGAACAACAGATTTACATGATTTGTATGAGAGCTTTTTATGGCTTTTAAAAATGAGTCTAAAATCCAAAAGAGGTTTGGTATGAGTGATGGGTAAATGGGCTTAGTAGGAGAAATTGAATATGAGGGAAAAGGATTTTCACTTGTGAATATAATTACTATAACTTTGGTAATGTCTAATCTGCTAGTTTTTAAACTGGAAACTAGAACTGGACATAAGATTATAGCTTGTAAATAAATTACACATTTTGAACACAAAAGCAACTACTGGACTGTAATAATACATCACATTTGTATGCAACTTAGTTTAAAAGTACTGTTACTTCATTATTTAATTTGACCTTCAAATCACCTTGAGTTCCAGACAGAAAAGATATTTTCTTCTCAAACAACAGATAAGGAAACAGAGGCTCAGGTAAGATATAGACTGAGTAAAATCTTTGTAATCTTTCCTTGAAATTTTTAGCATGGAGGAAATTTCACCAGTTAAGCTTACAGGATTCTATAGTTGGAATTAACAGCCAGCCAGCAGGAGGATCAATGCAGAAAAATTATTCAACACTCCACAATTAAGCCCTGTTTCATAAAATGTCATACGGTGGCACCAGAAAGAAGCAGCTACTAGAAGAGAGAGGTAGGCCATCGAAGTGATTGGTTCTTTTGTTTCTAGTTTAGAAAAGTTTTATTCTACTAGAAATATTATCAAGACATAGCTCCCAACCTGTCAAAGTGAGCAAATAATATGGTGTTTGTTAATACTGAAGAGCTGAATTACACTTAGCATATCAGGGCTCAAGGTAGGAAAACCTAGTGAAGTAGTGAGTAATTGGCAAAAAAGAACACATGGCTTGAGTCTCACAGAATCCCCCCCAAAATTGAAGGGAAAACAGAAACTAACAAAAAACCTTTGCCAATATTAAGTTTTCCTTCCATGGATTGAATGTGTATTCATTATAGTTGAGATGTGACTTTAAGAAAAATAGATCTTCTTTATAGTTTGTGGCCTAGAAAGTTAGAAAGCAAAGGGTGGAATCAAAAGGAAAGAGAAATTTGAAAAATGTCAAGTTGGAGTCAGGGTCAGAGTAATTAGGTCATATTTGCTAACAGTAAGATTTAAATAAAGGCTGAGAAGCCGCTGTTCATGTCTTGTTCCCACTTTTTAATGGGGTTGTTTGTTTTATTCTTGCCAATTTACTTGAGTTCTTTATATATTCCGGATATTAACCCTTTATTGGATGTATAGTTTGTGAATGTTTTCTCTCATTCCGTAGGTTGTCTATTTGCTCTGTTGATTGTTTTCTTAACTGTGCAGATGCTTTTTAGTTTAATCAAAC
>NW_012147930.1:3385116-3386992 GCF_000956105.1 Propithecus coquereli
TATTCCTAGGTATTTTATTTTCTTTGTAGCTATTGTTAATGGTATTGAGTCTTTGATTTGACTCTTGGTTTGACTGTTGTTGGTATATATTATAGAAATACTACCGATTTATGTATGTTGATTGTGTATCCTGAGACTTTGCTAGGTTTATTTATCAATTCCAAGAGACTCTTGGTGGAATCTTTGGGGTTTTCTAGATACAAGATCATATCATCAGTGAAGAATGATAGTTTAAACTCCTCTTTCCCAATTTGGATACCCTTAATTTTTTTCTCTTGCCTGATTGCTCTGGATAGGACTTCCAGCATTATGTTCAATACAAGTGGTGACAGTGGGCATCCTTGTCTCGTTCTAGTTCTTAGGGAGAATATTTTCAACTTTTCCCCAGTCAGTATGATGTTGGCTGTGGGTTTGTCATATATGGCTTTTATAATTCTGGGATATGTTCATTCTATGCCTAGTTTCTTGAGGGTTTGTATCATGAAAAGGTGCTGGATTTTGTTGAATGCTTTTTCTGCACCCATTGAGATGATCAGCAAATAGACAAGCTACAGAATGGGAGAAAACATTTGCAAACTACATATCCAATAAAGTGCTAATATCCAGAATTTACAAAGAGCTCAAGCAAATCAGAAAGAAAAAAACAAACAACCTTGTTAAACAGTGGGCAAAAGACATGAACAGAAGCTTCTCAAAAGAAGACAGATGGCCAATAAACATATGAAAAAAAAATGCTCAATATCTCTAATCATCAAGGAAATGCAAATCAAAACCACAACGAGATATCACTTATCTCCAGTGAAAATGGCATTTATCAAAAAGTCCCAAAACAATAAACATTGGCGTGGATGCAGAGAGATAGGAACACTCATACACTGGTGGTGGAAATGCAAACTATTATTGGTCTTTGATATTATTTTTTTGTTTTCTATCTTGTCAGTTTCTCATATTTATTATTTCTTTCCCTCAATTTGCTTTGGGTCAGGTGTAATTTTTCCAATTTCTTAACACGTGTCATTAATGATCATTTCTTCCATTTTTCTCCTCCTTGATTTCAATGTGTTAGTTTCCTCTTACATAATACTTTAAATAAATCCCACATGGTCTGATACTTATACTCCTTCTTATTCAATTCTTAAAAATATGCTTTTTTCATCAACATTTCTTCTTTAATCTTTAACTCGAAGTCACCTTATTCAAGTTTTAAGGCATGTATGATTTGCGCTATTTAAATAATTTATTTCCGATTGTATGGCTTTGTGTTATAAAGCAGGTTTATGTTCTATTGATTCTTTTTAATTCAATGAGACTCATTTGTGATCTAGTATATTTTATATACAAGTATATATAGAAATTATCATATCTTGTGAAATTTATAATTTATTCCTAGACACATTCTATTTTTGATATACATCATTCATTTCTGAGAGAAGTTTGCTGAGATTGGTCACAGTGAATTTCTCTGTAATCTTGTATGTCTGTCAATTCTGTCTTACATATGTTCAGATTACTTTTTAAAGGCATTTTTATCTACAACAAGCTGCATCTCTTTAAAGTGCTTAAGTCGATGAGCTTTGACAGATATATATATCCATGAAACCACCACTACAATGAAAAATCAGAACATTTCTATAGTCACTAAAAGATTGTTCCTTCCACATTGAAGTTTATTCAATCCTCTGAATCCTCAACACCAAATGATTTGCTGTTGTCACTATAGATTAGTTCTCATTTTCTAGAATTGTATATAAATGGAATCATATAGCATGTACTCTTTTTGTTGTATTTATGTAATTCTACATAACAATTCTGAGCTTCATTCATATTTTTTGCACCTATCAGTAGTTTCCTTTTATTATATGGATATATTTTTTTA
>NW_012147930.1:3387797-3411796 GCF_000956105.1 Propithecus coquereli
AAAAAAAAAAAACTCTGATAGAGTTATCATAGTGACCGTTTTTTATATATGAAACCATTATTTAAATATGACCTTTTGTGAGCTATTTGTTGTATCACAAATTTGTCCTGGGCCTTCTCCTGGTTTCTCCTGTCAGCATTTTCAGAAAAAAAAATGGAAAATTTATCCCATGCTGGTTTATTTCTCCCAAGTTTGAACTACTCCCCATTCTTCGAAACAAATAAATAAAATGTACCCGCTCATATTCACTCTCCAGCACCTTTGAGCAATGTTTTTTGTTTTGGTTTATTTGGTTTTTTGTTGTTTATAGATTTTATCTGAAGGCAAATTGGTTTACTTTGAGCTTACTCTTCTGTACCACAAGTGGACACAGCCTCCTCCTTCATTACACTTTCTTTTTGTGTTGTTTTTTTAATTTCAGAATATTATAGGGGCACAAACGCTTTGGTTACATATATTGCCTTTGCACCGCCCAAGTCTACCCATTACACTTTCTTGTTGTCTTTAGGTGCAGGATGTAGAGCCCATCATACATTTTTAAATCATGAAACTATTACCATTGGTCTGTGAAAACTTCCTCTGTAGATGAATGAATGAGTTAATGAATACCCACTCCCTATTTCTGTTCCTCATTAGTATTTTTCTCATAGGCAAAACTCTGTGTTGCATATATATGTCGATGTGAATGAAATGCATGATCATATAAGACATGCATTATTGTTTAGTGTTCAGGTATTTTAAATACATGTAAAGGGTATGATATTGTAGTTCTCATACTATTCCTTTTTTTCCATTCCGCTTTCTATTTTTAGCATCAAATTATTAATATATTATAGTGTGTACACATAATCTGTTTATTCTAAGTATTTAGACATATTTCTAGGCTTCCTAGACTTACTCTTACTTTCAATTTATACATTTGCCCAGTGATAGACAAAATGATTAACTCCCCACAATAATGAGAGACATGTTGCTAAACATCCTTTTAAACCTTGCCTTCTGAACTTATGTGAAATTATTTGCTGAACTCGGCACTCAAGAGTGGAATTGGTGCATCACAGAATATGCACATACTTAATTTGACTAAATCAAGCCAGATTGTCCTCTACAGTATGTGTGGCATATGGTTTCTGATTACCAAATAATCTTGATATATTTTTTATTAGTACTCAGTAATATTCTTCTTAATCTATATGGATGGTTTTCACTTTAAATTCTCCTTTGGTTTATATTAATATTTGCTCTAATTTGCATTTCCCTGTATTTAATTTTCTTTTATTTCTAATCTTTCTATGTAATTAAAATCAGTTGTGCCACCTGCAAATAATATATAGCTAGATTTTAAATCCAAACTGAAAATTTATATTACTAGGCAAATTTAATTCATTTATATTCATTGTTACAAATAGTTCCTATTTAGCACTTAAAACTTACATAGATTTTTCAAATAGGCTTTAATTGTATGACATTTGTTCTTCCTTTACATTTCACATTTTGGGTTTAAAGTTTCTCTTTTTGTCAACCTCTTAATCAAAATTTCTTGGTGTTCTTTGGGCCACGGACCCTCCTATTGTGTGGAAGCCTATAAACCCCTTCTCAGAGTAATTTTGAAATGCACAAAAAATTACATGTATCCTGTCTGGTATTTGTTAATTTTAGACCACCTTCTTCATTGGCTGGAATTTCTGCTCATTTTTGGTGATTATTGAAGGTCTGCTCATCTTTATATTTGAGAATCCTTATTTGTTGCCAAGTCTGTGTTTTCTTACTCTGCAGCAAGGGTGTGACGTGCTCTGGTAGCTGTGGGTCAGCGGCTTTTCATCCAGGTATGGGGACCCCTTACTCCTAATGAGACACCACCTATGACCCTGTGCCATTGCTCCATTTTTCTACTCTCAGTGGCCACACTTACTGCTCTTACCTCTGGCAAACATTTATTTAAAACAACTTAGCCACAAAAAAAGACAACTAAGAAAGGAATCCTACCACGTGTTATGATTGCAACTACTAAATTAATTTCTTTCCCACTTTCCAAGTATTATAAGCTTTCAAGATACAATAAAAGTAAAGTCATATTCTTAAAATGGCCAATCTTGTTGGTTCAGCAACTTAAAATGACTGTTTTTTTCTTCTGTATTCAAAGTTACTTAACTTGTAGTTTTAGTCTTGTGCTTACATAGAGAATAAAAAAAAACACTTCACTGAGAATCCAGTTTTAGAAAAATAACAAACAAATAAATTTTAAGACAATCTGCCAATAAAAGCCAAGCCATTATTGAGAACTTAGGTGCAAAAAAAATAACTTACCTCTCAGTTCTGGGAATGGTTTTTAGTTAGATTATGAGGGTCAAGTAGATATCTGATCTGAATCTCAAATACATACTTAAGACAATCTTAATGAAGATAAATGTGGTTGAGTATATTAATTTCTAAGGGACTCACAGACCATTAACAGATACCAGCTTCCCCATGTAAAGACTTTCAAATGGCCCTATACATTGGTCCACTATGCACGCTCACTTGTGCATATACGTGTAACACATTTTTGTGCTATGGCTTTCAAAAGTTGGGTGAATTAATACATTTAGTTCTCAGTGTGGTAAATTAGGAATGGGAATTTTCATTAAAAACTTTAAGTAAATGCACAAATTCAGTAACAGCTTATGAGCTATTAATTGACCACTAAGCTCTCTGCTTTCAGCTCTCTGCTCCAGTAACTAGCTTTGTGTTAAACAAGACAAAGAAATACCATTGTGGATTGAGAGCATGTTATGTACGAAGGAAGAGGTGAGACACCAGTAGAAAGTATAATACTCTATTCTCTTAGGCAACAAGTTTTGACTTGTCACTTCCCTGACTGGATTGTAGCAGGGTAAGAGCATATCACAAGTATCTCCCAATGTCGGCCACAGCCTACTCTGTTTAATTCAGCAATGGCTTGCGTGGTTGGTCCCAGGTATGTAGACTCTCACTGCGGCAAATGTTTTCCCTGTCTTCATGATATTTTGTAATTAACTAGCAATTATTGTTCTTAGATCATATTTTTGCAAGGGATACAGAAGTAGTGTGTTTCCCACAAACCCATTTCTAAAATGAGCACGAAGATATCAAAAGAAATGATGTTTTGGTTCTGCAGTGTTCACGAAGATGTAAGAGCAGACTTGACTCTTGCTGCTCTGAGCTACAGGAATGACATACAATATTATTTATTCTTAATTTACTTTCAGAATAACAGAATCAACGTGCTTGATTCACGTCAGGGTTATTTTTTTTCCCTTTTTCCTTAAAAGAAAAACCGTATAATTTCCCTTAATCTGACAGCCTCATCTCAGATATTCATGCTTGGAAATTTATTTATAACTGTTCTTAGTTCTTGCCAATCTCTGGGAAAACTCCCCATCGCATTGTGCTTATTGTTTACAGTATCTGCGAGCAATGGCAAAATTCTACGTATATGTAATACTCCCCCCACACTTTCGGTAAAACACACAAACACACATATAAGCACATACGTGTGCCCACATACACGCGCCAGGATCTTGTGAGGCTGAAATTATGGTGTCAGCCAGTGCTGAAGTCTTATCTGTGGGCTGACCTGGGGAAGGCTCTGCTTATAGTAGTCAGAGCTTCAAGCGTGACCATCTCCCAGACAGTGCACACAGCACCCATCAGGCGTGAATTTACTCATCCCTTGCTCTCCGCTCCCACCTGCCCAACACCCAATGAATGTTATTACTGTATGTGCACGTAAGTACTGATCAGTTAATACCAATTTGATGGTGAGCATATGTGGTGCTTTTTTAACAGGGAATTTTAAACCTCTGTATGAAACAACTTCTGGGTGAAGTAGGAACAACAAAATAAAATTATAGAAGATTTTTAAAAAGTATGTTCATGAATATATTAGTTATAAGAATTTATAGGATGTATTGAAAGTCATGATCAGAGGAAAATAAATTTGCCAAGTATTTTATCATTAAAAATGAAAGACTAAAAGTAGAATTAAATTCCCACCTTGTAAAAATAGAAAAAAGAGTGATACATTAAACCAAAAGAATGCATAAGGAATCATATCATGAACATAATCATGCAAATCAATGAGGAAGACACAAGGAAAACAGCAGATTCAATTCATGGATTTAAACACTGTATTTGAAAAACAGCAAAAGAGATAAACCCCTAGCTAATTTAATCAAGAAAGAAAGCAGAAAGCACACATGTACAAAATAAGAAATGACAAGACAGAAATAACTTTTGAAAATAAGGAAATTGTAAAAAATCATGAGAATACATTGATGACTTTTATGCAAATTAATTTGATGTATTGCCAGATGAAATGGATAATTTCCTACAAAATTATTATAGAAAGGGAGCTTAAACAGACCGATTTCCATAGAAGAAACAGAAAAATGTATGAAGGGAGAAAAAAGTACAGGCTTATAGACTTTCACAGAGGCATTTTACCAAACCTTAAAATCTCAGATTTTCCAAACAAGCCTAAAATTATTATAGAGCATTTCTTTAGAACACCTTTTATGAGGCAGATATGGAGAGCTAAACCTGATGAAGACAGTACAAGAAATAAATCCACAGGCCAATACTTTTCATGAATATCAAAGCAAAAATTCTAAGCAGAACATTAGCAAACAGAATTTATCACTATTTTGACAAAAATAATACTCCATGACCAACTTGCATTCCAGGAATGAAAGCTTAATTCTATATTAGATATCCAGTAATATCACAGGCAATATCAATGAACCTAAGGAAAAATTATGTGATTATCTTCAAAGTTGTGGAGAAACCCTTTGCCAAAGCTTAATATTTATTTATGATAAAAGCATTATGAAAGCAGGAATTGTGGGATAGTTTCTTAACATGATATCTATATATTTATAATTTCACGTAGATATAGATATGAATGTGCATGTATAGTACATATTTACTATATGTACTATATAATTACTACATATACTGCATATACTTACTGTACATACATATATGGGTCTGTTTGTGTGCATATGTACCTTCATATCCTAGTCCTAAAGCTAGTGTCTTATTTATTGAGGAAAAAACACTACTGACATTACAACTAGGATCAGGAACAAGACAAGGATGCCCTCTATCTCCACAATGATTCAATTTTATCCCAAAGGCATAAGCCAATAAAATTGAACAAAATAAATTAACTAGAGGTATAAGAATGTGTGAAAAAAATTACAGCTATCTTTATTGCAGATTATATGATGGTAGACCTAGAAAATCCTAGAGAATCAAACATGAAATTTATAAAACACTAAAATAATTTAGTGAAGCAGCAGACTATAAAATGAACATACAAAAAACTTACAGCCTTCATATAAATAAATCATACACAGAATGTAATGGAAAAGCAAAAGTATATCTAAAATAAAACAAAGATTAGTAAAACTTAGAAATAAATTTAGCAAGAAATGTGCAAAATATTTTACAAGGAAAATATAAAAAGAATTCCTAAAAGACAGAAGGAGATTTGAAGAAATCTCCTATTCTAGGAGAGGAGGACTCAACATTAAGAAGATGTCATTTTTCTGTAAGTTAAATTAATATCAATGCAATCCCAATAAAAGTATCTATAAGCTACTTTGTGGAGTTAGACAATTTGATACAAAAGTTCATATGGAAAAACAAACATGAAAGAATAGCCAGGTAAGCACTGAAAATGAAAAACTAAAATTGGTAACCAGTCTTGCCAGACACTCAAACATATTATTAATATAAAGTCTCCATTATGAAAATATTAAAACTGCTGCATGAATAGACAAACATACAAGTGGAATTGAAGAGAAAATCCAGAATTAGACCCTACTATCTATGGAAGCATAGAATATGACCAAAGCAGCATCTCAAATCATGGAGGTAAAGAGGGACTCTTTAGTTCGAGACCAGCCTGAGCAAGAGTGAGACTCTGTCTTTACAAAAAATAGAAAAATTAGCCAGGTATGGTGGCATGCACCTGTAGTCCCAGCTACTCGAGAAGCTGAGGCAGGAGGATCACTTGAGGCCCAGGAGTTTCAGGTTGCAGTGAGCTATAATGACACAACTGCAGTTCAGCCCAGACTACAGAGCCAGACTCTGTCTCTAAAAAAAAAAAAGCACAAAAAGATGGGTTCTGTTATGTATGGCGTTGGGACAATGTGGTAGTCATTTGCAAAAATATAACATCAGACCATATCCCAGGTCATAAACAAGAATAAACTCCAAGTAGATTAGGGATATAAATGTAAAAATTGGAGCCATACAAGAGCTAGAAAATAACATGAATCAATTCATCATTAACATTGGTGTAGGAAATGGCTTTCTAACAATAAGTGAAAATCTACAGCAGGAAAAAGAAAATATTGATAAATTGAGCTACGTAAAAAATTCTTTTTAAAAAATGCACAATGAGTATTCCATTCTACGTATATACAACATTTATCTGTTGATGAACATTTAGGTTGTTTCCATGTCTTGGCTATTTTGAATAGTGCTGTGATGAACATGAGTGTGCTGATATTTCTTCAAGATCCTGTTTTAAATTCTTTTGAATAAATACCAAAAGTAGGACAGCTAGGTGATATGATATCTCTGTTTTTAATTTCTGAGGACCCTCCATGGAATAATATTCAGCCTCAAGAAACAAATTCTGCAAAGTACAACATGAAAGAACACTGAGGAATTATGCTAAGTGAAATAAGCCCGTCACTTATGTAAGCCAGAAAGACAAACACTGCGTGATCCCACCTACATGAGGCATCCAAAATAGTCAAATTCATCAAGTCAAAGAGTGAAATGGTGGTTGCCAGGGGCTGGAGGGAGGGGAAAATGGGGAGTTTCTAATCAAGAAGCATACAGTTTCAGTGAAGGAAAATGAGTAAGTTCTAGAGATCTGCTGTCCAACATTGCACAACAGCGTATTGTACACTTAAAAATACATTGAGGGCAGAGCTCATGTTATGTATTTTTACCACAATATAAAATAAACAAAACGCCATAAGCAAAATCAAAATCAACTCTCATTCTGGAAGGAAATATTCTCCCAATATGCCACAGGAAAAGGGCTAATCTCCCTGACACATGAGGAACTCTTAAACACTGTGAGACAAAGACCCAATAGAAAAATGGAAAACTCTAATGAACAGATAAGTCACAAAATAGATAAACATGCCCTTCGAACATATAAATGAAGGTTCAAACTCACTCATTTTTAGAGAAATGCAAATTAAAACAACACTGAGATAGCATTTCTCACCTATAAGATTGGTACAAATTTCTAAAAATTAAATGACAACACATTCTGCTTGTGAGCCTGTCAGGAAACAGGCACTCTCGACCATCATTAATGAGAATGCAAATTATTTCAATCCATACAGAGGGAAACTTGACAATACTTAAAGGAACCCCCAGAAACAAAAATACTAAGTATGCACTTAACCTTTTGACTCAGCAATCCCACTTCTAAGAAACTATCCTAAAGGCATAGCACCAATAATACAGAAATACAAATGTCCATGGTTATTCTTTGCAGCATTGTTTGTAATTAAAAAATAAACAACCTCAATTTCTATATTTATATGGGAGGGTGTTTGAATATATACTAATCCATCAATGAATAAGCTAAACTATAGTACCTCTACACAATGAAGCACTATCCAGCTGATTAAAATTAAAAAAAAAAACTTTATAAACTGATAGGAAGTAATTTTACCAGGGCATACTGTTAAATAAAGTAAGCAAAGCACAAAAGGGTATTTACAGTATGCTATCCTTTATTTAAAAAGAAGATATAAAAATACAAAAGTAGCTGCTCATGTATGCAAAAGAAATGCAGGAAGCGTAAACTAGAAAGTATAGTGATTGGTTACCAGCAGCTTGTGGGAGGGAAAAGGCTGGAGAGAAGTGAGTAGCAATGCAATAGTAGGATCGAGATCTGAGGGATGCGGCCACGAGTATATCTTTTTTTTTTTATAGCTCTGACTCTTAAAACCATGGAAATGCTCCACATATTCTTCATACACCCAAAATCAAATAAAGAATTAAAAGCAACTAGCATGCAAGGTGAGCCAATAATAAAAGATTAGCACAAACAAATGCATCGAAATCTCTTAATGAGTAACATGACTTCATTAAAAGAGGTGGTTAACTTTGGAAGATGATGACTGGATAGTGTAAAGCTAAAGACAAAACAGTTGTACTTTAATTATGTTATCTAGTCAATAATTTGTTTCTCCTAGGGATGTTGGTAAACAATTCTGAAACCTCTTGTTCATATTAAAATGTAACAATTAAACATATTGTAGATACTAAGAACTAGGGTTTTTTACATTGATAGAATAAATTTACAAGAATAGGGGAGATACTGGAATGAACCTTAAGGTATTGGGTTGGGTATTTTAGTGAGTGTGTCCCCAGAGGACGGCATATGTACACACACACAGGCACACACACAGGAAGATGATACAGAAAATAGGTTTATGTGGATGGATGGGTTAGTACACACATGTATTCATAACTCTGTTTGTGAGAAGGACTAGAGACAGCCTGCTATGATTTCTCCTATCTCAAGCAAATAGATAAAAAGCTATGTGTTGACCCTGCATGTCTACATTTGTCTGCTGCCTTTTGCAGAAAGTCCCTCAGTAGGGCTGCCTGCAGGTGCACATCCTCCATTCCCATGCTCCCAGTCTCGGTTACACTCAGCCCCATCTGGCTTTCATCTCTACCACTACAGAAAAAATACTCTTGTTAACATCATCTGCAACAGCTGCATTCTGAAGTCCACGGTCAGGCCCCAACCCACATTGCATTTGACCAATCAACGTCATTTGACACACTCTGGAACTCCAGACCTCCAGGTTTGCAGATGCAGCTATGAATACAGCATCTGCACTTGAGTGTTTAGCATAGGTGTCTCAAAGGACCTATCTTAAACACAATTGTCTCATCTTCCCCTCAACCCCACTTCTACAGCCTTCACCATCTTGATACAAGGCAACTCCCTCCCGCAAATTGCTCAGGCCAAACACCCTAGTGCGTCTCAACTCATCTCTTTCTCTCACCACCACCGATGGGGATATTGGATAGAGGCATGCCACCACCACCATCATGCAACCCTAGTCCACATGGTCTTCACTTTGACCTGCATTACTGGAATATCATCTTCTACGCTCACTCTCCCTTTGCCAACTCAGTAGCCATAATGAACTTTTTTTTTAAAAGTAGACTTTAGATTGGATATAACATATTTTGCTTTGATTGCATTGAATCTACAGATCAAGTAGGGAGTACTGACATCTTTACAATATCGACCTGCAATAGATTTTGACAACTTATAAATTAATATTGCAAACATAAATAGAAGAATTATAGGCATAATTCCAACCAGGTCAGTAGATATATTGAACATGAATACACTAAACACTGCCATCAAAATGCAGCGGCTGTGGGACTAGTTAAAAATCAATATCCTACTAAACATACTGTCTGCAAGAGACAATTAAAAACATAAACATGTTGAAAATGAAAAAAATTGAAAAGAATTATTTTGAAAACTATAAACATGTGGTGATTATGTGTTTGGTTGCTTTTATTTGAATTTACCCAGCTTCTTGGCTAATTTTAGTTAGAGTTTTGTTCTTTTATGAGTTAGTTGGTCATACCAAAAGCAGATGTTCCTCAGAGAAATGTTTCCAAAAATATTATTCGGATCATGTCACTGAGTCCTGTTCCAAACTCGCCACTGGTTTCTGATCTTCTTCTATGTAAAAGTTGAAATTCTTCCCACAGCAGGAGCTACAAGCAACAGCAGGTGCCATTTAACTCACTCCGTCACCTGCTTCCTCTGTGACCTTGGGTCCAACTATGTCCGACTTACTCCCTCTGCTCAGCTGCATTGGTTTCCTTGCTCTTCTGCAAACTCTCACCTTAGAGACGGTGCATTAGCTGTATTTACTGCTGCGAATGTTCCTTATCCACATACATATCCAATTGCATGCTCCCTATCCTCTTCCCTCTTTTCACGTAAATATAATTTCCTCAGTGGAGCCTTCCATGACCGTCTTATTTAAACTTACACCAACTTACCACAGCACTCCCTCTCCTCTTTACTGTTCTTTATTCTCCTCCAGAGCATTTATTGCGGTCTAGCTTAGGATGTGCTGCCTACCTTACACCTTATCTAACAGCCCAGCCTGGATGAATGGTCCAGGAATGCAAGGGTTTTATTCTATTCAGGTCATTTCAAGATCATTCCTGCTAAAACAGCGCTGGGCACATTGTAAGTGTTCAGTAAATATAATAAATGGGTGGATTCTGAACCATTAAAGCTGTCTTTATAAGTAGTAAATGCTTCTTCTCGAACATTAAACTAACAGGATATGTTGTATTTTAGCAGAACCTTCCTAATTATTTTCTCATTGAGCAAAGTCTGCTAAACATGCTAATTGGGGCCTAAAAAAACTCCTGCTTTGAAGATGAGCTAAACCGTAGAGCTGCTGACATTTTAAATAAAATAATATAAATAGCAATAAAGCCTGGAGGGCTACATTTTGAAATTTTCATATATATGAGAATTTCATATACATACATGAAAATTATGAAATAAAATATATATAAAACCGATGTGTGTTGGTTTTATGCTCACAACAAAATGAAGCAGAAAGTGCAGAGAGTTCCTCCTGCCCCGACACACACACAGCCTCCCCCACTGTCAACACCCCTCACCAAAGTAGTGCAGTGGCTACAATCTATGAGGCTACCATGACATTGCTTTATCACCTGAAGTCCACATTTCACATTGGGGTTCAATCTTGGTGTACATTCCATTGTCTGGATAAATGTATAATGACATGTATCCATTACAGTAACCTAGACAGTAGTTTTACTGCCTAAAAATCTTCTGTGCTCCACCCCTCCCTCTGTCCAACCCCTGGCAACCACAGATCCCTTTACTGTGTCCATAGCTTTGCCTTTTCAAGAAAGTTGTACAGGTGGAATCACATAGTCTGTACCTTTTCAAATTGGCTTCTTTCACTTAGTGACATGCATTTAAGTTTCCTCCATGTCTTTTTTTTTTTTTTTTTTTTTTTTTGAGACAGAGTCTCACTGTGTTGCCTGGGCTAGAGGGCCGTGGCGTCATGCTAGCTCACAGCAACCTCAAACTGCTAGGCTCAAGCGATCCTACTGCCTCAGCCTCCGGAGTAACTGGGACTACAGGCATGCGCCACCATGCCCAGCTAATTTTTTCTATGTATATATTTTTAGTTGTCTGATTAATTTCTTTCTATTTTTAGTAGAGACAGGGTCTCGCTCTTGCTCAGGCTGGTCTCGAACTCCTGAGCTCAAACAATCCACCCGCATCGGCCTCCCAAAGTGCTAGGATTACAGGCATCAGCCACCACGCCCGGCCTCCTCCAGGTCTTTTCATGGCTTGAAAGCTCTTTTCTTGTGTGTGCTGATAAATATTCCATTGTCTGAATGTACCACTTTCATTATATTTTTAAATATTCATTCATTATTTCTCAACACTTTTTAGTTGTTTAAAGACTTCCATTTTTTTTCTTTTTTTTAAACTCAGAACGACTGGTCTGAGAGGCATGGTATAAGTGAGGACCAGGGTGCTTCTAAGTGAGCAGAGGGCCTCACTCTCGGAGGGTTAATTATGCAAAACAGGTGAATAAGGCTGCCTTCATACTCCCCATCAAATCAGCCGTTTTCTCAATACCTCCTTTTTCCCTCAAGACTTTGCCCATATGTTAAATACCCTCTGGAGTCACTCCACTGAGACAATTTGATCACTAAGAAGGTGCTGAATCTGCTGAGCCTTTGCTATCTGTTGATTTCAGGGTGTTAGAGTATTCTCTGTCAGGCAGACCAGAACAGAAATTCCAGAAGATACTACACTCCCTTCCTCACTGCAAACACATACTTAACTTTCTATTTCTAGGTTGTTGCTTTGAGGTATCTTTCTCTGCAGTGGGTAAGTTCTTCTTATAAATGAAATTAATTTATCTTTTTCTGTTAAACTCATTTTATCATTTCATGAACACTATGCTAGATGGTTAATACATAGCATTTAAATTATAAATCATCATATATTATAGACATGAAAATACAGTTTGTAATACCTTCCATGTTTATCTTTCCTTTACCTTATTCTCTTTCCTTCTCTGAAAGCAGCAAATTTAAGACTATATCTGCAATATTTTTGAAAATCCATTGAAATCTGAATTATTGAAAAATTAAATGCCATTATTCCTTCACTAACTCATGGCGAATTCACAATTGTTATATGCCAATAGGCAAAATGAGAAAATTTAAAGATAATGAAATATCAACTGACATCTAAATCACCTTGTTTGCCAGATAACTCTAAAAATCAATGACACAGGTAAATGCATTTTGTTGTTACTTTTAAGAAAGACTAAAGTAGATATATGAAAACTCGGTATTATTTCATAAAAAAAAACCCCATAGTTACTGTTTTTCTAATAGAATTCAGTGACAAACTATGTAGATACAGATTTAGCAAAAGAATAATAAGCCTCGCATATTAAACACTTTACGTACTAAGAGATTTTACTTTTATTAAACCAAAATGAATTTAATTTATAGAAGTGAAAGTAGATATAAGATAAAGAAAACATTCTTAAAAACCTGTTGTGATGATAATTTTTATAACACTTTGTTTCTCCTAGCAGTACTTTGCTGGAGCATGAAAGTTAAGTTAGCTGTCACCACTGGGGATGTGCTTAGCTCTCTGTGTCAACTTAGATGTTCTTGACCTGTTTGGATGCAGATCACTCATTTTATGTTTTATTTTTGGTTCTGATTTCCACTGAAAGTGTGAAACTGGGGGAAAATGTATTGTATGGGCATTTAATTTTTCCATGAGATGGGACTACAAAGTCTGACCTATTTCACAAAGATTTCTTAAGAATGAATCCTTGCAAAGGAACTTAAGGTGTAAACCAGCTGCAAAGAATTTTGTGTGGTTTGCCCAGGGTAAGGTAGCTCATGGCAGAAACATAAAAAAGGTCATTACCCCAATCAAAGCCCCTCATCATCCATCATTAGCAAGTCAGTGGGAGTCTTGGGCTCTTTCTTAAAGTCACAAAGGTTGAGTGCATTCTAATCTTCCAAAGAAATTCTAGCAATATGAACAGATGAGCTATTTCGAGTTCGATGCTAATTATCATACATGCAATTTATATTAGTTCCATATCCAGAAGTGCAAAAACAAAAAAGGAAGAAAGGAAACAACAATCTTCAGAAAACTCTAATGGCAAAGTTTTTTTTTCCCTATTATTGGCTTAGACCAATTAGAAAAACATAAACAATTCTAAAATCTTAAGTTGAGAATGGCTGAAGATTTTTTCTGAAGCAGCAGTTAATCTATTTTAGCAAACTGGTACATTGTTTAAAATTACCAGCATCATATAATTTTAGAGCTGTAATATTAGAGATAATTTCTACATTTTTAATCAATTTTACACATCGATTTTAATGCTAACTTAACCAACAGCCAGAAAATTGGATGACCTAAGATCACATAGTTCATTTGTTGCAGGGTGGGATGGAGCCTGCAGTTCTATTCACAACACTGCGTCATCGTCAGCACAGAGGCCAGTTTCAGGATAACACAAGTGCTAAATTAGAAAGGTAAGAGACTTTCACTTTCAAAAAGTTGAAAGAGCAGAATAAATTTATTTAATACACAATAAAAATAGTAGGAAACGCTTCATATTAGCCAGCAGAGGGAAGGAATTGAGAGTCTGTTTAGTGTTAATTTTATTTTACCTCTGGCAGTGGATAAAAGAAACAGAAATGATGATATGTAGTCTCCAAGAATTAAACACGGTCTGCACGGGTGACTTACAAAATGCTTTAGGTTGCACAGTGCTCTATGGTTTTCAGAGCTCCAATGCTGCTATCACGTGTCTGAGTCTCCAGCCCTCTTGAGGTGGGCAGGACAGGTGTGTGTGTCTGCTGGTGTACAGATGAGGAAAGCCCTTGCCCCATCCAAGAAAGAATGAACAACAGATGAGATCTACGGATGTCGGGCTCAGTCCTGTGCCCCGCCCATCACACCCAACCAACAAATGACACTGGAACGCACACAAGAGGCTGGAGGTTCCGCAGCTAACATCGGAACATGAACTGTGCTCTTCAGTGTGCAAATAGGTTGGGACATTAGAAATCAAGTATATTGGCTTCTATATATTAACGCATACATTTAAAAAAAGAATCGGGTGTCAGAAGTTTAAGAGAGAATAGGACTCACATGTATATTTTTTCCTCCTTATAGCAGGTGTGTTTGTGAAATAGGTGGTGTGTGCACACAGACACACAAGCCCCTGAAGGAGTTTTGAGGCATTTCCTCCCGAGCCCCCCTGAAACCCTGTGGTCTGTACTGTGAAAGTCAAAGTGCAAACACCAGCAGTAATTCTGTCCTCTGCCTGTCTTCCGTGGGCTGCGCCCACTGTCCACGTCACATTTCTGGCTGGGGAAGAGCAGTTCTAGAAGGAAAATAATGCAGGACAGGCATGGCTGTCGCGGTTCCTTCACCTCGGCCCGTGTTCACCGTGATGGACTTTGACACACCAGGCTGGGCAAGGCAATCAGTGCTCATGAAAGGAGAACATGACCCCACTCCTTTAACATCCTGCTCCTCCAAGCCAGGTTCCAAAAGGTAAACTGAGGGACTAAAGTTGCTGGGTCATGGCTGGACGACAAGCAGTTACCCGGTTTCTCTTCTTCCTTGTTCCTTCCCTCTATGTTTCCTTCCCTCCATCATTCCCTCCACCTCGCCCTCTCTTCCTTTCCTTCTTAGAAGCTTCCTTCCTTCCATTTTAATGACTAAACCAAAAATTATTTATTTTAACCTGTAATCCATTGATTCAGCTGTCGTTGATTGATTAAGTATAAAGCCACTTATAAATGAAAATGTCCTTCGGTTTTCCCAGTAATGCTCATTCATTATTACATTCACTCCTCCTGGGAACGTTTGAGACAGGTGCGGGGCATTTAGTATATCCATGATGTGTCCCAGAAAATCAAGGGCCAGGAAGGGTTACTGGCTAATAGTCACACGTTCTTTGCAAACTACCAATTCCACTGTGCGCAGCTACTCTAAGAACTTGTGTCCTTCTTTGAATGCATTTACTCATGTACACAGGCACGTGAGCGCACACACACACACACACACACACACACACACACACACACTCTCTCTCTCTCTCTCTCTCTCTCTCTCTCTCTATCCTGCTTTAAATAGTGTTTAAAGGTTCTGAGACTAAGTATACTACTTTGCCAAAATATTCTATTTACTCTGTGTTCATTAACTTCTTACTGTTCATAGAACCTGGTGATCACCTGAAAAGTTACTAGCTACAGTAATCCTCATGGTATTTTTTGGTCATTTAAGTCCTTTTATTTTTCAAGAATCTTGTTCATGAGATATTTTAAGGGAATTTCAATTTGCAACTTGTAATGAACAGCCTACCCCATTCCTGCAGAATTGGTGAGTGGCCCATTTTTCAAACTGCTAATGAAAAGTTAATTAGTTACGGAATTCAGCTGATTGGGGAGCTATCAACAGGCATTGAGACACTGTTTTAAGACTTCTCCTGGACTTATAGACAAATAAGTTAGAAACTAAATGTTTGTATCTAATTCATGTAGGGCTCTGTGTTGTTACAGTGTTATTCGAAATAAGTCCACCCCACTGACTCCTCCCCACTCTTCTTCATTAATATTACAAAAATGGTGTGTTGTCTTATGGAGCAGAAATTTCCCCTAAGCACCTAATAACTCATTAAACAGTTAATCTAATTCCGTGGCTATTGTTTATAACCAGAAAATTTTGCAAAGGTTTGCATATTAAATACTACTATTAATACATCATTTCCATTTGTATATGTATCCCCGACACCAAATCAACTTGCAGTGCACCGCACAGTGTATCCCCCACATTGAAAACACATCTCCACTGAGCCATCCGCACTTATCCATGTGGGTAACCGCACAGGCGGCTAACAGAAGACATCCCTGAACCAGCCGAAGCTGTCTCCACATAGCCGGAAGCAAAGCACCAGGCTTTCCAGCACAGAGAGAACTACTCTAGCCTCAGAGCAATCCTTGAGCCTTTCCCCTCTGCCCAAAGTCATAAACAATCAAGTTCAGCCATGCAAACCTCCACAGCCAACTGATGTGAGAATTTGGACATTAAAATATACCACTATTATGTATCCATAATAATGAAAAATAAAAATTAAAACAAAAACATTCCTGCCACACATACTGAGAGATATTTTATCTACTAAAATTTTTGAGTGGTTAGTGTTTATTCCTGCTTCTCACTCCTGTGTCTAGAAAGAATTAGACACACGTTTTAATCTGATTCTCACGCTTTGATGGTAAGTGTAGCTATTGCAAGACTATAGAATACTAGTAACCACTCTTTGAATGGTGACTGAACTTGAACTAGCACTGCTGATTTTCTTCCTCCTTCCTCATTTCTGTCCTTATTTCCTTATTTCATTCTTTTCTCCCTTTCTTCCTCCCACCCCCTTACATCCCTCCCACCTTGTCTCATAAATGACTGAGCGTCTGCCACAGGCCAAACCCTGGAAACCACAGGAACACAGCAGCGGAGCAGTCAAGAAGCCTGCCCTTGGCGGAGCTCAGAGGAGAAAGGTAGACCGTGGAGGTGGGGGCCAGAGGCAAGGAAACTAAAGAAGGTGGCAGTCAGGCGCACGATGGCAAACAACAACCAACAAACCAGCAGTAAACACAAAGACATGAATGATAAACATGCCAGGGGTATTCCTGCTAAGTTTCAATCTCCAGTTCGGCCTTCGCTTCTTAAAGTGACAAAGTCTTGACTGATCTTGGAGCACTGCCCTCCCCCCCTAATAATTAACATGTCTCCTCTGACTCTGCCTGTCCTTTTATCCAGAGCAGAAGGGGGTTCCCTGGGCCTCTGGTGCCCCAGCATTCATGATCACAAGGTGAGTCCAGAAAGGGCTGAGAGATGCTGATGCTGATGGAGCTCGTCCCTCTGGCTGAGGCTGGTAGACCAGGGCCTGGGACTTCTCAGAAGCGTCCCCCCAGCAGGACACTTAGTTTCTCTGACTTTAAGACAGAGCAGTCTGCAAGTCACATATCTGATCACTGAGAATTGCCTATGGGTCACTCTAATGAACGATTTGCAAACCTGGACAACCTGAGTGGAAAAACGATGCAGTAAATTGTCAGAAGACCCTGTCTATGGTTGGAATGTTGGGTTTCCATTCAGAAATGCATTTGGTGACATTTATCAAATAACATAATATGTGGATATGCTTTAAAGTCTCCAAAGGCAGGACTGAGGAGATGAAAAGAAGTGAAGAATCACCAGGTAGAGGCTGGAGTCTGGAATACCAGGGAAGATATCCCAAAAAAGGGGAAGGCCCACTGCCCAGGAAGAGCCACATGCGGGAACACAGCAGAGAACAAATACTAAGGGCTTTGCTCGATAGCCCAGAAACCATATGGAAGTTGAATTATCCTCAGCTTCCAGTATAATGAGAGTCTACCTTTCCTGCATTTGAGCCTCAGGGTACCAGAATCTCCCCGGAGGGTGCAGGGGAAATGTCCTGGGTAAGTCAGCCTCTACCTCTCTGGTCACGTATCAGGAATGACACTGTCCACTCCTGCAGATGCAGCTCAGTCACTTTGGATGACCCTATAGTGATAGCTCCTGCAATGCCCAGGATGTGCAAAATCCCAAAGGGATAGGACACTGTACTCTTAATGGAGATGTGGTGGGCAAACCCACGCTGTGTAGAGAAAATGTCAACTGTAGGATCTGTGGGCCTTTGCTTAGCTGCACACTCAGCTCAGGTTTTCTCCTCCTGTCTGTCTCTTCTCTGCCATACCTGAGCAGCCTGCACTCTCCCTGAACACATCCTCTGTGTGCTGGATCACGTTCCCACCTGACTCCATTCCCTCCCACAGACATCGTTAAAAAGAATTTAACCCCAGACTACCTTTAGTGACTATTTTCTTTATTTACTCCTTTATTTATAGGAACCCTTCTAGAAGGAGTCATCTGTGAGATGTCTCCACTTCTCCTTCATCCTCTCTGCAGCCCAGTCCCTCACAGTCCGTTCTCCATCCTCACTTGACTTAACCTCGCTGCGGCACTGGATGCGGTTGCCTCCCCGCTTCATTAAACAGCATCGTCCTCGAGCCCCCGGGCACTTTTCTTTCTGGACTCTCACCCTGCCTCACTGGCTCTGCCTTCTCAGTTTTCTATTCCAGAGTCTTATCTTCTTCCTAGTTTGTACACATTCTGTGCAACAGGGCTCAAGCTTCTGAACACGCTCATTGATCTCCACTCACCTCTGGCTTGATTCGATCGTTTTCCTTATTACGCACATGCCATTAAATCCCAAATTTAAACCTCTATCTGCCAACATCTCCTCGAACTCATGACTAATACATTCACTTGCCTACTTAGTAGTTCTACCTGGAAGTCTAGCAGGGGACTGAGACTGAACATATCTGAAAGCAAACTTCTGCTTCTCTCCTCCACCCCCATTCTTTTCCAGCCACCAAAAATGGCAAATTCGTTTTTACCAGTTGCTCACACCAAAACCTCTGGAGTCATGCTTGATTCCTGCATTCACTCAAATCACACTCACATTTCATCAGCAAATCCTAATGGCTCTACCTTTAAAATAAATCTACACTACACCACTCATCTCTATGTCTATCTTTACCATTTGGTCCATTCCATCCTTCCTTCTTCCTGGACTGCTCTAGTGGACTCTAACCAGACCCTTGCTTCTATCCTGCCTCCTTTAATCTACTCCCCACCGAGCAGCCACCATTATCCTTTTTAAAAATAAGTCAGGCCATGTCAATCTTCTGTTTAAAATCTTACAAACACGTCCCTGTGCTCAGAAAGGAGTGCAATGTCAGCACCTGGCCTAGCAGACCTACCTGATGGTACCCTAAACTCTCCCTCTGATGTTACTTGCTACTTTCTTTCCCTCTCTTACGTCTTTCCTGATGACATTGGCCTATATGCTGTTTCTCAGTCCGATTTGCACTCCTGTCTGAGAAGCTTTGTAAATGCTGTTTCCTTGAATGGAAATCTTCTTTCTCCTTATATCTGCATGCACTTCATTCTAGACCTTGTCGAAATGTCAACTTGTTACAGAGCCTATCTGTGAGCACCCTACACAGAGTAGGAACCCATTTCCTTCAATCTCCACCATGCTGCCTAATTTCCTCAAAAAATCCATTCCACTAGACATACTGTGTGTTTATGTTTTTATTGTCTGTGCACCTGCTGTATCCTCATTAGGATTTAAGCTTTACAAGAGGAGGGAATGTGTCTGCTTTACCTGTTTTCCTTGCTGCTATAACCCCAGTACCTGTAACAGTACCTGACACTTTATGGATGCTCAATAAATAATTGTTGAATGAAGGAACTCATTCATCTTGCATGACGGACGTCAGGTTAATCTCCCCAAAGCACACATTCTGCATCAACTATTCAAAGTATGTCATCAGTTCTCCATGCATGTGGAATGAAGTCTAAACCCGGCATTTCAAATACTATGGCGAAGTGGAAGGGAAAGAGAATTAATAGTGTTTGCCAATAAAATAACAGATTTATATATATATATATATATACACACACACACACACACACACACACACACATATATGAAAAACATGTGAAGGAGACAAAGTTAAGAGGAACTATATAACTTGAAAACATAGTGAAAGAACCTGAGTTCAAACCTAGAACAATATCATGCAATAATAATGGCAAAAACTATAATAAAAAGCAACTGAAATCTATCTGGAAGGCCTTGATAAGCCAAAGCCACTGGAAGGATGACTTGTGGAATACCCTGCTCAATTTGAGGCATATTATGCATACTATTGACAAGGAATATTCAACAGAACATTGGAAATCGTATTGTACTAGGAACAGTAGAAAAACTGCATCTCTTTCTCTTCCCTATAGAAGAGTTGGGAATATAGGATAGCTGTTTTCAAGGAATATTTGATGAATTACTATATGTACAGTAGGAAATGGGGAATTTAGCTACATGTACCTACATTTAGCTACAATTTCCCATTTTGCCTATGTATGGCAACTTTTGGGACACCCTGTATATGAAGAAAAAACATAGCTTGTGGAACACTAGAAGACATAAATTAATAGTTTTAAACAATAAAGAAATATGTTCAATTGATGTAGGAAACATCTCTGTAAATACTAGCATTGTAAAAATGACACACATTTTCATGCATTCACACATTTTAAAACATCATTAGCAGGGATACCAAGATAGAATGCAGTAGGTGACAAAACAATTTAACTGTATTACAAATATATGAATGGCCTAACATAACATGGTGGGGGAAAATGTGCTGACCTAAACAACTTCAGAAATGAGTGAAGTCTGTAAGGCTAAAGGCAAAAGATGTACAAAAACAATGTACTCTAGTGTATAAATTTGTCTCCCATGGCGTATATCTTAACATTTTTAATATCACTATACATGTGTATTAGAATTGAACAATTAAGTGTGAATTCATGTTTAGTTTAATATAGTGAATTCATGTTTAGCTTAATGTAAGATGCTGATGTTTACATAAAGAAATATATATGGATATGTGCATGGGTTAGGATATGCACTTATATTTTCTTGCTGTCAACTAAGAGTGCCCAGGAGCAATGAGTACACCTAGAAAACAGATCTTGGTTCTAACGCCATTCTCACATAAAAGGAGCCAATTCTCCTTGGAGAAAGGACTAATTCTAGGACTGAGGTGGAAAATATACAAGATGAACTGGGGCATTTTGTGGTGCCAGAAAGTAAATGGAGTGCTAAACACACACACACACACACACACACACACACACAATGATGCAGATATGTCAGAGGGACACAGGAGCCACTTGAATGAGCTCCTGATGGCTAAAGCTGCAACAATCTGAGCAACAGAATAAAGTAGTATTGAATGTATAAAATAAGTGTATAAGATAAATATATTTATAAAAGCCAATGTATAAAATAAATATCTGTGGCTCCATACTGATATAAATAAATGATTGAATAAATAAATAAGGAAAAATGTGCAAATATCCTGGGTCAAATAATTTCAAAAAACCTTTGTAGATACTCAGCCCTCAAGGACACAGAGCGTAACTCCTCATTCCTTAGGTGCGGACTGTGCATGTTGGCTTCCTTCCAAAGAGTACGGAATAAAAAGAAAGAAAAGAAGTAACTTTACAACGAAGAGACCTCACAAACGCTAGCTCGGCCAGGTGATCAAAGATAGCCTCAGCAAGGATAAGTCAGGTTGGCAGGATGTATTCTTGACACGGTAGGTACGAAATGATGAAAAGGGCACTTCACCTCTGTGATCTTCCTCCTCAAACCCGTAGCCCCTGTCTCATCATGAGAAAAACACCCAACAAATCTCAGTAGAGATGCCTTCTGTAAAATATCTGAGTAATTGTCCCTAAAATTGTTAAGGCATCAAAAACACAGAAGGTTTGAGGAGCTGTCACAACTGAGAGGACACCAACGAAATATGTTGACTAAATGCAACGTGGGGTCCTAGAACAGAAAAAAAACATTAAATAACAACTAAGGAAATCTGAAAAAGTATGGATTTTACTTAACGCCGAGATAATAACATTGGATCAATAATCGTAACAAATATGCCACAGTAGTGTAAGATGTTAGTAATAAGACACCACGTGTGGTGACCCCGGTTCTCACAGGAGAATGTGATTGGCTTGTTCGGATAATTTCACACCCAGCAGGGAACTGAAAGCCAACAGTGGGAGATAAGCAGGAACTGCATTTGGTCCATTCAGTAAAAACTTTGTTTAGCTTGAGGACTTTATTTGCAGGAACAGAGGGTGAGGAGAACTTGCAGTTAGGTTTCAAATGTCAAGACAGCACATAATATTAATTTTAAGTCTTACACCACAGATGCATGTGTCCCCTATATATTATCTTTACAATTCATATGTAAATAGAAAACTATTCTAAAATGAAAAATTCACTTAAAAAAATCATTAGCTATAATGACCAAGGAGATTCTCAGTCTAGAAATGCCTGAGTTGGGGGAATGAGGTTTGAATCTGTGGTTAAATCAGAACTCTAAGTCCCGGTGGGACTCTGTCCGTGTAACGAAGGCGGTCGCTACTGTATGATTAATCTTATACTGTTACTCACTGGGAGGGAGGACGCCATTGTTGTTAAAGGGCCCAAGCTGAGTCAGAATGAGGACATTTGAATACTGCCAGGTCCACTGTCAGATGGGTGCCCTGGCAGAGTTCCTGATCTTCCTTAAGCCTCAGCTGCCTCCCCCAGACAAAGGGTATGGTAACGGTTGGAATAAACATGCATGAAATAATCCACGGATAGTTATCAGTAAACCAGATATAAGTCAGATACAAAGATCAAATGAAATAATCCCCAGATTTATTTGTTAAATAAAACAATCTTCAGGTACCTTTCTCTCTACCTACCTACTTATCTTTTGTTCTTCTCTGCAGATGTCTATTATAAAATACACAATGCTTTATAATATCTTTCAAATCTCCTAATCTATTAATAACTCAACATGACCAACTATATCAGCATTTCTGTCCTTCTTTAGCCTGCTCCTCATTCAAATTGAACCTCTGTCAATGGTTTTATGTAATTACCTTACATTTTACATCCCCATATGTGCTTTTATTAACATCATTCTCTTAATTTTATTGGCAATGAATACCCAGATGAAATGTTTTCATACCCAGTTCAGATGCCACCTCATTACTAATCATGTCCTGCTATTTCCAGCTGGAACACATCACTCCCTCATCCAAAGTAGTTTAGCACTCTGTCTTCATTACTTTTATTACGCTCACTGCATCATGCTTTGCTTTATATATATATATACACACATATATATGTTTTATTTCAAATATTAGATGGCAGACAATAAAGCAGAGTATCTGTATTTTTCACCTGAATTCCTTTCACAGCACTGGGCAAATTTCTAGAAAATTCCTGACTAATTGTCCTGAATACCGTCAAGGTGATCAAAAACAAGAAGGTGTGAGAAGCTGTCACAGACTCTAGCTCCATAACTGGCATTCGATTAATCTGAGCTGATGAAGGCAGTTACACTTCAAAGTACTTCGGTTTCATATGGTCAATATCTCTGCTAAAACCATTTGGATATTTGTGAATTCTTGAGCTGATAGACACTTAAAATGCAATCACTGTCAATTTGGCTCTAAGCCTCATTGCCGCAAGATGAAGACTCACAAACAACATATGCCTACCAATGATTAGCTGTCAAAATTCAAGTAAAAATTACAGCACAGAGCAAGACAAGCCAGTTGGAAAATATAATTTCGTTTCTTTAGCTTTTTTGTTCACTACCTCTTGTTGGGTCATTGCCAATTGGTGCCAACTACACAACAGTCCTTGCAGAAATCTACCAAGCAGAAAATCTATATATTTTAATATGTTTCTCCTAGTCCTGAGGTAGCAGTCATGTATCTGCAACAACATTGGTTCACAAAAATTGGTGCCAGTTATTTTACTTGCCTTTTCTCAGTGCTTGTTTGCGTCACGTCCCCTTTGGAAAGTGGGTCAAATGGGAGACCAGCACCACTGGGAGAGTTCAGGTTCTTTGTTTTGGTGGAAGTACGCTCATATTGCATGAACATGTTAGTTTCTGATACGAGATGGCCTCACATTTGTGAAAATAAAATCCTCAAAAGCATTCCCACAGTCACCTGAACTCAGGAAGAATGGAATATGGAAACATTTTCACAAAGAGTGCAGCTAGAATTCTGCCTAATTTACATATTTTTACTATCTGCCACTGACAGCTGACCTGAACTTTTGTTGAGACATGATACTGACAAAAAACAATCTTGCTGATAACAAAAACCA
>NW_012147930.1:3412466-3414720 GCF_000956105.1 Propithecus coquereli
TTAGGTCTATATTACTTATACTTACTTTTAAAATTCATATTTAACTTTTCATATTTCTTATAATCATTTTCCAACTCATATTCACATGCACAGGTACATCTCATTTAGAGTTGTAAACTTTTCTCATACATCAGGAGTTTTTGTAATCATTCTATCAAATCTATTCATTTCAGTGATGAGAAAGCAGACACTTAAAAGTAAACTGAACTGCTCACAAACAGTACTATTGATTCATAGTACTACGATTTGATCCTTTTACCAAGAAAATAGAAAAAATAGAAAAAGAGTGGCCTGACAACAAAAATATCAACAAATCAGCAGTAAAATAATCTAACGCTAAGGTCTATATGCTGTCCTACTTTATTTTTAAGAGCGTAAAGATACCGTGGGGGCAGAGAGAAAGGGAGACATTGTGTTCAGCATACGCTTTTGTAGAATGAAGGGTGGTGTGTGATGCTAGCAAGGTTTCTCTCCATAATGGGTGACATAAATCAACTTCCTCAAAAGAGTAACTTTCAGTTATTCAGAAAAATGCATTTATATAAACCACCTAATTTCCAGACAAAGCTAGTCAAATAAGTTCATAATCTATCACATGCATACCTTTAGAAGGTTAAGGAACTGAATAATAGAAAATGAAAAACAAGAAAGAGAAAACAAAACCTAATATCACCATGCAACTGGATGTGGATGTGTGGCCTACCTTTGTTGATTGCGTTTTGTGTATGTGTGTGTGTGCATGTGTGAGAGAGAGAGAGAGAGAGAGAGAGAAAGAGAGAGAGAGAAGTTGTGAATGTGTAAGAATTTTAATTGCTCATTCATCCCACATAGGTGATGCACCTCCTAGTTAGGTCTGATAGAAAACTGCCTAACCTGACTCCAGTTTGGAACAATCCATCAGAAGAGAGGCAATATCTACTTCGCCCCCTCGGAAACATTAGAAAACTGTATTGTGAGGGAAGGGGGTAGAGATGAAACAACGGGGCGATAGATAAATTTAGACGTATTAGGAGACAGAGATAAACCAATGAAAACGAGGATGCTTCCCCCACGAACTGAAGCGAATGTCAAAGGCAAGACTCAGCAAACCCATCTCAGAAACACAAACCCTTCTACCTATTTCTGAGATAGTCTTTGTATTTTAGATTCTTCTTTATTTTTATGTATACAAAGATTTTATTATAAAATTTAGCATGGTCTCTTTAGGAGCAAAATTATACTTCTTTGAAACTTTCTACACCTGGCATTAATTTTTTCCAGGTAGAATTACGTTGTAAAATTTAATTAATCAAAAGAACTATAGTATACAGTGATACCTGAGCCGTAATGGTATGTCATTATGAAGACTGGAGTTTGTAACACGTGAATGACATCACTGATAATTTCATGATCCTGCGTTTTAACTGTGTTAAACTTTACTTTTACTAGGGTAATTTAATTGTGTATAGATTTTGCTTGCTCTTTCCTTGTTTAAAAAATATTAAATTAAAAAAACATTTTAAAGCTATTTAATACTAGAAATATTCATTTATCTCTACAGGCTCCTTTGCTACTATTGCTATAGTATCCACCCTCTCCAAAATTCATATACGGATTTGGGTGTGTCTCCAGTCTGTCTGGGGCCGAAGGAAATTTTAACAATGTAACTCAATTATAAACGTCCTCATGTACTTCGCCAGCAGCGTCTGAGGATAGACAAGCGGCTGAGACAGAGCCCTTGAAATTCTGACTTTGAGAGTTGTAAACTCTAGAGGCAGGTGGAATCTCAAAGGTAACTAGTATGAATTTGCCTAATGACACTCAGCCTCAAGAAATGTCTCATGTCTTTATTTTTCTTATGCGATTTATCCGTCCCAAGGGGCAATTTTTCAGGATAGATGGGAAGTTCAGTCGCAGTCATCATTTTGGTGTTTCCACCACTCAGATGGTAAAAGAAGCCCAGGGTGTGGGTGGTTCTGAAACCACTTATATTAAAATAAAGTGAGGCCATGAGGCAGGAATAGTGGTAAAAGTCTGATTTCTATGAAAATATAGATATAGCCCAAAGTTAACCAGCCATTGTTCCCTAACTTCCCTACTGCCGTAACTGCTTACCATTTAAGTGGAACGTATCCCACTTGACTGGGACAAGACTTGTGACTTCCCCAACCACTTCTATAGATATCGCTATTGTAAAACCTAAGACCCATCTCTGAGATATCTTCCTCCCAGACTCTACATTCGGGGGCACCCACTGACACCAGCCAGACCTCCT
>NW_012147930.1:3425550-3429269 GCF_000956105.1 Propithecus coquereli
TGATATTTGATAGTGCCAGAAGGTTTAAATATAAGTTAACAAAATTTCAAGTCAGACACAAGAAAGCACTTTTTCATAAACAGAACAATAAACATTTCACAAAGCCAATGGGCCACTTTTTAACAGGAAATATTAAAGCATATTCAAGAAGTAATTAGATATTGCCATGGGAAACTAGTGTACGAACTTCAATGAGCTTCACAAAGCCACATAGTTTATGTTCTTCTACCTATGCATTTAGCATAAAACTCTTATGTATTAAAAAATTCCAAAAATCTTCAAAATGAATAATTTACCAATTATAGGGAGAAGAATATGACTTCATTGATGACTGCATTGAGCAACACTATTAAGCAATTCAATGATGAACAACTACTACAAACTTCATCAATAATAACCCTTTTGTGATTATAATGTCTGGAGAGTGTTTCCAGACTATTTATCCAGTCAGAAGGCAGTAGGAGATGCTGGAGAATGTGTAATATAGGGATTATTATCAGGTGGATAGAACACTCATTAAAGGGTAAAGTATAAAATTTCAAATTTTATACTTGTGACTCATCAACACTTAAAACTCCAAATTTTGAAGTTGCATTCAAAAATCTATGCTGACATTGGGCTTGAGTTTCTGAACACTGTTACCACTTAAATGTCATTTGTGAGAATCTGCATTTAATAAGCTGGAACTCAAAGTCCGTTTTCCTGTTAAGACATTGTAACAAGATATACCATTCTAACACCTTACATAACACATTTAAGAAACATGGTAGCAGTGATAACAAGTGCGTTGTGCCAGGTGCAGAATTTGCTTTTGGGATTACACAGAACCAGAAATTCTTAAAGGAGCTGCTAGCTCTGTATATAGCATTACGTACGGCTCCACTTAGGATCATAGACCATTTAGCTGAAGAAATTCTCCGTTAGTTATTTTTTACAATAAGCTCATATAATCGAAGCTCCATTTCAGAATTACAAGTGAGAACACTAAGAAGTTGTGAACAGACGACTTGTTCACATCTGTACAGAAGCCCAGCCACAGACCAAATCATTGTCCCTAGTCTGGAGAATAATCAGGTTTCCGTCGGGGCCAGGCTTGGGGCCTTCTTTGTTAGGAATGGCATAGACATCAGTTCTGTGTAAGTGGAATGAACATCTGAAAGCTGAAAGGAGATACTTCTGTAATAGTCAGTACTGAGTGTTCAAACGAAACAAATTGACTCTGTCTAAATTAAGCAGCAGAGAAGTATTCTGTGAGGGTATTAAGGAATGGTAAGGAAGGCTGCGTGACCAGGCTTGAGCCGGGCCCTGTGGAGGCAGAGCTCAGCTGTACCTGCCTCAGGAAGGGCCTCTCCACGTGCCACTCCATGATGTTGCTGGCACCTGCTGGCCTGGACACTTAGCACGGCATACCAGGCTGTCACCCTTGCACATTTCCACCCACTAGTGAAGCCAACAGAGCAATCTCTGCTGGTCTCATTTGGTTCTGATCTATGTTCAGGCTACATAAGGAAGAGCCCCAGATTCCAGGTCCTGCGGCACAGCATCCCACCCTGGGAAGGCATCTGCTGCTACCAGAGGATGCCAGAGGCTGCATCTCCTATGGCCACGTCTCTAGAAGGGCAAGGGCCACAGTGTTTAGGCTGACAGTATTAAGGAGTTCTGATGCTGGCAGAAAGAGAAAGCAAGTCCACATCTAGAATCAATGCTTATTCCAGTGAGAGACAACCAGAGCGCTGTCCCAGGAGCAGCCTGGTGTCACCAGTGTGCCAGCAGACATGTGTTCCCCTCAAACCCAGCGCTGTACTGGTACCTGGATGTTGGTTTCTCCATGGGCAAACAAGGCTCTCTGCAGTGACAGCACCTAGACTGGCCACAGAAGTCTTCTCATTAAGCCCAGGCCAAGCTCCCAGCCCTACTGGAAAGCTGCTTTGTTCACAAGCCCACGGAGCGATGCTGGGGTGTGGGGTGGAGCGGTCTGGTCGTCATCAGACTGCAAGCGGTGTCTTGTCTCCCATCAGAGCCTCCTCTGTGGGGGCAGCCTTTTAGTGAGTTCTAACGGAGGAAAATATTCTCAACCTCAGGTACGGTGACTAGCAGTCCAAATGTACCTGGGACTGAGGAATTTTTTAAAATGTAGGATTTCAGTGCAAAAAGAGGGAAAGTTCCAGAAAAGTCTAGACAGGTAGGTCACCCTACTGCCTGGGCTCATTCTGAAGTCCATCCCCATCCTACTGTTCCAAACCTCCCTGTTAACAATCTTGGAATCTTGCCTCTTCCAAGACTTTGAGCACAGGGCTATGGTTTACGCCAGTGTCCACGCATCGGTGTACATAGGTACCTCAGGTCATTTTTTGAGGCAGTGCGATGATAAATATAGTTCAGAATTCTGCCAGGGAGAGTATTTCCTTTTCAGCTAAGTCTTCAAGTTACATCTGAGCAGAATTATAGCAACGTAACTGTGCACTTTGGCAGACGTCAGCAGACCATGCCAAGGCATCTGAAACCACTTGTTCTGTTTTCCTCTGTGCTGCACTGGATTAAGGAAATTGGAACTCCCATAAAGCCATAATGGCAGGTTAAGAGAGAGCCAGGGAACAGGCAGGACGCGCAGAAGGTAAAGCTTGCGCGAGTCAGTAAAGCCTGCTTCGGCCGCGCACCCTGTGTGTGGCTCGCTGACGCGATGCCGCTCAATTTACAGAGAACACCAGAGTCCTCAGAGGTTTATGACACTTGGCCAGCAGCTCAAACCTGATTATTTGCAAAGTAACCAGATACTCATAAGAGTTTGTTACTCCAGACTTTGTAATGGTAGATTCATCCCCCCAATATTGATAATAAGAACATATTTGTAGGAAAAGGCTAACATAGACAACAGGGAAGTCAGGCAGCTACTGTCAACAATACAACTATGTCTATGGGCCATGCAAACTTTGTCCTCAACTCTTCCCCCAAAAGAAATGAGTAAGTGAGCACACAGACTGAAAAAAGTGGAGAGTTTTAATCCTTCCCCATACTCCTTGCTCGTGCACGCGCGCACACACACAGACACACACACACACACCCCTTTTGATGTGCACCTTTGTAGCATATGACAACTTGTCCTTAGCACCTTGTTCCACCCGAGGAATGACAATTAAGTGATAGACGTAGCCCATATCCTGCACAATTTAAAATCACAGTCCTTTCTCTGCTATTCCATCAAACCAGGGAATCAACTCACACCTCAAGGACACCTGCCAGAAGGTTCCTTTCTCACTTCAGTTTTCAATCTGGAATACCTGGAGACCATTATTTTACTTGTAAGAATGGTTTTCCTTTTTACAAAATTAGTGATTGCTTCCTCCACACTAAAAGTAAATATTTAAAACAGTAGTGTGGGCAAGCATACTTTCTCTAAGAGAAGACATATAAAAAAAGGAAAAATAAAAATGGAAGAAAAGAGAACGGTTCATCCACATGAGCCGTGAAAAATTCGTTGCCCCGTTACCTTGACAGATTCTATTTATTTTAAAAATATGGTAAGAAAAAATCCTTATGTTAACAGAATATATTAAAATGTAATTACAGTTTATTTTTAGTGTTCTTGTAAGAAAATATGTATTGGCATTGTGACTCAATGGAAAAAATCAAGATTTATTTTTCACTTGAGATAAATATTGACCTTAATAACCTCAATCAATAACCCTCCTTTGGGATAAATGCAACTAGGTATTTATCTC
>NW_012147930.1:3429319-3434501 GCF_000956105.1 Propithecus coquereli
AACTGGTTGAAGGAAAGATGCAATATTCATTCAATGGGTTTCAATAACCAATCTTCTAACATTTATCAGATTTTATTGTGTTGGAAATGAAGAACATGGTAAATGCTAGCAACTGCCAAGGTGGTTTTATGGTTCTCAATCAGCTTTCTTTCTTTTTATATTTTTATTTGTGCTGCCGGCCAAGATCAAAGGTTATGGTTTCAGAGGGAAGTAATTTTTCTATCTGCTCCCCTCTTCTGCTGGGTGTGATGTTTAATTTAACTTGATCATAAAGGTTAAGTTTCTGTTGTCTTATCTATGAGAACAAAAAGTAATAGAAACATCACCAATAATAAATAATATAAATCATAGTCTGGCTGTGAGCGAATCACGACTTAGTTTGAATCCTAACAGTTGTGTTTATTTTGGCAGTATAATTTCATCAAGTGGCTGACTCTATCCAGTTACCTTAACCTGATATTATAAAGAGTTCTTTTTTCCAATCTTCGAAGCTCAGAGGCCTGCATTCTGAGAAACACAGGGATATAAAGAGACAAAGACCTAACTGTATTGAAGGAATTCCATAGCTCATCTAAATATTGTTTTGTTTAATTTCTAGGGAACATTTTTATTTCAAAAGATGTTATTCGTGTTTCCTAAACATGACTGTTAGTATCAAAAGTGGACTGAAGTTTACTAAGATCCATTATAATACAAAACCCCTTTATGAAATCTATGCATTTTTTTTAATCCTAACTTCATTTTCAGGAAAAAATAATAACCATTTAACTTTTCATCCCAGATTTATTGACGTATGATTGACAGATAAAAATTATACGAATTCAAGGTGTTCAACATGATGTTTTGAAATATGTATACATTGTGAAATGATTACCTCAGTCAAGATAATTAGCATATTTATCATCACACCTAGTCACCATTTGTGTGTGTGTGTGTGTGTGTGTGTGTGTGTGTGTGTGTGTGTGGTGAGAACACTTGAGAACTATTCTCTTGGCAAATTGCAAGCACAAATATAATGTTATTAACCATAGTCACCATGCTGTATATTAGTTTTGCAGAATTTATTCATTTTAAAATTGAAAATTTATACCCTTTGACCAACATGTTCCCTTTCCCTCACCCCACCACTCCTGGTAACCACCATTTTACTCTGTGTTACTATGACTTTGATTTTTATTGAATATTATTTTTTAGATTCCACACTTATGCAAGATCACATAGTATTTGTCTTTCTGTGTTTGGCTCATTTCACTGAAATAACATCCTTCAGGTTCATCCATGTTGTCACATTTAAAAATTTTTAAGAATAACGATTTAGCTAAATTGAACTTAAAAGCACATTCATAGAACCTTCCACATTTAAACATTCTGCATTTGTGCAAAACATACTCCTATAGCAGACTCTGATAAAAAGGCACACTACCATTTGCAAAATTCTCTATGAAGAAAGTGGAAACTTGTAAGAGAGGAGAGAAGAAAATTATTAGAATCATAGGGTTTTGGAGCTCTGTTCAGATTTCATAGAAAATTTCAAAGGAGCTTTCAAAATATCATAGAATGTGATTTACCTTTAAAGGCAATTTCCGTAGATGTATGTATGCATGAGTGTAGAACCATCACTGTGAACTTCCCCTGCCCCTGTATAAATTTAGGCAAGCCTGGTAACTTCTCTGGTGAAAAGTAGTTCTCTTGGTTAGTTGCATTTACAAAACAGAATCTATGTTAATATTAGTAATAAAAAAATGAGTATTTTCATGGGTTCTTTGGAGACTCCCCGTTCTCCTAGAACTGGAAACCTCTTGTTGACAGTGCAACAAGGCTGCCTTCGCCTCTAGCTGGAGGCTGGTAGCTCAGCCTCTGGGAACCTGGCGGTCACTTCTGGTGTGTCCCAAGGCTACCCCCTGGACAAGATCTCCTTTTCGTTCCACAGAAAATACTTCACTCTTTACCCAAACGCACACTGAATGTGCAGGTTGGTGATGGAGAGGCCCACACGCACCACAAGCCGGAGGTGCTCTGCAATCACAGAACAGTTGTTTCCAGAGAGAAAGAGACCTGCATATATGTTACCATTCACTGACTTTTGTCAGGGACACCTGCGTCAGGCAGGCAGAGGGGCGCTTCTATCCAACAAGATGACAGTGTGATAGTGAGAGAAAAGAAAAATATCCTTTCCATTTGGCTTCATCAGACTCAACCTAGAAAATGGTTCTCAGCTGTCGTCATCAGATACCGAAAGAGATGTTGACAACTGTAAGACGCCTGGATAGCAGTAGCAACAATTGTAGAGGAAACTGAAAGTGTTAAAATTACTTTGAGTGTTTAGCTTGGAGAACCATATCAAAGATACACTAGCTGTCTTGATTCTTAAGTATCTGCTTTGTATAAGATGGCTTTCCTGAATTCTGTTTTATCTTGGAGAGAGATGCTCAAACTGATTAGTTGACCAGGGGAGATGAAGTGTCCACATAACAGCTTAGTGACCACTGAGAGCAGATGTTACAGAAAGGTTTGAAATATTAGATGTGGAATTCGACATCAGCCTTTTTTCCTGTTTCATTGATCCATGAAAACAGAACAAAGTTATCTATTTATCATCTAGGATTCAGCTGCATGTGAGAGAAAACCCACAATAAAAGTGACACGAATATGATATGAATTTTGTTTCTCACCTATATGTAGAGTGTGAAAATAGGCTTCCTGTGGATTATGTGGAAGCTGCACTAAGACATTTAGAATCCCAGATCTTTTAGTTTACCATCCTGCCATCCCTAGGGCACAATCTTGTTCTCACAGTCAAGGATGGCTGCTAATATACCAGCCCTTACACCAGAATCTCCAGCCTCCCCACTTTGATACACATTCTGGGAGGGCCAACAGAGAAATGATGAGGAGGGGGTAAAGTGTGTATCAACTGTCTTAAGGAAGATCTTTTAAAGTTTCAATTCGATATTCACAGGTATAGATCCTTGGATCTAAGTCACTATATCATGACCTAACTGCAAGGGAAGCCAGAAAATAAGGACTTAATTCTGAGCAGCCACACACCAGACTAAAATTAGGGGAAGGGGAAAGAAGAGAAAATTGATATCGAGATAGGCAACAGTAGTTTCTGGCATATCATCTAAACAATAGTTGATATTCTAGAATGAATATCTCAGTAGGTAATGAAGGCATATTTTGCCCACAAGGAAAAACAGTGAAGGCTAGAATGCACTGTTAGAAAGGGGAAAACGCCTGGAAACACCATAGTAATTCAGAAGAAAAATAGACATTGTGAGCCAACAATTCTTCTGAGATAATAATCCCTATTAGAGGCTGATATTTGATAGTGCCAGAAGGTTTAAATATAAGTTAACAAAATTTCAAGTCAGACACAAGAAAGCACTTTTTCATAAACAGAACAATAAACATTTCACAAAGCCAATGGGCCACTTTTTAACAGGAAATATTAAAGCATATTCAAGAAGTAATTAGATATTGCCATGGGAAACTAGTGTACGAACTTCAATGAGCTTCACAAAGCCACATAGTTTATGTTCTTCTACCTATGCATTTAGCATAAAACTCTTATGTATTAAAAAATTCCAAAAATCTTCAAAATGAATAATTTACCAATTATAGGGAGAAGAATATGACTTCATTGATGACTGCATTGAGCAACACTATTAAGCAATTCAATGATGAACAACTACTACAAACTTCATCAATAATAACCCTTTTGTGATTATAATGTCTGGAGAGTGTTTCCAGACTATTTATCCAGTCAGAAGGCAGTAGGAGATGCTGGAGAATGTGTAATATAGGGATTATTATCAGGTGGATAGAACACTCATTAAAGGGTAAAGTATAAAATTTCAAATTTTATACTTGTGACTCATCAACACTTAAAACTCCAAATTTTGAAGTTGCATTCAAAAATCTATGCTGACATTGGGCTTGAGTTTCTGAACACTGTTACCACTTAAATGTCATTTGTGAGAATCTGCATTTAATAAGCTGGAACTCAAAGTCCGTTTTCCTGTTAAGACATTGTAACAAGATATACCATTCTAACACCTTACATAACACATTTAAGAAACATGGTAGCAGTGATAACAAGTGCGTTGTGCCAGGTGCAGAATTTGCTTTTGGGATTACACAGAACCAGAAATTCTTAAAGGAGCTGCTAGCTCTGTATATAGCATTACGTACGGCTCCACTTAGGATCATAGACCATTTAGCTGAAGAAATTCTCCGTTAGTTATTTTTTACAATAAGCTCATATAATCGAAGCTCCATTTCAGAATTACAAGTGAGAACACTAAGAAGTTGTGAACAGACGACTTGTTCACATCTGTACAGAAGCCCAGCCACAGACCAAATCATTGTCCCTAGTCTGGAGAATAATCAGGTTTCCGTCGGGGCCAGGCTTGGGGCCTTCTTTGTTAGGAATGGCATAGACATCAGTTCTGTGTAAGTGGAATGAACATCTGAAAGCTGAAAGGAGATACTTCTGTAATAGTCAGTACTGAGTGTTCAAACGAAACAAATTGACTCTGTCTAAATTAAGCAGCAGAGAAGTATTCTGTGAGGGTATTAAGGAATGGTAAGGAAGGCTGCGTGACCAGGCTTGAGCCGGGCCCTGTGGAGGCAGAGCTCAGCTGTACCTGCCTCAGGAAGGGCCTCTCCACGTGCCACTCCATGATGTTGCTGGCACCTGCTGGCCTGGACACTTAGCACGGCATACCAGGCTGTCACCCTTGCACATTTCCACCCACTAGTGAAGCCAACAGAGCAATCTCTGCTGGTCTCATTTGGTTCTGATCTATGTTCAGGCTACATAAGGAAGAGCCCCAGATTCCAGGTCCTGCGGCACAGCATCCCACCCTGGGAAGGCATCTGCTGCTACCAGAGGATGCCAGAGGCTGCATCTCCTATGGCCACGTCTCTAGAAGGGCAAGGGCCACAGTGTTTAGGCTGACAGTATTAAGGAGTTCTGATGCTGGCAGAAAGAGAAAGCAAGTCCACATCTAGAATCAATGCTTATTCCAGTGAGAGACAACCAGAGCGCTGTCCCAGGAGCAGCCTGGTGTCACCAGTGTGCCAGCAGACATGTGTTCCCCTCAAACCCAGCGCTGTACTGGTACCTGGATGTTGGTTTCTCCATGGGCAAACAAGGCTCTCTGCAGTGACAGCACCT
>NW_012147930.1:3443161-3444838 GCF_000956105.1 Propithecus coquereli
GGGGAGGGGGGCAAAGGCAACATACGTAACCTAAACATCTGTACCCCCATAATATGCTGAAATAAAAAAATAAATAAATAAAAGGGACCCTGAGGGCTCTCCCTGCTATATGAGGATACGAAGAGAAGGCAGCAGTCTAAAACCCAGGAGAGGGCGCTCAGCAGAACCCTACCACGCTGGCGCCCTCATCTCTCCAGAGCCATGAGAAATAGATTTCTGTTGTTTAGAAGCCACCCAATCTATGGTAGTTTGTTAGGGCAGCCCAAAGGAACTAAGGTACGTTCCAGACCAAATTTAAAGCCCATCATTAAGATTCTACTTTCTTGATTTCTCTGTCACTTTTGTCCTCTATATCTGTATTTTTTCCTAATTTTTATTCCTAGTTGTGGTCAACTCCCTATTGACTTGATAACTACAAGAAAAAAATATCACAAAGAGGCCCATAATAGTTATTTAAATGAGTTATTGATTTCTCAGGAGGATGCATCATGGGAAGGGCACAGCAGAGAACTGGGTTGGGTTCGGCTTTCCCCTAACCCCCCTCAGGATACCGGATAGCACACCAGTCTCCTTACTCCACCTTCATGCGATCATAGATAACGGGGGGAAGGGAGCGAGAAGAGAAGAGAGAGATGGGGTGGGGAGAGGACAGAGAGAGAGAGAGAGGAAGGGAGAAAGAGAATAAAAAGAAATTAATCTATATGCTCAACTGAGGAATACATTTTCTTGTAAGAATATAAAATTATAGTATTTTAGAAGTGAAAGAAATAATATCAATGAAATGAAATTCACCACTACTGTGTTTAAGGTTCATATTTTCATAGTGACCCCAAAACTTTTGTATGACAACTATGATAAAATATTTACCACTTGAGCACAAAAGAATGAGCTGAGCAATCTGAAGCCTTAAGCCATGAAAACCCTTATGCTGCTGGCATTCTGTGTATTATTGACAAAGAGTTAGAAACAGGACAAAAACAGAAAAATATAAGAATCACAACCACTTTTAAATGTATGATGGTTTTTGATGTGTACGCAAAACCACTAAGAAAGAAACTGAATGTAATGGTGAACTCACCCTAAAAGGACGCAGATGAGTATACAATTGATAAATCCTGTGGACCCGCTCTCTATTTACTTGGAGAAGAGACACGAATTTACTCTGTAGCAAAGCTAGCTTAACTGCCTCTCATTATTTATTGATTTTTCTATTTTCAGCTTTTCATACCACTGAACTAGTTCGTGGCTAATTATTTTCTGATGGCTTAGGAACACATGATGATTTATTTTCAAAGAACATTGATGTATGGTGCGTGTCTCAAAAATAATGTCTTTAGAGTTGATAAAAGAGCATATTTACTCATTTGGTCTAGAGGTCTATAGTCACCCAGTTTCTAATTATCCACGAATGGATCTTTCGCGATGCACATCTTTCATCTATCCCAGTGAGGCGGGGCTGGAAAATAGTCCAAACTGACTTTGAATGACTTTCTTAGATGATTTTAAGTTCAAATAAAAAAACTCACTCTCCAATAAAATCAAAAAAATGCAATACCCTCTCCTAAACTGCCCCATCAAAGCCACCAATTCCAAGTGTCTGGTTTCATGACTTTTTCCAGGTGTGAAAGTTCTAAGAGGGCTTTCTAACTCAAGGTGACACTAACATTATTTAAAGTA
>NW_012147930.1:3444888-3446912 GCF_000956105.1 Propithecus coquereli
TTTAATCTAACACAAAATTCAATCAAGGAAAATTATTTAATAACAAACCAAAAAAATATTTATTTAGATGACAAGACCCAATGCCTGCTCTTTAAGGACCAGTATTACTTTATTATTGTGAATAGTGAATAACAGAATATAGTACAAATGTTGAAGTTTAATGCTTGGGATTTTCTGATTCTAGGAACAGTGATATGTTCAGAAATATCCCATTCTATAAAAATAAGGAAGGCCTAATGTAGAGTTCAATTTTGAATTTTATAGCTAAAGTATAGCTTCCAAATCTGTTCAAATATCAGTTTCTTGCATTCTCCTTAAAGCTTGTCAACCTCGCCATATGCTCACATAACCTACACTTCATGTGAATTATCCCCAACGGTGTATCTCAGAGTCCCTACTATCTTACTCTATACAGACCTTTGTCAAGAAAAAAAAAAAGATTTCTGCTGCTGCCTACATCTGAGGTTAAGTTCAATTGAGAAAAGTGATCTTTATGCAATCCATCCATTCCTCAAAAATTAGTACTGTCCAATAAAACTGTCTGCAGTGACAGAACTATTCTGTCTCTGTGCTGTCAGATGATGGGTAGCCCTGGGGCACATGGAGCTTTGGCTATTGAGATGTTTAATGTGATAGTAAAACTGAATTTTTAACTTCACTTCATATGAGTTAATTTACATTTAAGTATCCACATGTGGCTATTGGGTGGTGCTACTCTGCAGAGTCTAGGTTTTAACCTCACATGCCATGCCGTGGAGAAGCAAGAACCCAGAACACCTCGTCTTAGGCAGATGTAATTGTTCCCCGCCCCCTCTGTCTCTCTCTCTCTCTCTCTCTCTCTCCCTTTCTATCTTACACACACAGGCGCACACACTTTATCTCACATCACACTATTTTCACAGAATTAGGCAATGCTTTAAAATCTATTCGGATGAAACCAAGCATTACACTATTACTAGATATCGTTGAGACAGCAGTTCTCTATAACCAGCGGCCATCAAAATTGTTTTGCTCTTATATCCCGTAAAAGAACTGAAAAAATGACACATCCATTCACACCTTTTAATTTGAACATGAAATGTTTATAATAGATTGAAATCATTACAAAGGGCATAATTTTTGACATTGTAAATATTGACATTTTAAAATAAAATGTCCAGTAAAATCTCAATACCATAGCAATTTGAAAGTCACCATTTTCCATTTAAAAACAGGAGCTAGCTCTTCTGTAAACTAAGACATTATAGATCGCTACTTTTTCCCATCGAATTTGTAGTTCTCTTCCATTTACGCCACATTGTTTTATCCTAATGTAATGTATTTTATGCATTAAAGCCTTTATTGATCACCCCATCCTACTCTTATAAAAATTGATTTTACATTTCATGAGTCCTTAAGGCTTTAAAATTTTTTTAAAATCCTCTGGATTAAATTATAGGCATTTTTTCAGTAAGCCTGGGTTTAACAAAGAGGACCTGACTCTATTCTCTTGAAAACATCCTTGCTTTGTATCGCTTAGAAGGTCTTTATGTACCAACGAGTGTTGTCGCACCCTAATTTGCAGACATTGCTCGAGGACCCCCTCAAAAAGGTCCACGTGGGAAACCTCTTTCAGACTCGAGTGGCAGGTGTACCAGGTTTTCTCTGAGGAACTAGGAGGATGAATTTTCTGCGGCGGCAAATCCTCTAGCAAAGTAGCCCCTTTATTGTTCGGTCCTCAGGAACTCTGATATGACCGAATGCCTGTGTCCCCCCAAATTCATCTGTTGAAACACTAATCTCCAATGTGATGGCATTAGGAGGTGAGGCATTTGGGTGGTGACTAAGTCATGACGTCAGAGCCCTCACAACTGCGATTAGTGCTCTTTTCAAAGGGACCCCGAGTTGGGCCCATTTGTTCTAGAGTTCTCAATTCACGATTGCAAAGACGTGGAAACCACCCAAGTGTCCATCAATACATGAGTGGATTAATAAAATGTGGTATATGTATACCATGGAGTACTATTCAGCTTTAAGAAACAATG
>NW_012147930.1:3450212-3452122 GCF_000956105.1 Propithecus coquereli
GCCTCGGCCTCCCAGAGTGCTAGGATTACAGGCGTGAGCCACGGTGCCTGGCTGGAGTTTCAGTTTTGAAATGAAAAACTAGAGATCTTTTGCACAACAATGTGAATATAGCTTAAACTAATAAACTGTACACTTAAAAATGCTTTCAATGGTAAATTTTATGTTTTTACTTCAATTAAAAATAATGTAACAAGAACAGATCGTGTGCTGTATTATAAAGAGCCCCCACTAAAGCGAAAGTCAGAAAATTTTGAATCTCCTGTAAGGCCTGCCAGTGTGTCCTTTCATGGGTTAAAGTCAGAAGCTTTAGTTCCCTTATTTGTAAGTTGTTAGTTTGATAGAAAGAACTCCATCACCTGGTGCAAGTAGGGTGAACCAGGTTTCAGTATCTGTCTTAAAGGTGTTATTTTTTCCCCTGTGTCTTTTTGTCCTTCATTAGCATTAGCATGTGTTTTCAGTTTTATTGAGGTATAATTGACAAGTAAATTGTATATATTTAAAGTATACGACTTGATGTTTTAATATACCTATACACTGTGAATTGAGCAGCACAATCAGGCTAATTAACATATTCATCACCAGTACCTCACATAGTTAACATTTTGTGTGTGTGTGTGTGTGTGTGTGTGTGTGTGTCTGTGTGTGTTTATAGTGAGAATATTTAAGATCTACCCTCTCAGCTCCTCCCCCAAGAAGAAAGTGTCCAGCTGACAGGGGCTTCCTGCCATTCCTCCTCTCAGAAGCCCAGCACCTGGGAGCATTTGCTCCGTCCTTGTTGCTTAGCCTCGGAAGGGACCCGGTTTCTTAGAGAGGGTATATGCCCATTTTTAATCTATTGTCTAAACACAAATATCCCTGAGACTATAATGGTACAAGAGACACAAAGTTCCATCCGTCACGGTTTTTAAAAATATATCTAATAAAGGACTTATATTTTTCTGCAGTAAGACAAATATAAATGCAACGTGACCGTTTTATCACAAGAGATCCAAAGATTCACTATAAGCAAAAAGCATATGATTGAGTATTACCAGCTGATGATGCAACATAAAATACAGTAGTAAAAATCCTGTAAAATAAAAGTTTCTTTAGAATAAACATATTTTTTTGTATTTTCAGCCTTATTTATAGCAACTGAGCCATGGACAACCAGGTTAGTCTCTGAAGAGATTCATTATATATTAACACAGGAGGAGAAAATAAATTTTCCTTTACAGAAGAGACAAAAATGAAAGAACAAGAAAACATGTACAAAAAGAAAAAGAAATATGCACATACAAACACAGCACATTTTTAGATTAAGCTTTAAACATATAACTTGACGAACAACGGGCCAAATTCCAGATTTTCCTGTGGTGCAGAACTTTTGAAGATAAGGAAAAAAAAATCCTATTTTCAAACTTCTGAATACTCAGTAATAAGCTAGTCCACATTTGTATGTCAGAAACTATTGCTAAACAGATTTCTGAAATTAAGCTACTGTTATGACTCCAAAGATGATAACGGAAAATGATTAGAACTTGGAATCGTCATTATTGTTGCTATTAGTAGCAATACAAAATGGTGGGGGGAGGCAAGCAGAAATTCAACTCAAGTACTAATTTATTTACTCTAGAATATTTGTCTTTGCATACAAGTATTGGAAATAAAAGGTGGGAAAAAATATTCATGTGAAATCACATATCCTCTGGCACAAATAAAAATACTCATTTGGTTAAGTTAACTATATTTTTTAGGTATAATTGTATGACTGCTTCGATTTAAAGAGTAAAATCCAAAGAGTGTATAGCTGTCAAACCACGAACATCAAAATACAGAGTTTTTTCATTACTCGGCAAAGTTTCCTGGTGCAACATCGCAGCCTGGTCCTGCCTGCAGCCCCAGCCACAGGACCCATTGATCTGCTTGGG
>NW_012147930.1:3453857-3457335 GCF_000956105.1 Propithecus coquereli
AGACACGCCCTGTTCAGTGAGCATAATTGGTTTTTATGATATCTTCTCTCATTAGATGTCTGGATTTGTTAAATTTATTTTTCTCAAAGAGTACACGTGTGTGTGTGTGTGTGTGTGTGTGTGTGTGTGTGTATTTATCTCTGCAATGTACTGAAGTAAAACCTGGCCCCCGTGATCCTGCCTTTGCCTGTTCTAATTTTCTCAGAGAATAACATAGTAGATCTGCAAAAAACTGTGGTGGTATTCTAGCCAAGTGCTAAGAAATTTAGATTCTAAAGGCAGGGATATGTTTGTGTATGTATGGATCCTCCATTTACAAACTGTTCATATTTGTCTGATTACTTATTAATTATTCCGGAACTCATTTTTTCTCATCTGTGAGAAATGAATCATAGTAACTACTTTGCAGAATTTTCATGAGGATTAATGAGATTTTACCTGTATAATACTTACCACAACTCCTAGCACAAAATAAGCACTCAGAAATGTTGACTTAAAAAAAAAAACAAAAACTATCTGCCTTTGGGACAGTCTGAGATTGCACATGCCTTGTATACTGTACGGCAACGGTAGAAAAGTACTTTCCAAGGCATTTTCACCACATCTTTACGATGTTAACACTACGCAATTCTTTCATATATATACCTTTCAGAATTAGAAGTGTATAACTATTGTTTCACTGTACCTTTGAAATGACCACATGGCCTCCTGGTCTTGGGCAAAGGCCCTTTTCACATTGTGTTTTGTAAGTACCATTTTAAGCACTTTACTAACTTGCAGAATATATTTTATCATTTTAGATATGATACACTTCTAAAGTTTCATTGAGATATAAAAATACTAAACCACATAATTGCATAAAACATGAACTAAATTTTTGCGATACTTTCTGAGTTGCATCAGATTTCAACCTGGGTCGTATAACCTTGCAATATGTTTCTTTCTCTTGCAGAATCTGCCTTGGCTTCCTTGTTTCTGCAGGCACAGTACTTCTGAGTTGTTCCAAGCATATTCTGGAGGTTGTCTCTCTGTTATGCTGACTCTGTGGGCAGCATATCCTGGCACTTACTTACTGTGGCCAGAATTTTTTATTTAAATTGGCTCATTTCATTCCTATGACATGTGACAATGCCATCTCACTGGCTGGAAGGTCTTTTTAGAGAATTTTAAGTATCTAATTTAGTTCAGGCAAGGTATAATTTGGAAGGGCCTCCATTATGAATAGGAAACGGAGCTCTATAACAAAGTCATCAACATCTCCCCCAAATCATAGTGGGTACTTAGCTGCTTGGATTTGCTACATCAGCAGAAATACAAACAGGTAACAGAAACCACTTAGTCTACAAGGAGGAGAAAAGTGTGGTTTCACAGGATTGATGTTAGAACTAAATGCATCTCATTATCTGTTAATGGCCAAATGCCTTATCTATATTAGTTTTCATCAGACCCTTAACAGTACATGTAAGAAAAATTTTCCTGTGATTTTTAACATCTGGTTTATTCCAATAGGAAGCTAAATTTATTACCACAAAATACTTTTGTTTTAAAGCAAGGAATTTACAGATCTTGCACAATTAAATCTTCTATCATAAAACAATGTGGTTGTACTGACATCTCACACCCTATACTTCCCACCTGCCTTACTCCGTTTTTTTGAAATTGAAATAAAGAAAATTTTAAAAAATAACAATGATCAACACCTTTGAGAAAATATTTCTGACATTTTGTCTCAATATTGTTTTAAAGATTTTAAACTTCAAAAAGGAAAATAGTTCTCTTTCAAACCTGAGCTGCCCACATTTCATTAACACACCCACAAATGGAATGTTACACACAAAATGGAATTCTTACCACATATAGGCCCCCTGTGTGCAATTGTAATAGATGGTACTGTAGAAAAAATTAAAAAAAGTCATTGAAAGGTAGCCTTGGAATCTGTTAATAAAAAAAGTTGTAAAATTATACTATAGTTTAGCATTTGATGCATAAGATGTAGAGAGAACCACCTTTTGTACTTATAGCCTCCAAAAGCAATTACCCAGGGAGGGAAAAATAACTGCAAAAGAAATGTTATTTTCTGAATGCTAATTGATTTCTTTTCATTCTAAGTTTTATAATGTGTCAAATTCAGGGTAATAATAGAGAACAAAAACTGCTTGATTACAAAATTGTTGAAGGGGTGGGATTGGGGAGGAGTAGGTCGAGTACAACCAACCAGTCTGAATGGGTTTTAAGTAAATCTTAATTTACAACTAGAAAGTAGAACTACCCACCTATAAGAACATGATGGAAAAAATAATAATGTTGGATGAGTGCTCGATTTAACATTTAAACACCAGTATTACAAACTTCTTGAAAGGATTAATACATTGTAGAATTTCCTGATATACATTGTGCAATGTCCATTATGTTTATTTAGATATAGAAAAAATATAAAAATTGTCAATAGAACTATAATCTCACTCTGCCACCCCATGTCATCTGGCTTCTGGCTCTACCAACCCAGGAGGTTTCCAAAGGCACCCAAAGACATTCCCAAAAATATCAGTAGAAATTACCTTTGGCAAAGCCATGAGAGCTGTATTATCTTAATGCATGCTTATCTCTATTTGGCACAATGGGCTTCTAATCAGAATCTGCATGTATATTACTTTGTCAAATAATAGCATACCTCCATGAATGAATATCAGGTCAATTAAAAAAATGAGTGATACACGCCTGTAATCCTAGCACTCTGGGAGGTCAAGGCAGGAGGATCGCTTGAGCTCAGGAATTCGAGACCAGCCTGAGCAAGAGCAAGACCCATCTCTACTAAAAATGGAAAAATTAGCCAGGTGTGGTGGCACACACCAGTAGTCCCAGCTACTCAGGATGCTGAGGCAGGAGGATCACTTGAGCCCAGGAGTTGAGGTTGCTGTGAGCTATGATGACACCACTGCACTCACTCTACACATGGCCACAGAGCAAGACTCTGTCTCCAAAAAAAGAGTAATACAAATAAAACCCTTTATTAATATCACCTAGACTTAGGTGATATTATCAAAAAGGACTCAGAGGTAACATCATATACTTATTTTTTTTTATTTCATCATATTACAGGGGTATAAATGTTTAGGTTACATATGTTGCTTTTGCCCCAGCTGAGTCAGAGCTTCAAGCGTGTCCATCCCCTATAACACACCCATCAGGTGTGTATATACCCATTCCCTCCAGCCCCCCCACACCTGCCTGACACCTGATGAATGTTACTTCCATATGTGCACATGAGTGTTGATCATTTAATACCAATTTGATGGTGAGTACATGTGGTGCTTGTTTTTCCATTCTTGTGATACTTCACTTAGCAGAATGGGCTCCAGCTCTATCCAGGATAATATAAAAGGTGCTAGATCACCATTGTTTTTTGTGGCTGAGTAGAACTCCATGGTATACATATATCACATTTTATTAATCCACTCATGTATTGATGGACACTTGG
>NW_012147930.1:3458890-3460631 GCF_000956105.1 Propithecus coquereli
GGGCCACTACAGATTAGGTTTCATTTTCCAGAATTTGTTACAAACAGAATTACACAGTAGGTATGATCTGGCTGCTTTCACTAAGTAAAATGAATCTGAAATTTATCCATGTTATTGCCCAGTAATTTAATTTGTTCATTTTATTACTGAGTAGTATTCCATTGGGATATACCTCATATTGTTTATCCATTTACCTATTTATGCCTATTTGAGTTTGTTACTGTGTTTTCCAGATTTTTATCATTGTGGATAAAAGTCACTATGAATATTTGCATACAGTTTTTTTGGTAAAAATATGATTCCATTTACCTTTGACAAATATGTAGGAGTGGAATAGCTAAGACATACAGTAGATTTAAGTTTAACACGATAAGAAACTCTTAAATAGCATTACGCATTGATTATATCATTTTACATTTTCATCCAAAGAGAATTATAGGCCCAGTTCCTTTATGCCCTCAGCAACATTTAATATTTTCAGGCTTTCTAATTTTAGCTTTTCTAGGATAGCATTATCATGTGATGTTGGCTTGCATTTTTCTTATAATTAAGGAAACTGAAGAATTTTTAGGTGCCCGTAGACCAATTGTACATCTTTTTTTGTAATATGTCTATTCAAAATTTAAAAATTGGCCTGTTTGCTCTCTTATCATTGAATTGTAAGACATATTCTGGATCCAAGCACATTTTAGAAACATAGATTGTTAATGTTTTCTTTCAGTTTGTGGTTTGGTTTTTCATTTTTTAACACTATATTGCAAAGATCAATAGTGTTTAATTTTTATAATTTCAAATTTTTCAATTTTTACTTTTATGGTTGTTTATGTCTAAGATAACTTTGCCTACCCCAGCAGAGTCAGAAAGATTTTATCCTATCTCCTTTATTCAACAAGTTACATAGATTTAGATCTGTATTGAGGTCTATATAGTGTTCCCCCAAATTTAAGGTACATCTAGAACTTCAGAATGTGGCTCTGTTTGGAATAGAATCTTTGCTGATATATAATTAAGGTAAAGATCAATATAATATCCCATTGGATTGGAGCTAGGGATTGCCAGGAACTGCGGGAAGCTATGGGGGAGGCATGACATGGTATCTCCCCAGAACCTCCCAATGGACCCAACCTTGCTGACACCATTTTGGACTCCTGGCCTCTTGAACTGTCACAGAACAAATAAATATTGTTTTAAGCCACACAGTTTGTGGCAATTTGTTATGGCAACTCTAGGAAACTAGTAGAGCCTGTAATCCACTTTGAGTTAATTTTGGTATATGTGTATTTGGTATATGTATGAGATAAGGTCTGATGTTTATTTTTCCATAAGCATTTCAAATTGTTCCAGTTGTTCCAAAATCACTTGTCTGAATCTAGATTACCTTTCCTTATTTTTTTTAATTCACAGCAAATACCTGTTTTATTTCATTCTAGTTCAGGTGAGCACTGTATGACCTCAGGGGTATACACCGCCTTCATTCTCGGCTGTATGACCTCCCAGCTGGTCCTCTCTCCCTCCCACAGAGTTTTAATGTCTTCTAATATATCCCTCTTCTGCTCAATCTTGCTGAAGTGGGTCATGGTACTTTATAACTAAGAAGCCTAACACACTCATTTCTTACTAGCCTTTAGACACGCCCTGTTCAGTGAGCATAATTGGTTTTTATGATATCTTCTCTCATTAGATGTCTGGATTTGTTAAATTTATTTTTCTCAAAGAGTACACGTGTGTGTGTGTGTGTGTG
>NW_012147930.1:3463946-3473800 GCF_000956105.1 Propithecus coquereli
TAGAACTCCATGGTATACATATATCACATTTTATTAATCCACTCATGTATTGATGGACACTTGGGTTGTTTCCACATCTTTACAATTGTAAATTGTGCTGCTACAAATACTAGAATGCAGATGTCTTTTTTACAGAATATCTTTTTTTCCTTTGGGTAGATTCCCAGGAATGGGATTGCTGTATCAAATGGTAGTTCTACTTTTAGCTCTTTTAGGTATCTCCATATTACTTTCCACAGAGGTTGTACTAGTTTGCAGTCCCACCAGCAGTGTATGAGTGTTCCTATCTTTCCGCATCCACACCAACATTTATTGTTTTGAGACTTTTTGATAAAAGCCATTCTCACTGGAGTTAAGTGATATCTCATTGTGGTTTTGATTTGCATTTCACTGATGATTAGAGATGTTGAGCATTTTTCATATGTTTTTTGGCCATTAGTCTATCTTCTTTTGAAAAGTTTCTGTTCATGTCCTTTACCCACTTTTTAATAGGATTGTTTGATTTTTTTCTTGCTGATTTTCCTGAGTTCTATGTAGATTCTAATTATCAGCCCTTTATCAGATGTGTAGCATGAGGATATTTTCTCCCATTCTGTAGGTTGTCTGTTTGCTTAATGATAGTTTCCTTGGCTGTGCAGAAGTTTAAAAATACTGAAATTGATATTGTATAAAATATAAGCATATAGGCATATCATTTTATTAATATGTAAATATTCAATTTTAGGGGTGTGTGTGTGTGAGAGAGAGAAAGAACTAGTTCAAGAATAAAAATCATGACTAAATTGTTAAATCATGTATTATTGAGATGCCTGGCACTGATTTAGGCATTCAGTAAGCTTTATCTCATTTAGTTTTTTTTAGATTATGGCAAGAACACTTCACATGAGATCTACCCTTGTAACAATTTTTAAGTGCATGATACAATATTTTTAACTATAAACACAGTGTTGTACAGCAAATTTCTAGAACTTAATCATCCTGAATAACTGAAACTTTCTAACTGAACAGCAACTCCTTGGGGTATATTTATTGATCCCATTTAAACAGCAACTGTTCCTGGTATACTTACTGATCATTTTAAAATGAAATAACCGAACCCAATTATCTACTTTCTCTGGAGCCTGAATCCCAGCAGCAGAACGCTGACATAGACAACTAACCCATAAGGCAGAATGTTTCATTACAAATTCTTGATCACCAGCCCAAGGACTCTCAGCATCAGAATAACGCAACTCCACTCTATGTCTCAACATACTTTCCTGTTCCTCAAAATTCCTATTCCAAATTGTCTCTCCAAATTGACCTCCACTCACCATCAAAAGATGACCCCAGCCTTTTACTTAAAAGAAAGGACAAAATTTATCAGAAAGAACAACCTATCTTCCTAATAATGTTTATATTTCCTACATAGATAGAGATAAATTCTATTGCTCTGTTTTTCTGGAGAATCCTGACTAATAAAATACAGAATTGTTCATCCATTTTCATTGGTATATTCAGTCTTTGCCTTTTACCTGCAAACTTTCCATTGTTTCATAAGCCATTCAAGACACTTTCATTCAAACAATCAAATCCTTTCCGTACTTTGTATCTCCTTCTGGTCAGTGGTTCCCTGTTCCCTCTCTTTCATGGACAGCATTCCAAAGCAGCAGTGAGTATTCACTGCCTTGGTTTTCATCTTCCCTTCTTGACTTGCTGGCTGGCACCTGCCTGTGGGCAGAACCACTCCATGCAAACAGCTTTCCCCAGAGTCATGAGCATTACTATGTAGCTAGAGCCACGGGTCACATTTTTACAATAAGAAATTCCAGGGCATTATTCCTGTTGCACAAGTTAAACGTGATCATCGTAGACACTCTAACATGGACGGATAAGCAAAATGACAGAAATAAAAATCCCTCACAATCTTGATTACATTCTAGGTAATTTCATTTTGGTCACCTAAAATTTTATGGTGAACTTCTCTTCCTGTTACTAAATATTTGGCTACAACATCATTTTAAACATCAGTGTAGTATGGGTATAATATAATTTACATAATCAATACCATGTTGTTGAAAGCATATTTTTTTCCTCTTTTTTGCTATTATACAGAGTGCTGTCAAGAACATCATTGCAGATGAATAATCACATCCCTGGGTGACTTTTCACTGTTAAACCATGATGCAATTCACCAGCTGGCAGCACTCAGTATGGTGACCATTCTCCCAGAAACACTCTTCCCTCCCTTTGACAGACCAGCATGCTTAACTTTTTCCCCCTTTAGTCACTGCTTCTTTCCTCTTCTGTAGGTCTAATCTCCTCCAGCTTGTTATAAGTTTACACCCTATTACTCTTTATTGCTTTAGAGACTTATTTATGTTTTTATTTAAAGTGACAAATAAAAATCAATGGTGCACAATATGATTTTTTGTTGTCATTTTTTGTTTCACTCATTTATTTACCTTTTAAATTGAGAAACAATAATTGCATATCTATTGACGGTGTACAACATGATGTTTTGATATATGCATATACTGTGCAATGGCTAGATCGGGCTAATGAATAGATGCATTACCTCACAATACTTATCGTTGTGTGTGTGTGTGTGTGTGTGTATGTGTGTGTGTGTGGTAAGAACAACAAATCTACTCTCTCAGCAGTTTTCAAGTAGACAATATGCTGTAATCACCTGTAGTCACCATGTTGTACTCCTCCTGTCTGTCTGAAATTTTGTGGCCTTCGACCAACATCTTCCCAATCCTCTAACCCCACCCCTTCCCACCTCTGGTAACCACCATTCTATTCTACTCTCTGCTTCTTTGAGTGTGACTTTAGAATCCACATTTAAGTGAGATCATGCAGTATTTGTCTTTCTATGCCTGGCTTCTTTCACTTAAAATATTTTCATCTCCTTCTAAATTTTCTCCTAAGTCCTTGTCTTTATCTACATGTTTTTACAGATAAATACTCCTGTATGTTAAAAGAACAGATAATTCCTCAAGGAAGAAGTGCATCCACATTTGCTGAACAAATGTTGTAATTAGTGATACGAACACAAATACACATGTAAAGGCATCCCTCACTCTATTCACAATAGAGAAGCTCCTTCCTTTTACAGAGCCATCGGTTATGACAACTCAATTAAATGTACAATCAACAAATAAACACTACACCTTAGAAAAATAGAAAAATAAGATAAATTTAAGCCTAAAGCAAACATAAGTAAATAAATAAAAATTGGAGGGGAAATCAATGAAATGGAAAACAGTAGAAAACCAACAAAACCAAAGCTCTTCTTTGCAAAGATCAATAACATTGATAAATCTTTAGCCAAGATGACCAGGAAAAAAGGGAAGATGCAAATAACCAATATTAGAAATGAAGGTTGGGATATCCCTACTGATCCCATGGGGAATAAAAGAGTAATCAGGGAAAACTATGAACAACTCTATGTCCTTAAACTTGATAATACAGATGACATGAAAACCAATTCCTTTAAACACATAAAGCACCAAAACTCGCTCAAGGATAAAATGGATCATTTGAACCAGCCTTCATTTATTGAAGAAATTATAATTAATTATAATTACCAAAAGAATAGCATATCTATAGAAAAAACAATAATTAATAATAATAAAGGGGCTATACCCATATGATTTGACTAGTGAATTGTACCCTATATTTAAGAAAAAAAATGAAATCAATTCTCCACAACCTATTTCACTAATCTTGCATAAAGAATAGATACGTATCAATGTAGCAAAATAGAAAGTTTATAAATAAACCCAGTTGAGTTCATTTCTCTTTGACAAAGAACCAAAAGAAATTCAATTTTAAAAAAGTAGTCTTTTCAACAAATGGCGCTGGAATAATTAGATATCCATTAAAAAAAACACCAAGATAAAGCTTTCACATAAATTAACTCAAAGTGTATTATAGACCTGAATTTCAAACACAAAACTGTAAAACTTCTATAGGAAAATATAGGAGAAAATCTAGGTGGCCTTGGGTTTGGCGATAACTATTAAGATACAATACCAAATGGTGATTCATGAAAGAAAATATTAATAAGTTGGACCTAATTAAAATTAAAACATCTTTTCTGTCAAATACAGTGTTTAAAGAATGAAAAACAACCCATAGACTAGGAGAAAATATTTACAAAACACAATTTAATATAGGACTTTTATCTAAAATATACAACTCTTAAAACTTACAATAAGAAAACAACCCAATTTAAAAAAAGGTGCAAAAGATCTAAACAGACACCTGACCAAAGTAGACATATAGATGCCAGGTTATATGAGATGATGGTCATTATCATCTCTTATTAGGGAATTGCAAATTAAAATAATGAAATACCACTGTACACCTATTAGAATTTCTAAAATCCAGAGGAATTGACAATGCCCTCGATGGTCAGGACACGGAGTAACAGGAACTCTCATTCATTACTGATGGGAATGCAAAGTCGCACAGCCACTGTGCAAGACAGTTTGGCACTTCTTTAAAAAGCTAAACATAGCCTTACCATTCAATCCAGCAATCAAGCTCCTAGGGATTTATTCAACAGATTTAAAAACATATGTACACACAAAACTTGCATGCAGATGTTTCTGGAAGTTTTATTCATAATCATTAAGAACAAGACTCAGTCAAGATGTCCTTCAATTGGTCAACGGACAAACTCTTGTACGTTCATCAAATGCAGATTCATTCAGTAATAAAAAATGGGCTATCAAGCCATGAAAAGACATGTATAACATCTACAATCATACTGCTAATTAAAATAAGTCAATCTTTTCAGGCTACATTGCTATATGATTAAAATGATATGACATTCTGGAAAAGTCAAAGCTATAGAGAGATAAAAATATCAAGAAGAGGTAGGAGGTCTCAATAATTGAAGCACAGGGGATTTTTTTGAGGCAGTAAAATTCTTCCACATGATAACTGCAATGATGGATAGATAATATTATGCATTTGTTAAAACCCATGTATCTTTAGGGCATAAAGTTAACCTTAATGTATTCAAAATTTTAAAAAATTATTAGACAGTAAGGAGAGCTTAGAAAGGAAGGCAGAATGTAACAAGAGAATCTTATTATTTTGCAAATGTGTGAAACAACCTGACCATGAGGGTGGGGGAAAAGGTACAAACCTACATTAACTTTAGAAATGAGAGGAGGCTGCTAGACTAAAAGCAAAAGGAACTGTATGTACACAAACACCACCTTATGGTTGGTGAAGTGGGTTCCCACATGGCTACAGTTAACAATTCCAATATTGCTACACATGTTCACTGGAATTGAATCAATTAACTGCACGGTGGGAAAGAGGAGTCAGTTTTCTCACTTGTAGAGCGTGAGTTTACAGATAAGGCAGAGGATGCTAAAACAATCTATGCGATAATATATTAGAGTTGGAGACATCAGTACAAACTCATGTTTAGCTTAATACAGATACAGACGGCTACATATAGAAATATTTATAAATAAGTACATGTAAAAAGGTTAGACATACATATCTCCTTTGGTGTAGGCACAGTGGGCCCATCCTTAATGACACTCAGGTGATAATGACCACATCTAGTGTCCAGGTATTGTTTTCTAATATCATAGAACTGCAATAGAATCAGTGTTCCTTGGAGAACTGGCGCTAGAACTGGCAAAGGAAATATATACAATGAGTCTTGAGCACCTCGTAGTGCCACAAGGTGAGGAAGTGCTCAACACACACACACACACACACACACACACACACACACACAAATGATGGAGGTATGTCAAAGGGACACAGGATCTTACGGCTAGAATTCCCAATAGTCAAAGCAGCACAATTTGAACAACAAAATAAATAAAATAGTAGGATTATAATTCGAAGTGTAAATTGTATATCCATGAGTCCATACTTGTACAAATAAATAATCCAATTAATTAATTCATCAATAATTGGGAACAAATAAATCCCTAATGCAGTAAGATTCCAAATAATTTTTGAAGATATTCTTCCCTCAAGGAGATAAGCACGAGTCTGCATTAATGAACATTTGGGCCACACATAGCAATTTCTTTCCAAGAATGCAGTATAGAAGTGGGGGGAGAGGAACTTTATAGTAGGTAGAGAAATCTGACAAACACTACTTGGCTAGCAGATCAAGGTCAACAACAACACTGATAAGTCAGATTGATAAAATGTACCTTTGATACAATTAGATAAAAAAGGTACTTTACCTCTGTGATCTTCCTCCGAAATATCCATAATCTCAGCCCAATTATGAGAAAAACTTCACACAAATTGCAATTGGTGGAATTCCACAAAATACCAGATCAGTGCACCTCAGAGAAAGTTGTCAAAAACAGTGAAAATCTGAGAAACTCCTATAGACAAGAGGAGCCTAAGATGTCTTGTGGCCTCAGGATACTGTAAGGTACCACAGGACATTTAAGTGTAATGTGGTATTTTGGATGTAATCTTGAAACAGAATTAGGCAAACACCAAGGAAATCTCAATAAAATATGGACCTTAGTTAATAATAATGTATCATTACTGGATTATTCGTTGGACCGAATGTACCACACCCCTGTAAGATGTCAGTAATAGGGAAAACCAGGTGGGGGTACATGGGAACTCTCTGTACTATCTTTGTAACTTTTCTATAAATCTAAAACTGTTCTAAAATAAAAAAGTTTGTTTAAAGAAATAATCCAAAATACTTTTTTTTCTATCAAAAAAAGAGCAACTGATAAAAGGTAAGCACTGACTTTTCCAAACACTTCTACATTTGAGAATTATATTGGCCTGAGGCAAGTAAATCTCTGTCTCTCTGTCTCTCTTTCTGTTTCTCTCACACATACACACGTGTGTGTATATGTGTGTGTGTGTTTAAACACACACAAGCACAATTATCTTGGTAATTGGTGTGCTGTTCTGTTAACTAGGGCACAGATTGCGTCACTCTCACAAACAATTTGCAAACTATAATGGCATCTGATTCTGTCAAAATACTTTCCATCTCTGATCTCCCAAAGTGAATACAGTCACACTAACAGATCCATCTTCTCCATTAGCTTTGACTTAGGATGGATTCCATGATACCCTGTCTTACAGGGCCCACGTTGTGATAACCCACTCAAATAATTACTCTTCTTAGTAAGATCAAATGGCTTAGAAGATTTAACAGCTGTAATTATCTGGTGTGGATTAAATCTATCTTCAAAACACATTTTAGAAAAGGCAAAGCTATGGAGAGATAAAATGATGACCAGCCATTGTGTGCTGGTGGGGAAAGCCCAGGAGATCCCAGGAGCCACAAGCCTTGACGTTCACACCTCCAAACAAATTCCCACACCTGACTGTCCCAACCCCTTGTCACAGAAGAAAAATAAACCCTTTTTTGGTGAATAGATCTTAAGTGGCTGAATGAAATATCTAACTGATTTATATATCTGCGTCATATTTTCAAGCTATGGAAGTTTATACAGCTCTGTATCACCCGAGTGTCTACTGGCCACCCCCGGATGGCTTTGTCTGTGTTATTTCTCAGCTGAAACCTATTTACGTGGCTTGTTCACCTGATAAATACCTAATGCCTTGTGAAGACTCAGTTCAAACACGAGGACCTTGATTTACAGCTTCTCCTGACCCCTCCCTAATCACCTAGGAATGCTCTACAGCACTTTTCATGGACCATTATCCTAGCACCTGCCACAATTAATTTCAAGAACATGTCTGGAAAACCTCCCCTACTAAGTTGTACATTTATAAAGGTCAGGGAATAATTTACTTCCTTTATTTTCTTCAGTGTCTAATATATGACACATGGGAAACACTAAAATATGCACGGGCTAAATTAATGAAGGAAATAAAGGATGAGTGTGTCCATACATGTGCTTTTCCTTTTCGGTTTTCTATCTATTCAAATATTCTTTACAGTGGAAGTGCTATCATAAGTCATTTCAGGCAGCAAGAAATAAAATAAGCTGATTTTTATTTGAGCCCTCACACTAATTTTGTTTGGCATTTACCTATGTCCAACATACGTGCACGCGCGTGCGCACACACACACACACACTAGCCTAGTAATAAACAAGACGGACTTATGTTAGTGCTCACATGTTGACAAACAAGTCCAATATCTTCAGAAAGGTGGCAATAGCACCTATGTTCTTGGATTCAAAACAATTCTATTTATTCACTAAACCATCCAGTATAGAAAGGAAGAGCTTCTGTCACATTTAATCTGTAGATTCTTTAAACATAGACCTATAATTTTTGAGGAAATGAATTGATTTCAATAAACTGCTATGAGAACCAATAATTTGAATGTCTCCTGGAGTTCATTAAATATGATGCTTTGCTGCCTCCCTTTCTCACAAAGCCATGGCAACAAAAATTCTTAAACCAAGTAAAAAGGAATATATTTTCCATAAATGTCTCATTTAAATCAAATAATGTTTGATTTTTAAAAATAAGCTGCAATGCAGCAGAAGAATTTTGACATGTAGGTTTTCTTACAATGTGGTTTGATCTGTCTGTAGAACATTTTACTAAACATTGAGTAGCATTCAAAAATACATAGTTTATACAGTATACCAATTGTATTCCACCTAAGTTTTTTAAATATTTACCATCAACTTTAGTTAATTTCCCTTAGAAAGTTTAAAATTTATTTTGAATGTACCAATTATCAAAACATATGTCATTAAATTCTAACATTATACAATTTCTTAAACACATTATAAAGGCTCAGTGCCTTACTGTAGCTGTTAAGTTAAAATAGGAATAAAAATGAGATTAACCAATCTTACTTTTACTTCATTATAAAGGGATATCTCTCATGAAGTTTTAGATATTATTAAGCTATCTTCTTATTAGTCTATGAAATGATTAACCCTAAGTGATACATATCTTTGGTTCAGCTAAATAACCAAAGTAATTTAAAAAGTTATGACATATTTTTAAGTAGCTGTAATTTTAATATATAGTTTATCAAATCTGACAACAACATGAATTAGGCAAGAGCTATACTGTCCTTTGATGATGTATTATTATTGATAATTATTTAACATTTTGTGATATGTATTATAACATGCAATACTGAAATATCAATATTAATGACATTAATATCCAAAGAGTTATGTAAAATCTTCAGAAATTAACAGCAAGAGGAAAAGGCAACCCAGGTGAAGACACTCCCTGGACTAAGAAGATTGGACAAAACTACCTTTATTCCACAGAAACAGAGTTGCTGAAAGTATAATTCAGGAATGGCTTAGAAAGGATGCCAAATGGGCACCACTCAAGGATGGATCATCTTTCAATTTCAAACACTGGATGAAGTCCCTAGCTACGAAGAACCTCTTCTAGCGTTGGCGCACCAATTATAATAAGTAACTTATCTCAGAAATAAGTGCACTCAGAATTTTGAATGAGAGATTTGGGTCTTCAGTAACCACGTCAGTTAAGAATAATTCCACATGCACAGTTGGCCTGGATGAATCTCTTTCAAGTAAGAATATCCAAAAAGTACCTTGACTTCAATAAAGATTGCAAATATGACTGACACGAACAAATAAATGCATCACTGTTGTAAGACAATCTATTTTCTTAAAGTGTAAGGAGAGAACCATTAAAAAGTAAAACAAAATTCTATACAAGTTAATGATAAAATGATGAGTACGAAAGTCTTATTATTTTATCTGTACTTACCAAAAACATTAAGTACAGTAATTCCTTCAAAGTCCCTTTGGAACAGAAACCCCTTTAATGATGTTAATATGTGTATGCATTCTGAAGTAAGTCAGGAATTGCATGCATCATAGGTATTAAGTTGTATTGTTGGTTGGTTGGTGGAATTAACATAGAATTCA
>NW_012147930.1:3473898-3493108 GCF_000956105.1 Propithecus coquereli
AAAATCAGATGTAAAAAAATCCTGTATTTTTGCATAATTCAAAAGACTCAGTAGAATTACTTTAAAGATGTTTAGTGTATAAAAATTACGTTTTGGTACATAAAATTTGAATTATATAAAATTTCTCTAGGGAAGATGGATTGGGGTTAGATTTTTCTAGGTGAATATGTCTTTTAAATAATTAAAGATTTGCAATTTAGTGTTGAAAATTGTTTTTTCTTATTAATAACTTGGATAGAGATCTTTCTAAATTCAATAGTACCAGCCCCTTATCTGTTGTCCAAATTATAAAAATGTGGACTCTTTGTCCTCATTATAGATATTATTCTCCTGTATAATATGATAACATCCCGAAAGGCAAGGGTGAATATGTGGTGCTGATTAATGCTACTACGGTCCAAATAGCTTCTAAATAAAACAGATACTGCTGTCTGCCTTGTCTACATCCTCTCCAAGCTTATCTGGGCCGTCTCCTTACATCCTGGACCTCCTTAGGGCCTCTGGATCCCAGAGATATGTGCACTAAGAAAGGATAGGTGGCCAAAAGATTTTAGAACAATTTATGACAAAATGATAGCACACAACTGTCACAAGAGCTGCCAGAAATGATGCAGACACATAAATATCTGACTCACACAGAGGAAAGAAAATTATCCCCTTTCTCTCCATACATTCAGAGAAAGACTAATTTTTCATATTCAAGCCTCAAAGCAGAGCATCCTATTATCCCCATTTTGCAGGGAGAAAGAGTTGCCCTCTCAAACTTCTAAGGATATCTATTCTCATTTCATTCAGAGCCCCACAATTTTGCAACACAAAAGACCTCAAGGCTCTGGATTCCAGGAGAAAAGGAAGGCTCTTAACTTAAAGAGGATTTACCAACTAAGGAAACCTGTGTGTGCAGCACCAACACCATCACGTGTGCTTTATGTTTTATCTCCCACAGAAATCTCGCCACCGCAAAAGTTGCTTTGATCTCGAGTATCTGACAACTTAAAACCTGCCACTGATGCTCAAAAGTAATTTGTTAATAGTGACAATCAACTTGCGATATTTTCCCAACTCTCCATAGTAATAAAGTACAAAAACCAATGAACAAAATGAAATTTACAGGACCCCTGGTACCACTGTTGGACAAATATTCAGTCATGTTTTTACAAAGTAATCAGATAAATAAACATGGGTGTCAGAGATGAGTTTCTCCTCCTTCCTCCTATAGATGAAGTAGTAGTTGATGAAAGGTAAACAGGAAGGAAGGAATGGTGGAAACATAGAAAATTCGATATTAGCCATGATGTCCTTGAAAAATTTAGAGTTGGGCACATTTCATAGTCTGATTTTGAACACAAATTATAATCTTTGTTATTTAAAAAACCCTATAAAATCTGCATTAGTTGGACATTCAGTGCATAAATTGATGCCTAGGAGTAGAGTTGAGTTTAGGTAAAACATTTTCTAAATTGAGTGGTAAGCAAGAGAAGGGTCTGGTTCTGTCCAGGAGCTACACACATTTCTGTCATATTTGACTCCTCTGTTCCCTCCACAATCGGGGCATCTATTCCACACAGGCTGTGATTCAAACTGATGTCGATGTGAAAAAAATGTCTTCAAAATGCTTACTCTAAGCCTCTCTAAATCCTTCTTAATTAATGTCTGATTTCTACCATGAACCAAAAAAAATATTTAATTACTTATAAAACAATAAAAGATAATAAGGCTTTTTGAGAATTAAAACCCTTCTTTTTAAAATTCTTGTCCTCGTCCCTGGTCTTCAGCATCATCAACTGATGATTCTATCTTTAGAGCAAATGCTAAGTTCATAAATGAAAGGTGAACATGTTCGCTGGTTGGACAAAGTCCCTGTTTTTGTCTGTTGTTTTGGTGTTAGATTCAGTTAGCCACCCACTTTTATTCTCAACAGTGCCTTGGTTTGAGTGACAAAGTAGATAGTCTCTTTAGATATAGGGCAGGAGTCTTAAGTATATTTGGTGAAAGTTTAATACAAAAGTATTTAAATGTAATAAGTCTTGGAGGCTACTGCCCTACAAATTATGGCTCTTCCTAGTTTAGGTGAAAATAGTATGACAACAAAATCAGGGGCTTAATTAACAAGAGCAGGCACAGTTTTAACTCTTCTCCAACAAGCTGGTTCACATCAACAAGGGACCCCTCTATGCCTAGTTTTCCTACAGAGTAAATGAATAGGTTGAACTGAAAACACAAAGGAGTTTGCACATTTAATATCTAGCAATTCTAGAGATCCTTTCCGGATGAATTTAGCCTAGGAAAATCTGAAACAAAATTTCAATTACGTTGAGCTTTTTTCTCTTCTGGAATAAACTTTTGGATGCATTACAGCAATATTACTGATTTGTATTTTAATCTCTTTAAACGTTGCTTCAGAGAAAGGAATACTTCCTGTGTTAGGAAGTGGCTCGATTAAATTAGGCTTCACTGACTGTAAACTGAGGCTCTGAGAGATGAACATCACTCAGCGCAATGACCAATTTAAAATGGAGACTCACTACATCTTTCTACGTCTCAAATTTATGAATCTGCAGGGCATGCTCTCTAGATTGTTTAACAAAACTTTTAACTACAAAAAACTTCCTTGATTTTTCTGGTGTGGGTACCCATAAGTGGAATTTCTGCATCATTAAAGTATGTACATAATGAAATACTACTCACCAAAATATTCACACCAGTTTAAATCAAAATAATGCATTATTTTCCTAGGGCTGTCATAACAAAATACCAAAAACTGAGTGGTTTAAAGCAACAGACATTCATCGTCTCACAGTCACGGAAGCCAGACATACAGGATTAAGGTGTCAGGCCAGCCCCGTTCCCGCCGGTGGCTCTAGGGTAGGATCCTTCCTTGCTGAGTCTCGGCTTCCTTGGCTTGAAGATGCATCACGCCAGCCACCGGCTTCTCTCTGTACATTGTGTCTGTGTCCTAATTTGCATTTTTATGAAGATACCAGTCATATTGGACTAGGGCTCACTCTAATCTCATCTTAACTTGATAACAATTGGCAATACAGGAACGTTTCTCTTCCGCAGAATCCACATCACTGCATATTACTTTCTGACTTTTCTTCTTCTTTTCTTTAAGTTTGTGGGTGTCTCATTGTTATTTTTGTTTCAGTTCTCTGATCACCATTGCAGTTGATGATCTCTCCAATTACATCAAGACATCACAACTTTTTCTATTGAGTTTTCTGGCAATTTATTTTGATTTACAGATGCCCCTTGTATACTCTAGATATCAATAGCTGATTAGGATCAGTTATTATAAATATCTTCTCCAAATCAATTACTTCCAGCTTAACTTTGTATAAGTGGCCTATTGTTGAACAGAAGCCCTTAATTTTGCTATACTCAACTCTTCTAATATGTTCCTCTGTGATTTAAGGGATTTTTTACAGCTCAGAAATTCCTCCTTACCAAAGGCTTATAAAGATTTTTTTCCCTACATTTTCTTCTACTAGTTTAAGAAGTTTTATATTTGATGTTACGGTCACTAATTCACTGGCACTTATTTTGAATATGTATGATGTAGAAACTCAAGATTAAAGTTTGCCTTAGCAAGCTGATTTTCCCAATAGGATCTACCATATCATTTGTCATTTCCTCAATGATTTGGGCTATCATTTGATTGATAAACCAAGTTCTCACACATCCATGATCTCTTTCTTAGGATTTGCATTTCATTCCATTAGCTTATTTATTCCTCTGTGCCTGTGCTTTACTATACACTGTGTTTGCACTACAGCATTTTATATATTAATATTTGGAAGAGGGATTTTTCCTCCTTTGGTATTTTTCAAACTTTCTTATTTATGTATTTTAAGATAAAGACCGTAGGAAAATATAAATTGTAGGATCATACAGGTATTAAGATCATTTTTCAACTTTCTTAGGAAACACATGGCAGAAATTTTCATTGAAATTTCATTGAATTTAGAAATTATTATGAATATAATTGCCCTTATTCATTTAGATCAAATTGAATATCTTTTAGTAGAATTTTAATTTTCCTCATAAATGTCTACTGCATACTCCATGATGTCCATTTCTACCTATTTTTGTGGCTTTTGTAAAGGTTTATTTATTTTCTAATAAATTTTGTAGGCTGTTAGTGCTAGATGTTTTAGAAAATTGATCATATATCCAGAAATTTTAGCTAACTCTTAATTTTGTAATAGTTTATCTCTTGATATTTTGCTAACTATATGCAATTTCAAAACCAGATAATTATGTGCTCTGTAAATTATTAAATGTGTCCCTCTATTCCAATTTTACTAATTTTTATTTCTTTTTCATGCCATATCACTTTGCCTAGAACTTAGGGCTCTACATTGACCGTTCTCTCCTTGTCCTGAATCTTAAAACCATCCATGACTTGTTTTTGGAAATGTCATAGAAATATTGAGTCTAAAACTTCTAAATTACATGTACTCTGCTGTAGAATATCACAGTGGTCTATATAATATTGAAGAAGCTCTCTTTTATTTTTAATTTCTGAGAATTGAAGAGTGAACTGTATCAAATGCTTTTTAGCTCATACCAAGAGGGTTATGAGGGTTATGCTTTTATTTTTTTTTCCTAATTCATCAGTGTGGTAAATTGTATTGTAGTATTTTCTGATTTTCTAATTAATTCCACTTATTTGAAGTACTTATTTATATCTTGATATCTTATATTTTAAACAATAAATTTGTGTCTGTTATAAGCATAATATCATCATAGATTACTTTTTGCTTTTATTTTAGCACAATGAATTTCCATGAGAAGGAAGAATAAAGATAACCAATAACATAAAGATTTCAACCAATTATCATGCATTCATTATTTCTCAAACTCTTCTCTAAATCATCTTTCTTTTCAGTGAAAAGTTTCTCAAATTATTAAGTTTCATCTTTGGACAATAATGAGCCCCATAGCACAGTGGCAGCTCAGTCACAAATGCTTAGAAAAAGAAGGCCTTGTACTAACTTTCTAAGTCCTAAATAACATTGTGAATATTTATCTCTTCACCCCAGTCCTTAGAACAGCTCACAGGAATAATAATTGTTTGCCAAAAGGCAATTGGAAAATTGTGACTTCTAAATTGGCTATTTCTATGCAAAGTGTTTTGGCCTTTTTAGGAGGCGCTGCATTAGGACTTTCTAATTAACTTCAATTTGCAAATCATAGTTGACTTTAATTTGCAAATTCTATGTATTAATGTGAGTCAAGAATAGTTAATATTAAGTGTTGCCTAATCAAGTTACAAAAATAACAAGAGAGTCATCAGCTTGGTGTTTATTAATACAAAGAACACTTGGAACACAGTGTGGTCTCTGAGCAAAACAATAAAGGAGCACACTCATGCATACCAGGGGAGAAACAGAAAATCTCAAACTCCCACCTGTGTAAATCACTCTTAGGAAACCATTTTGTTTTAAGTCTGGATAGAGGTCCTATCCAGTAGGTTGACACAGTAACAGTGACATTCTGAAACTCTTTTTGCAATATTTTACCTCATGTCTCTTATGATAAGAGCCTGTAGTACTTCTGTTTCTATCCTCAAAATGTCTAGTATTTTTTTCCATCTGACACAATTCGTACATTTAAATAGGAAGATTTTCTAGAGTTACTGGTAAAATTAACCATCACTAATTCAGCATTCAGTTATGGAAGGATTAACATATGCTAGTTACAATGTTGAGAATTAGAAAGTATATAATATTTGTGAAATTTTGTTCTCTTTTTTATGTGTTTATCACCTCCACTGAATTGTAAACATTCTTGAAGACTGAAATTCTCTTTTATTCTTTATTTTACTTCTCTGGATATATCCCAGATCTGACACAGTTCTGGAATATGGCAAGTATACAACAAATAGATACTGAAAAGGTAATGAATGAAAGGATGGAGGATATAGGAAGATACAATTTGATAAGCACCCAAGTGACATTGTAGTCGGGGATTAATAGAAAAAAATCAGAATAATGGGTAAGCTAGAGATCATCAATATGAAAAGGGAAAAATAGAAAACACACTTTTAATCAGATTTCAATAATCCCTGAATAGATTACAATTCCTTAATTCTGAGCCCTGCCCTCCCTCTCCAAAAAAAAAAAAAAAATCCTCCAATTCTGTAAGTAATGTATAGTCTAAATTGACTCCTGGGGTTACAACAATGTTAGCTTTATGACAGAGTGTAGTGTGTGCAGTTGAATTTTTGGAAGCCATTGGATTCTCAGTATTCAATATCCATAATTATTTTGAAGACTGATCAAGAACACTAAATCTACACTCCATCCTGAACTAAGAATTTTGTATTTTTATTTAAAATTAGGGGTGGGAGAGAAACTCTTCTTAATTAAAGGGCAAACACTACCATTTACAAACAAGAAATCGTTGCAAGACTGTAGAAAACTCTACCCCAGAAACCTTTTCAGAAACAATGCCAAGGGTCTATCAAATTGTGCTTCTAGTTTCAACAGCACCATCTATTGGAGACCTGCAACAAAGTCAGCCGTCAGTGTTGGCTGGCTACAATCATTTTGCTAATCACTTACTGATTTAACAACAAGACTGTAAAATGTCTTTAGAAACTAACGTGCATCATCTAATTTGAAGATGTAGCAATATGTTCAACTACTCTAACCAGTTGTTGTTCGAGAGAGAACCGTAGGAAAGATACAAGGAGTTGAAGAATGTATATTGATTATAAATACAATGTGCCTTTAAAGGCTTATCTCCTTGTGCCTTTAGAATCACTGCATAAGCATTCCCACTAGCATCACTGACAGCCTTCTCAGGAACCATGACACCAGGGGTGGCACCTGAAAGAAATACATGGACCTCAGAATTCAAAGTACTGTACTAAAAGTGCATCATGATTCTTCTAGCCTGCCTACTAAATTTACTTTCTTGGTCAATTTTCTCTGGCTCAACCTCTTTTTCACATGTCCTCATTAAATGACTCACTAAGAATTAGATAATATTCTGACTATTCTGGGCATTATATTTATATCAATTTAATGTAAGTTTGCAATGGATTTTGACAGATAGGTCAAAAGCTTCTACTCTTTTTGACATGAAGTTTGATAGCCAAGAATATCTTATCCAAGAATTGTAAGGTTGATTTTTTTAAAAGAAACTACACAGGCCGGGCGCGGTGGCTCATGCCTGTAATCCTAACTCTCTGGGAGGCCGAGGCAGGCGGATTGTTTGAGCTCAGGAGTTCGAAATCAGCCTGAGCAAGAGCGAGACCCCGTCCCTACTAAAAATAGAAAGAAATTAATTGAACAACTAAAAATATATAGAAAAAACTAGCCGGGCATGGTGGCACATGCCTGTAGTACCAGCTACTCAGGAGGCTGAGGCAGGAGGATCGCTTGAGCCCAGGAGTTTGAGGTTGCTGTGAGCTAAGATGACACCACTGCACTCTAGCCTGGGCAACACAGTGAGACTCTGTCTCAAAAAAAAGAAACTACACAGTTTTGTATGTATCCTTGCTAAATGATTTCTTGACTTCAGTTGCAATTGACATATTAACTATGGGTTACTAACACTGTATTACCTAAGTATCCATGTATTCACAAGGATACTGAGAATTGCCAGTAAAGAATTCTAAGGTGATACTACCATTTAATTCTCTGTAAGTTTTAAGTAAAGTTGCTAAAACCTGTTAAAAATTTACTTGAACATCCTGTACCCAGCCCAAATGATGTAAACTATTTTTAAAGTTAATAAAGAGGAAAAAAATCCTTTATTATCACATTTTTAATATTTTTCTGAAGATTTTAATCAAGTAATTGAGACAAAAATTAAAAATATACATATTAACAATGGAGAAATAATTGTAATTCTTTTCAGACTATATAATTTTCTCCCTTATGAAGTGAATTTTGTGCTCTCCCACAAAAAAGATATGTTCAAGTCCTAACTCCCAGTACCTCAGAATGTGACCTTACGGTGGAAACAGGGTCATTGCAGATGTAGTCAGTTAAGATGAGGCCATGGCGGGGTATTCCTGGGCTCCTAGTTGAATATGAGTGGTGTTCTTTTAAGAAGGAGTCGTAGGAAGACAGAAACACATGGAAAGACAAAGACATCCATGAGATGACGGCGGCAGAGAGATGGAGAGACGCAGCTGCAAGCCAAGGGGTGTCAAAGATTGCCAACAAAGCACCAGAAGTCAGGAAGGGGCAAAGATAGGTCCGGATACAGGTTTCAGAGGGAGGATAGTCCTACCAATGCCTTGATCTCAGACTTCTGGCCTCCAAAGTGGGCAACAGTAAATTTCGGTTGTTCTAAGCCACTCAGTTTGCAGTATTTTGTTACAGCATCCCTAGGAAACTAAAACAGCCATAAAATCTAAGAAAGATATTCTTTTAAATTATTGTATTTTAAAATGTTGACTAACTCCAGTTCCTCCATGGATACCATTACCACTGCTGCTACTATTGTTACGAAGACGCTATGGTGTGTAATAATACATTTTACTAGGTGTTAAATCGTCAATCCTCACAATAACCCACTGGGAATAGGTTACATCACCTCAATTTATAGGTAAGAAAAGAGTGGACAGATTAAAATTTATAAAGTTAGCATACTAGTAAGTAACAGAATTTAAATCTGGGTTATATGTCTAAAAATACATATTTTTAATCATTAGATTATACTTCTTTTTAAAAGGGTTTACACTAAATTTGCCAGATCCAGTTCCATCATGAAATCAATAGTTTTACAATGTAATGGCATTAAATAGTTTCAGGAAAAAAATAAAATAAAGATCGCATTCAAACAGAAAACTAAAACACCAAGAAATAAAAGTCTGAAAGGTACAGATCTATGTGAAAAAAATTATAAAACTTCATTGAGAGACAAAATATAGTGCACATAATTGAAATGGTATCCAATTTTCCTCACCAATTAGCAATTTTATTCATAAATTATTTTAAAATTTTCTGGGACAGAAATTACTTAAAAATTAGCTAAGACAATTTTCAATACAAAGGGTATTTAGAATCTACATTATACTTGTGTAAAATTATAAAATCTTATAAAAATCTAATAAAATTATGACAGTTTTGTGCTCACATAGGCATAAGGAGATGCATCAATGGAGCAAAAGAGAAAGTCCATAAAGATATCTAAACGTATTTAAAAATTAACTCTCTGGAAAAGCTGGTGCTGCAGTTCATTATAGAAATGACGGTGTGTTTAGGAGATGGCTGAGGAGATAAATTCTGGAGAGATAAAATGAGTACATATGGGAAAGAAAAGCTTAGCAATACAGGAAAATATAGGAAATATGTCTATCATCTATAATTCTAAAGCCTTCCTATGAAACTAAAGTCAGAAAGTAAATATAATAATGAAAAAGGATGAATATTAAGATGAATTTTTTAAATACCTTACTGAAATCCAAGTGTGTTTATTTTTTCACTTTATTAAAGAACAAAAAAGAGAATTAGATTGGCATAATTGAATCGTAGAGGGCACATGGTGCCTTACAGTAATGATACGTCTTTGATTTTTTTAAAATGTTTACAAGCAACATAAATATTTTATTAGAATAAGAGTTTAACAGATGTTTGTATTTATTTATGATGGCAAACATTTGAAATCAGAGTACTGTACTCTAATAATGAACTAGAGAAATTTCCAAAAGTTTATATGACTTTGATTCACAAATAGCAATTCAAAAATGCAAAAATAGAGCTTTCTCTATGGGGTTACAGAAGAAGCACTCAAGTTTCGGGGACCAGCGGCATTTTGCTCCGTACTTTGACGCATACTATAGAGCAACAGCACCTGAGTTCAATTTATGAAGATTTTCTAGACTTGTTTTGGTCCTCACAGGTACCAAGCACCTAGTTCTTGCTGCCTTACATGAAAATCAATTCAAAATCAAATGGAAACCTGGAAGAAATCTTTATAGCACTGTTTGCCTAATGTCCACAGCAAGTTTGAGCCAGAAGGCGGTCGTGAAAGGTGAAGAATACAAGTGAAAATGAAATATCTCAGTTCGGCGGTATTAATGGAGTTTTGATTAAGGTATGTTTGAGCTATCCTGGGTGAAGGCAGATTGACAGCCCCTCCTATTGTAGCCCGTATCACTCAGCAGACCTCGTAGCTGGGGTGTCTAATGCCCTCTCTCCTCTCTTCCTTCTTCCCAATTTTAATTCAGGGGCTCTACCTTTTCCACAAAATGTTCAATCACCAGACACATTTCTCTGGGCTCCCCTCTCAGAGCAAATGTTCTGTGTCACAGAGTTTATTACTCATTCATTGTCACACATGGTGTTTCAATCCTATTATCTGTGTGTTATCTATCTCTTGCAACTGAAATAAAAATAATTTGAAGACAGAGATCAAGCCACATATTTATTCTATATCTCTGGAGAATGCTAAGGGTAAAAAACTAAACCTAAGTATGATTCTTAGGGGAAAATAGGAGCAAAATGAATCACTGATTCCGTGACCATCCAAAACCAAGCCAGTTTATTTGTGTCATGATGGTCTTTTCTGGACTTATCAAATAAATACAGAAACAGAACAACTGAAAGCTCTGTTGGCTTATGATCAGAGAGCAGTCACTACCTAATTGTGTCTTCAGTGGGCTACCCTGGGAATATGTTCCGCCCCAGCCTCCAAGAGCTGGGCACAGTGCAAGGTCTGACAATGGCTTGGTAGCTGAATCCATCCATCTCCCCACACAGTAGGAAACGTGTGATTTTTAAATAACTAATTTAGAAGCCATTTAAATCCTACCAGTTACAGCCAAAAAACCAACAAGAGTGATGTTAATGGACAGAGAGGGCAGGAGTTGGATCCCGCGAGTGAAGGTGCTCAGCGTTCTGACTGGAATATGGTTGGATTTCCAGTCTCACTTGCTTTGTTGTAATTAAGACAAGTAGGCAGGAAAGAAAAGCAGAAAATAACAAGATGACTTGGAAGTAATCGAGAGTGCTCCACAGAGACAGCCTGAAACCCAAAAGGTTCTAGCGATGGTCAGAAAAGGACGCATTTCCAGATGTCTTGCGTTAAAAGAAGACTCACTGGGATGTTGACCCCAAGAGCAAGAGTTAAGAAAAAAGAATGAAAGTAACAACAGGCAAGTGAACACTGAGAAGCTAGCTTTGGTGATTTTTTTTCCCCTTTTATAATATTATCATCCTCTCTCTGGGTTTTCGTTCTAATCTGATACCCATCCCCTCAAGAGGCACATCAAGTGGAGGGTGTCCCTCACTGACATGGGCAAATCTCCGAGGCCCTCTCGTCTCGCCTTTTAAATATATCCGCTTCTCCAGAAGTTTCTTACCATCCTCACCAGGGAAGAGTGAATACCCCCGCGTGACGAGCCTGTTCTGCAACCCTCTTGTCCCCTGCTAGTTACCTTAAAGCTTTGGGAAATGAAAAGAATCTCCTCTTAATCAAAAGATTGAGAACCCCTGCCAGAGGCTGCCAACCCCTTGGATATAAGAAAGAACTTCCTGGCGGGGAAGGTTGTTAAACGTCAAAATGATTTAGCTATGAAGGTTGTGGAACCAGCTCCCCTGCAAATCTTCAAATCCAGGATAAATCACGTCCCTGCAGAACTGTTTACACCAGATGACTTTTGAAAAGGCAGGGTAGACTACTTCCAACACCAGAAATTAACTAGTATGAAAACTTGTCAATGGGACAAAGGCAAACATCAGATTTCTTCCAGTCCTGGGCAATGCATTTGTCTGTGCCACTCTCCACATCCAACAGAAAAGAAATAAATGGAATTAAGCCTCAGCCTTACTTAAGCACATTATAAATGATCCTTCCGGACAAAGTGCTTTCTTACTCCAAGAGATTATTTTGTCTTTCACGGAACTTGCCCAATTCCTCCATCTGTGTGTGTTCCAGGAGACTTTGAAAGGGATGGAAACTCACCCAGCTCTGCTGAACTTTGTACACAGTCCATAGAACTAGTTGACTCCATCAGGGGTGAAAAAAAAAGATATTTTTTCATTTCTTTAAAAAACTGCTTCTTTTCAAGGTTTTTGAGAAATGGAAACAGTTATTAATTTAGCATATGATTATTAAGAAGTGAAATGCGGATCCTGGCTCCTGGAATCAAAGCTAAATACACTGGACTCCGGTGCTGTCCCAGACGGCTAAAAGACACGTAACCCAAGAACTTCATAAAACGTGGGAGACAGGTGGGGTTCTAGTTCCAGATGACAATTCAAAAACTAGTCATGATGAATTTCAGGGCATTTGGGAAGGTCCTCGATGCCCATTAGACCTAAATTATATTTTAGCTTTCTCTACACTTTTTGTCTTACTTTCTGAAGAATATGATCAGCTGGAATACTTCCGGATGATGTGCTGTCTCTATGGAAACCAGGGCTGCTTCAGGCTCTCATCTTCCTCTTCTCTCCTAACCTGAGAGGTGAACCTGGCCCCACGGCCCTTTCCTAATAATATTAAGTGAAATCTAAATGATTCAATCGTTTGATAACTTTCTCCTGGAGCTTATTTTAGTCTCAGGTGTCCCATCTAACCTGAAGACACTTCCCATGGGAAAACATAGCAGAGGGACACTGCGGCCTTCTATGTAGAGGAAGGGTTTATGATACACTGTCCCAATGTTTGTAGACTAAGGTTTTCTGAGTTATTCAAGATCACATAGCTAGTAAGTGACAAAATCAGATTTATAATCTTTTTTTCCTTTCAATCATATCAGAGTATATCTCAAAGCTCTAACTCATGTTGTTTGTTTTTGTTTGCATTTTATGGGTCCCAAACCCTGGTGTCTTATAGACATTGTCACCAAATATCTGTAGAGTGCTTATTAAGAACAGAGAAATAAATATGCAAGACAGTAAGATGGTCCACCCAACTATCAAATACTCAATTTCAGGTCTAACTTCTGCTGTGTTCTTCTACCCTTAATCCATGAAGATATTTATGATAAGGTATTTATGAATAAAAATATTTACAGTTGGAGTGACCTTGTCTCATCTAGAGAATCTATCTTGTACTGTTTTAATGATTTCTATCTGATTACCTGCATTGAGCTTCTTTTCATTCCTCTGAATTCTTCAGTCTTCCAATAAAATAGTCATTATTTTATTTGCAATATAAAATGGATCATGCCATCATCTTTCTGTTAAAGCTATCCACGGTCTCTCCATTGCCTGCAGCCTGAAATCTAACTCCTTTGGCATGAAGTGCAAGATCCACCACTGTCTGGTCCCGATCTATTTTCCCAGCCTCATCCCTTGCCATTCTTTTTTTTCACATGAAACTATACCAAATGCTTTACACATCTCTGAACTCACCGTTCCTTTTAAAGACTCTTTATATTTGTAAAGTCCAGAAAACCCCAGCTTTCACTACCTGGAATAATTCATTCTCTCTCTCTCTCTCTCTCTCTCTCTCTCTCTCTCTCTCTCTCTCTCTCCCCCTCTCACACATGGTCCACTCAAATGCTACCTATTTTGCAATTTTTTTCCTACTTATTCTAAGCAGTATCACTTTTTCATAGCTATTCCTATTTACTTCTTTACAACACATATTTTTCTCTTTAATAGGTTTCCCTTATTGAATTATGAACTTAGAATAGGAACTGAGTAGTATGTCTTTGTGTGTGCCTTCACATGCGTGTGCACCCCAGGCACCTTGTAGCACCAACTACACGACAGGCATCAGAAAGTTCATTGAATGAACTTGCTGAAATGTGCCACATTTTATAGAATTCTATCCTATGCCCCCTCAGCATTCACCTCTCCAGACTAAAATGTCCTCTTAGGTGAACGTCTTCATCAAGGGCTATCACTCTTCTCACGATTTACTGGTCTTTGCTCAAATGCACAATATATATATATATATATGTGTGTGTGTGTGTGTGTGTGTGTGTATGTATATGTGTATATATATATACATACATATATATATACACATATATATATACATATATATAAAGTTGCAATGACCAGAAGTACACACAATTTCTACAATTGTATGTAGGAGGAGAATAATTTTTATGTTCAATTTCTTTTGGCAAATCACTATTCAAAAGCAATGAGGGACTACGCTAAATAAACAACAAAAAAAATACCATCATGATATTTAAAAAGGAAAAAGTGATTCCTAACAAAATTTTCCTTCAAAGATCAACCTGATGGAGAACAGTTTATAAAGTATTGATTCAAGATATCCAGGATGACGTGGTGGTCTCCAGGTGGGAGAGAATTGAAAAGAAGGAAATCCCAGTAGGTAATGCCGGTTTAAGAGGTATGGGAGAGATCCCATATTTCATTCATGATTCTAGCTTCTACCTCTGGGAAAATACTGTGGCATGAACTTTGGATATCAGGATTTGTGGTAGGGTTGTCCCTAAGTTTGAGAAGAACATGCAAAAATAAGGAGTTTTCTAAAATAAAAGCCAAACATCCTTAGATAATCAGGATGGATTGTATCCAGGATCAAAGGCTTTAAATAGAGAAACTCGGTTTAATTTACTTCAAATAAGAGCACAGAAGCTACAAAGATGAATGAGACCCATTGTCAATATTCTAGCGATTTATATCGCAGTGGGAGAAGTGATCTTATAAATGGGTGGTTTTTATAGAATGTGGTAAAAAATTCTGATGAAGGTCTGCATGTCAAACTCAAAACAAGTTGACACATTCCTGCCAGTAGGCACAATAACGGAGGAGTGGTTGAATTAGGACACCCTAAAGATGCCACAAGTCCCCAAAGAGTGTTTCTGGCTCCCTCTGAGAACCATTGAGAAATTATTCTTCTCAAAATAACATATAGGAGTTGTTAATGAAGCAAGAGTAGCCTACATATGCTTTAGAAATCTTGTCTAAATCTGTTTATTCAAATGTATATCCTCAAAATTAATAATACCAATTCAGAATTTTTTGTATGATATGTTACAAAATAATACAACACAATATGAACTGTAGCTTTTCCAAAAACTAATATGAGACAAAGAGGATCAAAAATCCCATGTGTTTTCCTATCATCTATTTATCTATACAATTATGAGTCAAATACCAAATATCCCCAACAGCCGCAGTGCCACTTAGAGGTGTCAGAGCGTAGAAAATAACTTGTTCTGTTTTGTTTAGTTTATTTTGCTGGTTCACAAAGATCTAAAACTTCAAAACGCCAACATAATTTCTGCTGATGATTAAAATTTCTTGGCAACATTGAGATGGTCTCTGTAAGGAATAGTCTACAATGATGTAGAATAGATTTTATAATTCTTACCTTAAACTGGCCACGAACACTAAAAATGGAATAAGCACCACACCTAGAATAATTTTGGTACACAGCTGTGCTTTGTGAAGAGATACAGTAAATGGCAATATTATTATCACCTGGCTCTTCTATTGTTCTTTATGGCTTATAAAATACTTTAGAATACATTACCTAATTGATTGATTTCTTTTTATTGAAGATAATAATAGCTCCAAAACTCTAAAAGCTAAACTATAAAATCAGCACATGGGAGATATAATGTTTATGCAGAAGGTTATCTTGGAGATAAAAAATTTTCTAGACAGAAACAAAAATTAGCAATGATATAGGAGTTAACTTATGGACAGTATACTTATTTTATGAGCTCTCTTGAAATTCAGGTAAATACTGTTTTACTTCAACATTTCATATTCCTAAAGAGTGAATCCTGTAGATGTGACATATAAAAATATCATCAGAATCCCACTGGAAAAAGCTAGGTAAAAGTAAAATAAAAGAGAATAACCAAACAAAATCAATGGTACATAAGGCAGAACAAGCGTAAACAATTTTGTAAAAAAAATAAAAAATAAAAAATAAGTTCAAAGAAAAAGAAGTCATAGAACTCTTATTACCTTTTTATCATCAAATCTGTTTAAAAATTTGTATACAGAGATAGTGAAATGATTACCACAGCCAAGCAAATTAACCTATCCATTGCATTCTATTATTACCATCCACATGTGTATGTAAGAACACCTCAGTTCTACTTTTAGTGAATGTTCGGCAGACAATACAGTGTTATTAACTCTAATCCTTATGCCGTATATTAGATCTTTAGACTTAATCATTCCACACAACTACAAGTTTGTACCCTTTCCCTACTTCTCCCCTGCTCTATTCTTGGTAATCACCGTTCGACTCTGTTTCTATGTATTCAACTTTTTTTTAGATTCCACGTATAAGTGAGATCAGTCAGTATTTTTCTTTCTTTGTGTGGCTGATTTCACTTAGCAAAATTTCCTTCAGGTTCATCCATGTTGTCGCAAAGGGCAGTAATTCCTATTATTTTTAAGAGACTAGAAGCCATACCATTGATTACTTTTAGGAAGGAAGGAGTGAGCTTTGCTTTGTGTACCAAGGGCTGATGCTATAGATTTTAGCAAAGAGGAAACACTGACTGGGCTGAGACTGTACGTCTTCACATCATCTAACCCACTGATACTTAAATATGCCATGCCTACTTAGCCCAAATGCGTCTAGCGGTTAAGGATACGGCAGTGATATTATCTCAGTACTTATGGAATTCATATTATAGTGAGGAAGAAAGTTCTATCCTAATGACTATGGGCATTTGCAGAAATAGCTTCTCAATTATGGCAATTTGAAAAACTGAATTATTAAGACTTTTTTTTTTTTTTAACTAGGCATCTAAGAAATTCTGTAAGTTTTTCTCAAGCATGTCCAAACAGCTTGGTAAGAAATTCAGACAGGCATTGACTGTGTATGTATGGTGTATACATGCATGTATATGAATATATTAATATATCTCAGAAGCAGTATGTATGCATCATGTAATCTGCCACTTTCTTGCCCAAGGCGCTTTGAAATTTCTGATAGTTTAACTACTTCCTAGCATACCTGGGCTTAGCTTCAGAATTCTCATCAGAGTATGCTCCATAGAGTTCTTTACCAATGAAACCAAATCAGTACCATGGATGAGGTGGATGAGGCCCTCGGTCCCACAGCCACCCTAGATTGAGACGAAGAAATAAAGCAAACCAAAACAAAACAAAACAAAACAAAAGCTTCTCGCTTCTCCATAGTCAGTATAAGAGAAACAAATTTACAAGCATTTCTTTTGATCTGTGGGGAAGAAAGATCCTATGATGTGTCTAGCAATAGAAGTATTAAAGAATAAAAATAATGTAAATATCAATAATTTTAACTTCTGTTGAGGCTTTCTCTGTGTTTCCGTGCAGTCTTTCATTTGGATCTCACAGCAAACCTCTGAGTTACATAACCGGTATTAATCCTGTTCACAAAGAAAGCAACAAGATTTATTTTACACATAGTTTAGTTTATCATATAATATTTAAAGTAGTCAGGAGATCCTAAATGGCATGCCTACTTTACTGCTATATTATTTTATGTATTTGAGAAGCTTGCAAACTGGTTTGAGAAGTTTGCAGACTAATTTGCAGAATGCACTCAAATACAGGATTCAGAAGACATTGGAAGGAACTGAGTTTCTGCACTTACAAGGCTCCAAGACAGAACCTGGGTCCTCCTGTTTCAAGATGGTCTCTTGGAAGCTTAAGAGCAAACCTGCTTGTGTGTACGTCCTGACAGCAGTTGTTATTTCTTCTCTGTTCTTCAGAGGAAGGTATTTGTTGACTTACCATTGAATGAATAAAAAACAAAGCTCCTTGGTACTCAGTTCTAGGATTCTACGGTATATTACGTGCATTCAGAATTCCTGGGGAGGAGGCAAGATGGCGGACGAGAAAAGCCGCCAGTCAGAGTGTCTCTGCAAAAAAGATGAATTTTAGAAGAAAGAGAAAAAAATAAGCTAGCAGAGAAACATAGATCGGGTGAGGGTCGGAAAGAAGGGTGCCTGAAACTACAGGAGACTCCACGGGAAGACATTGCAGAGGAGAACTGGAAGGAAGAAGGTCCCGAGAGGCTTGGAGACCAGCGACAAGGGTAGGTGGAGAGGTTAACTTCCCCCTCCCTTGCACCTCGGACTGCTGGTGGGCTCCTGAGCGGCTAGAGAGACCTGCCGACACCAGCCCAGAGACGGCTGCCGCCAGTGAGCAGTGGCCTCTTGGGGACTCAGCGCTGGACTCCTAGCCCCCTCGGGGCACCTCTCCCCGGGTACAGACCCGAACGTATTGGCAGATGCCATACTGCTCCATTCTCTCCTTCCCCCTCCCTACCCGTGGGTGCCCAGAGAGACAATTTAGCCATCACACGGAGGCATCTCCAAGGAACAGGGCCTTTCCTTTTGGGGCCCTACAGCAGACTGAGGGGTACTCAGACTGTGAGCTCCCTACCTGCCAGCCTGCCCAGGTGCTACTTGCCTGGGGACTCCAGGAGAGCAGGGCAAATCCCGAGGGGGAATGAAATCAATCCAGCTTGGGCACCCTGTAGGTGATTCAAGACCAGCACCCCTCCCCCGGCAGGGTCAGGGATTGATCTCCAGGGTCCAGGGGACAGGCCTGCAGACCAGACCCCGTACACCCAGGTCACGATCACACTGCCCCGGGGCACGGAAGAGAGATCTGTGAAAGAGCCTACTGAGGAGTGTGCACCTTCAGGGGCAGAGCAGCGTGCCTGAGCGGCAACCCTTCTCCCAAAAGAGGGCTGTGCACCCAGCTCAGGCTACGATCCTGGGTAGGGAACCTCCCAGCCCACGTCACAGCCAGGGGAGATCCATCGGCCTGAGGTCCCACTTGCTGGCAGAGGCCTGGGAGAGGGCACAGAGAGGGGGAGATTGGAGGGGAGCGAGACCTGCTCCAGAGTGCGGGTCTTGGACAGCCCCACCCCCCAAGCCCAGACTTTCTGCTGAGTGGAGCCATTTCAGCCCCTCCCAGCAGCTTTGCACAGAAACAAAGAACAGACCTTTGACCCCCGCTAACAGCAGTTGTGGAGCCTGAGGGCAGGCTTACCCAACCCAGTCCCACCCAGACTCACTCCCCCCACTGAGGTGGAGAATAAGGACACACTTGGAAATCCCAGGGCCCCACCCACCACCCGAGGCACAAGAGGGCCTCTCTAGAAGAATAAGAGCTAGCTACAGGACCCAAAAACAGCACTGCAGCTCGCTCCTCCCTGCAAGGGCCACCTACTGACAGGGAGGTCATCCTGCACACCCTTTTACTGCATCTACTGATTCATCATAAAGGGTGTGGTCGAATCTCACCCAAAAACACCTACTGGCTCAGAGACTAAACAGGGCGTGTCATTATCCAAA
>NW_012147930.1:3499568-3526209 GCF_000956105.1 Propithecus coquereli
AAAAAAAAAAAGCCCATCCTCAGTAATGTTTACACATGTGGAAAAATATGCATATGCATTAATGTTCAGTAAATGGCTGTGTTATATCAACACTTGGAATCTAAGTTCCAGCAATGAAAAAATGACTAAATTATTGGTCTCTTATTATTAAGTTCTATTAATAAAAGAATAGCTACATTATGGTACAGCAATATTATGGTATACTGTGCAATTGCTGAAAAGAATAAGGTAGATCTGCATATGCAAATATAGAAAGATGTACTTCAAACATTATAAAGTGAATTTATGGATCAAGTAATAATATGTATGGTATGATCTAAATTAGGTAAAAAAAGGGTTTTGTGGTATTGATAGAATTAATAGTGTTGGTAATAACAAAATAAATATAAGAGTTAGAGATAGAGGTGTTTATAAATATTATGGTAAGGTGCATAAGAAATGTTCAACTGTTTTTAATTCGGGGAGAATTTTTGGTTGACAGACTAATAGAAACTTTAAATTTTTACTTTATATAACATTTGTTACTCATCCTTTTTTTTTTTACAATAGATTTCTACTACTTTTGATTTTAAATATAATAAAGACCAATGCCAAGAAACATTAATGTTCCTGAAATACCCACAGGAGTCCTTCAAAATGTCCAGTAGGCTCCTCATTCTTCTCTTTCTAACTGTATTTTTTACTAAGCACCAGCATTCAATAAAAGGACATAAATAACTATTCTTATGAATATTATAAAAAATGGCTTAGTTACATTAAACAGTATGGTTTGACTTTCCTCACTATATATATATATATATATATGCTGTATTTTATATGCTATATATATATATAGCAAACTAACCCCAATATAAATGTAATTATTAATCCATTAATAATTCCTTAATTAATTCCTCTCTCATTCTTCTTCCCTTTCTCTTTCCTTCTCCCTTCCTTTCAGAGTTGTCCATTTAAATTATAATTTGTATGACAAGAGTAATATCTTAGTAAGGATCCAATTCTATGATTCTTATTGAACAAACACTATGATAATAGATTCTAGGAACAAGGAGATAAACAAAACACAATCTCTGTCCTCAAAGGTGGTACAATGTGTAGAGTGTTACAATAAATTGGTAGCGAAACATGGTGGGATAGATAGCCTTTCATTCTGCCACACGGGATGTCAGGGAGGGCTTCTAACAGGTATTGAATGAGCAGGGCCTTATTAGCTCTTTCCTAGGTGAGCAGCATACAGGAAGGGCATTTACGATGGTAGAAACATTTAGGAAAATGCAGTGATAACAATAAACAGCATGCTCACAGAATAGCCTGTGGTAAATATGCCTTCAATAATTAATCTCCAATTTCACATTATTCTGGCGCATCAACTGATCTTGCTGCAGGGTACGGTGCATACAGAGCAGGAGAATGGAGACGAGAACTTGTCTGGGGGGAGGAGAAGGAGAGAAGACCCAGGCCAGGCTAGCTCCACGGCAATCATTTTGTTTTACATCACATAGGTAGAAAGAAATTTGTATGGTGAACTTCCTAATCCCTTGGCAAGCTGACTTAAGGATGTGGGTCTTTGATTCATTTGCAATATTTCAAAATTTTCTTAGAGGTACTAAAACTTGAATTCCATAGCATAGGTCATTTTTCTTTTTTACCAGAATTATTTCAACTCAATGTGGTTAGACAGATGTATCATTACATGTGATTAAATCTTTAAAATAGAGAGATCAATAGTTCCTAATTAATCCGTCTGGCTATAATATGAAATGCTCCACAATAGAAAGCTCTTGGAGTGGGGGATGAGATAAACAGTCTTTAATGCCATAAAAGTTGTAGGCCATCGATTCAGAGTATACGGCCAAAAAGACAAGTAACAAGGAAAAGGGGAAAGAATTAAAAAAGAAGAAAGGAAAACCAGAAGGAAATAAAATTGATGGAGGGAATCAGTGTCTTATAATGACAATTTTTCAGACAAAAACAAAATAACAAAATTTCTTTTAGAGCACAGTGTATCACAAGGCATTCAGGGGACCCTGAAGTTGCCTCACTAGTTGTATGACCTACTTTAGGCTCCAAACTTCAGCTCCAGGTGGGCTAAGTGAGCACACCAGGCCACCTACGTCCTGGGGCGATGATGTGGCAGAATGACAGTGGAAAAGTGCCCAGGACAATAGTGGACCAGTGGTGGGGCTCAAGGAACTTTAGGTCAGAGATTCAATGGATGAGGACTTTGCTAGACACCCTCTTACCAGGAAGGCTGCAGAGAGCACTCATCCTCCATCCTGTACCAAGTGGGCCTGAATGAGCTAGGGGTAATGGAAATCTACCTGCTAGAGCAAAAGAAATCCTCTATGGACCTCAACGACCAAGATTAATGAGCCACTGAAGTACTTTACGTGGAAAGAGGCAAGGATACAGGTCTTTAACTTGCATGTACTGTAAATACAGAGGAACCAGAGAGCAGTAGCTTTGTAGAGTCTGCATCTGTCCCCACTCTTGCCTGCAGGTTTACCTCCAGCAGCCCTACACATACTGACAATTGTTTTTCAAAATGCGTCTGCAGCCTGGTGCAAAGAGAAGATGGCACGAATAATATTACAGCCGGTGAACCTATGGAGAGCAGTGCACTTTCGCCCACTTTGATATTTAACTTCTACCAAAGCATCTCTATTTTCAGTGCTGACAGCTCCATTTCCACAGGCTCTGGCTGTGAGTGCAGAGCGCTTGAAATTGCAGTGGATCAACACCTCGCAGCACTTGTGAGGAAAACAGCAGCTCAGACAGGGACCTCACCGGGAGAAGGGCAAGGAAGGAGTGTGGATTTGCTGAGAACCCTTCACTCCTTGCTTTCTTTGAAAATCAAACTTGATTCCCTCCTCCCAGATTGCCTTAAAATGTTTACTTTTTCAGATTCAGATGTGCTGAATTTGAAGACATACACATGCACTTACTTCCCTGTCCTGCCTGGTCACCTGTTGCAGGTGCCTCCCTGTCAAGGCCTCACCCAGAAATTGCTTCTCTTTCCTCACAGTTTGAGCCAGTGGAGATGGTGTCTGGAATGGAAATGGAGCTTCCTGAGATGCATGAAAGCAAGCGCTGGACTGGACTGATCTCACCGCTTTGTAGAGAGCAACAGCATTCTCTTCCCTGCTGCATAAATTAGAGCTGCCCGCACTAAGTCTGCACAGTTGATCTCTCATATTCCAGCATGGCCTAAAAAGCATATTTCTAAAATCGTTTATAAAAGAAAGGGATTCTATGGAATTTAAGGAAGGCCTCTCTCCCTTTTTGGAGAAATTCAAATGATACACGGGCCAGGGTATATTTTGCCTTTTGTCTGTTCTGCAGGGAAAACCCCTAACCCTGCCCAAAGTGGTCTCACAGAATCAGTATGAGTCTGTTCCCACGTCCCAAGAAAACAACTCAACCTCCATCCTAGTCAGTAGAGGACATTTCTAGGGTCTGTTTTACAGAAAAACAAAAAGGAAGCATGATGTTTTAAAGAAACATGGGTAGGAAGCAAACCAGTTTTGTTCCTTCCGGCACATTCTACTGAGCAGGTGCTAAGCACAGCTGGTCATTTCTGCACGTTGGTGTCACCTATGTCATGGGACATCACAAAGCAATAACAATAGCTATATTTTATGAAACCTTCCAGTATTCTTCTTTAATAACTCTTCACACATCAACTCAGAGAACCCTTAAAACAGCCTGTTTAGGGAGACACTTTTGTTATCCTCATTTTACATAGCAAGGGATTATGCAAGCAGCCCATGATCTCAGGACTAAGAAGTGGAGAAGGCAGCCTGGCTCTGGGGCCCATGCTCTTCACTTCCAAGCTGCACTGGTGATGTGACATCAATAACCTGGATAAGATCATGAGCAATAGAACATGAACTATGACAGAGACAGTCAGTCTGCGGGCTTGATGTCTGATTTGTGGTTTAGCAAATTGTTGCATTACCTCTCTTCATCTTTTCATACTCAGCACTTAGCACAATGGCTGGTCGATAGTGGGTGTTGAATAAAAGTGTGTTGCATGAATCAATGCAAAGATGGGCCCCTATAACAGCACAGTGGATGGGGAGCCAGAACCATCGGGACACCTGAGAGGACACAAGCAGACTCATCACCATCCCAGGACACTCGGACGAGTACGGAGGATCTTGGCCTACTGGTAAAGTGATGTAAACTCCAATAAATAATATAACCATCTCAATTTTTACTGACTTGGTATCAGGGTTAATAAACACAAATCTAATCATCTAATATTAGCTACTAATATTCCATTTGACCTAAGATATTTATACACATGCACACACAACATAAACACACAATGAGTATTCTGCATGCCCAATAAACATTGAGAAATGGTAAGCCTATCTATACATCTGTCTATCTATCTATGATCTACATGTCTATCCATGTCTGTCATCTACCATCTATTTGGTTTTCACTCTGTGTATCTTGTTTTGGGGGACATGCAGTGGTGGATACGATTATTAACATGTGCTAAGTCTTCACTGCAGCCTGTGTAGCATATGTGTACTCTATATTCATACTATGAAAAAGTAAATAATAGGGAGATATTTAGGAAAAGCATTTAATAGTCCTGAAGATTAGAATATTGGTATTTCCAATTCTTGACTGGATGATTGGAAGGGGATTTATTTGTCCATCAAAAACAGCACACTCTATAAAAATATGGCAAATGATAAAAAACTACTGACAATTGATGAACCTTCTTTTCAAGCAAGTTACTGTACTTATTTTAAACCACTGCAACACAAAATAATGCCTTGATCTTAGGTACAGCTTCTGAACTGTAAGCCAAAATGACAAATTTAAAATGTGTCCAAAGGTTAATTACAAATTAATGCTTCCAAAAATAACATAAATTAGCAACTAAAAAAGTCAACCATGTATTGCTAGAGTCATCCAAAAGTGGAAAGAACACTGTTATTGAATTGTCGGGAAGTGAATGAAAATTGGATGACAGTTGTCCACATGCCTCAGTTTTCTCTCACATCCAACGAGGGCTATCCTCTTGGCCTCTCCTTCCCAGAAATGGTAAGAGATTAATTAGTGTCTGTGAAGAATTTGTATTATCTTGGCTTAGAGAAAGGTGACAAATAGTGGCTTATTTTTCAACAGTTGTCTCATTTCAATCATAAATGAGAAATTTTTTTTACTCAAAGTATAACTTCTATTATTAAATAATAATGACTGCATAAGGATGATTCAAAAACAACTCTACTGATTTTTTGTTTTTTTACTTTCTATCAAAGTAAGTTTTATTTTCTCTTAACTCTTACCCTGGAGAAATGTTGTATGTAACATGGGTTCCTTTCTGTAGGAAAGAAAATATTTGTTTCAGAGGAAACAAATATTGAACCATGATTTAAAAATAGTATCAGAAGGAGCTGTAATACAAAATCACATTGAACATTGTCTGAGCACTGGGATTATTCTCTAGAGTTGATGTCTAGGCTGATGCTCTGATTCCTGAGGCTTTGTTCTATAGTTAAGTGAGGACAAAGGTTCCCACAATTTAGCAGGCATTGGGATCACCTGTGGGGCCTGCTGAAACAGAGTTCCTGATTCAGTAAGTCCAGGGAAGGGCCTGAGAACATGAATTTCTAACAAGTTCCAGGTGAGGCTGATGCCACTTGCTGAGGATCGGAATTTGAGAAAGACTGCATTAGGAAGTTCAATGGTTTCCAAACCAGGGTCCATTTGATTCACCCAGGGAACTTTGCTCTCTCTGTGAAGCACCCAAAGCACCAAAGAGGCAGCACAGCACAGTGTTTGCAAGCACAGATCCTGGAGTCAGACCACCTCGGTTGAACCTGGCTGCCACGTACCGACTCTGCTAACCTTGGGCAAAGTTTCTAAACTCTCTAAATCTGTTTCCTTGTCTGTAAAATGGGTATAACAGTACCTTCCCAACAAGACTTGTACAAGGATTAAATTAGTTAAAATCTGTAACGTGCCTAGAATAGTGCCTGGTATATTTTAAGTGTTAGGGACTTTCTCTTTTTCCTAATGCATGACTGGAAGCTGGCAAGTAAGCAGTTTTAGCTCCACACAAGCATGAGCTTTCAAATAGTATTTTCTTAAAATAGGATATATTCTTTCAAAGAGTAACTACTCAAATGTAAGTGGCCTTCAAAGAGAGAGTGGGCAATCTCTGGATCAGGGTATTTTAGATGTTGCCCATGACTAGATGAGTAGATGATAAGACATTTCAAGTAACCCAGAGAGGCAGACCCTCAGGTGAGTGCCTGAGGGTGGTTTTTATAAATCCTTTATCAATCCAAGTGCTGACCTGGCACTTGCTGCCACATGACTCCTGCCCTACAGACTACTTGATGGCCCACAAGATCCTGACAAGTCCTCTGTAAACGAAGAAGACTGGCCCAACACTGAGCTACTGCACACATGGTTTGATTTTAAGACTTCAGAGAGAAAAATACTTTTGTGAAACTATTGCTGTTTATAAGCTTCATTTGCTTATGCCTTCTAGCTACCTGTTAATATGCAAACAGTACTAGGAACAAACACAGGCAGTACCAATAGTGACAATTTTTAAATAAAGGCGTATTATTCAATAAGCCTTTATCCCTGTGGACAGATTTAGAGGATTCTTTCAGAATCTGAGAGAATTGAACTTTGTGTGCCCTAGTGAGGTACATACAAGAGGTGAGAAAGAAGAATTAGGGTGAAATAAAAATGCTGAAAATACGAACACGGATTTGAAGCCTAATTGCACCATTTCTCCCCCTCAGGTAACGGCATTACTGTCATTGTTCAAGTGTAATTTTTTAAAGCCACTTCCTTTTGGAAACTAGAAAACCAAGTAAGTTAAAATGAACCTCCATAACTAAAAAAATAAAATACATTATTACATTTTTCTCTATAAAACCAGAAAAATTTTTTTTAATTCCCACTGTTCGCAAGAGCATAAAAAATAGAAACTCTTACACTCTAACGGTAGAAATCAAAATACAAGAGTCATTTGACTATTTCTTAAGAAATCTTGTGAACTAGAAGTTTTACCTATAGGAATTTATTTAAAAGAATAATAACATACGTGTGTAAAATAATGTGTTACATTACAGCATTTTATATACTATTAAAAGATTAAATGTCCAATAATAAAATTTTGATCAAACATTATAATACATAGAAAATAGAATTATATGCCTAATTCAAAAAGTAAATTACATTATCTTAATTTAAAGTGACACTGAACTATAAAATGTATTGAATTGAAAATTGTCAAGTGATATTTTTAAGGGGAAAAGAAATTCGTCTAACAGCATCTATAGCACAAAGACCTATTCTCACAATATATAAATGTAAAGAAAACAGGTACACAGAAATGTTAACAAAGATAATGACTACACACTAGACTTTTGAGAAGTTTTCATGTCTTTTTGCTTATCCATATTTTCTAACATAAACATGCACTTTATTAAATACAATGAGGAATAAGGAGCATGTAGCTGCCTTTGCTTGACAGGACAAGGAAGAGTTTGTATATATACACCTAGCAGCTTTAATTCTACATTTGTCTATTTCTGCCAATTAGCTCAACCAAGATAGGAAAAAACAAGCAAAGAAAACACTGGCTTATTAACCCCTTTCCATTCCCCCAGTTCTCCTCGGGGTATTATTTTTTTCTATGTTGGCACTAACTTGGTGTCTTCTGCATCTTTTGTGTCTGGGAAGTCTATGAGCCTGATCCCAAGATTTGGCATCAGGACAATTTCAGGAGGATCTTGGAACATGTTTTGTAGGAATCTTTCAGTCAACCGATGCTGATAGACTTTTTGGCACAAGTTTCCATCATTCCTCAGTCCCTCTTCATTGAAGAACATAAAGTGTCATGACCATATACGTACACTGGAGAGTCAATGAGACCATCCTCCGGTGATATGATCTTGATTTTCTAGCCTAGATGAATGAGTCCCAAGTCCCAAGTTTGATAATTTAGGAAGCAAATGTAAATGTCAGCAACTACCTATTCTTCAAAACTTAGGCTCACAGTTAGGCACAGTTGTTATTATTTTATTGTAAATCAAAACCGTTGCACGGTTTTGAGCAACCTATTAAGTGTATCACCGTAATATTTACCTCATGTGTTCAGTGTTGAGCATCAAGGATTTGCTGGTCTAGGACTATATTTGATGCTCCACAGTTCCCATGCTGCTGTGTGATTTTGGAATATGTAACATTTACATAATTAGAATGCTGTAACTTTGTTCTATTTTTGCAATCTATAGATAAAGCATGAAAATGTTGACTATATCACAACACATAATGTCAATGCTATGATTCTGAAAATGGAGAAATAATTGCACAGAAGTTAGATGATGGAGATAAGAGAAAAATCTTTCTTCCCCTCTCTCTCTCTCTCTCTCTCTCTCTCTTTGTCTATATAAGACATATTGGTAGGTTCGTCTGGATGTTGCTTGGTCCCCCGTTCCCAGCATCAAGAATGAGCACTGGTACCAAGTTAAGCCGATGACGGAGTGATCACAAACACAGAGCAATTTTACACAAACAGTTTATCGCGTAAAAGAAAGAGTGAAAGTAAGGAAGGAAGCTATACAAAGTGAAACTATGTTCCAGAGAGAGAGGAACTGGTCAGTCTCCATGAGTGGAGAAAGACACTTAAGTCTGAGCACAGTAGCCTTTTATAAGCCCACTAGTTTGTCCTGCCGTTCTCCTGGCAGGATTGATTGTCATTTCCCGCCTTTTGGAGTGAGTAACAGTTGGGGTTATATAACAGGGTGGTTATGTAACGGTTTCCCTTTCTGCACATGATCTTCCCCAGAATCCTTTGTGAAGCCCCACCTATTATGCTAATTAAATGGTAATGGGTTCTGTGTCAGTTAAAGGTCACTAGGAATTTTTTACTATGTATGTTCCTACCAGGGAACAATTCCTAGCCACCATTTGGTTCCTAGCTACAATTTGCTTCCTGCTCTTCACCCTTAGCCATTTCCTTGCCTCCTGTTCACCCTCCACCAGACCTAACAACATCATATATTAATATTTATTGTATGTGTGTATATGTTTGTATATATAAAGCATTTTTATAAAGAAAATATAAATTATTTTTAATTAATAAGTTCAGTACTTCAGTTGGAGACATAAATTTATATTAGGTAGAATATATATGTAAATATATGCATGCATGTGTATATATGTACATGTATACGTATACAAATGTATGCCTCCAACTGGAGTACTAAACTTAATCATTAAAAATGAAGTTATTCCCTAAGTTATAAACAAAGAAATGTTAAATGCCTGAGGTGTTGGATACCACAATTACCCTGATTTGATTAATTCACATTGTATACCTGTATCAAAATATCACATGTACCCTATAAAGATATATAACTATTATGTACCCACAATAATTAAAAAAAGAAAGCCATAAACTACTCTTAAAACCTGCTAAAAAAAATTTCTCCCTGATTGTCCATTTATCATGTATGAGATTCATAGATCTCAAATCTGTTTCTTAAACTGAAGAATAAATATGGCCATTGTTTGAAAAAAAACATACTTCTTGGAGTACTAGGATATTGGTCTAATAGTTTTTAACACCTTATAGTACAATTAACTCATAAGAACTGTCACCATGAGAAGCAATGAATACTGACAGGGCATAAGATACAGGGTGAATAAATGTTGCTGGAGGAAATGAATCAGAATGCTCTCCCAGGAAGTCAGGCCTGCATGGTGGTTTCAAGGTGAGTAGTGCTGACCATGAAAACAATGATTCTAAAATGCTCATAAAGACCAGATAATACATTTTTCGATTACATATAGTAAAACTTCAAATATCTATATTTGAACTACCTATATAGAAGACACCAACGCAACTCTGTGAAAATACAAACACAGGTTAGTTTTTGAAAATGCCTACTGCCATCATTTTCTCTTTTTCACAATTTTATTGATATAGTTTGCTTAAATAAGTAATAATGCCTTAGTACTGCTAAAAGGATTGTGGCTAATAAATAATAAGCAAGCATTGTGGCACTGAGGCGGAAAGGAAAAGTGGACACCAGGGTCATGGTAAACAAGAGCCGCAGTCAAGAAGGAAATTAGAGGTGCAGGTGCAGAGTTATGATTCCCTCTGATCCACGGCAGGGTTTCATGGTTGGAGAATAAAGACAATGCTCTCTCATGCGTTTTTTTATTCATTAACCTAACATGTGGACAGATCCTACATGCTCTGCTCTTGTCTCCTGGCTGGTGCTCTTTGTCAGTGCTGTGCCCCTGAGAAAGCCACAGTCATTGTTGCCTGACTTATAGATACCCCGCTCCACTAACAATCCAAAGTTGACTTAACATATTCCCTTCCAGTTCACCCCACTAGTTATAATACAGCTTAGTCAGTCCCTCATTGAGCACTGTGAGGTCTCAGGAAGAGTGGGCGTTTGTGGTGACAATAGCAGAGTGACCTAGACTACCCCATTGTATGAGCTGCAGCATCCATTTGCAGATGTTAGAGAAAACACGATTAGCCTATTTGTGGCGTTAGCACTGCTGGTAATGTTAGTCCTGGTTTAGCTCTTTGGCCTTCTCTTGCTGACATTGTTAAGAGAACTCCAGAATAGAAAATGACCTCTCCATCCTTTCTTCATTCCCTATTCTTACTCATTTCATGAAACCTCTTTTTTTTAATAAGCGCTTTTCAAAGCATGATCAGGAAACCTCTTTTGACCTAAAATGATGGTCCTAAGCATTCAAAATGCCTTGGACCATGGCTCAAAATGTGAATGACTTCTGCTCATCACTCACTTGGTCCTGTTCAGGAAACTATACCCAAAAAGCACATCCACATTTACAAGCAACATTACTTACTGGGCACCACATAGACAGTTATGGAATTGTTCTTCTCCTCCTGTGATGGAATCTCTGGGGCTGAGATTGTTTCTCTCTTTAATAGACAATGGCCCAAAGCACATGCTGTGAATAGTCTCTTGAAAGGGAAGACATTCAGCAGGGAGCAACATCACAGAGGAGGTTGGACACTGAAGAGCCACGTGCTGAAGACAAAAGATCTTCAACTGGGACAAAGCAGCCCATGCCAGGAGCTGCGGATGCTATGTCAGCTCTGTGAATGGCGTCCACGCACTGTGGGTGAGCAGGAATTGTTAACCAGAAAGTATTCAATGGCACAGATGATAACCGTAAAGGAGAAATCAAAAGTATGGGGAAAACTAAGGGTTTGTTATTTCACTTAAACATCTTAAGGTCTTTGTTTTTCGGGAGAGCAATTTCTGTCAATTCTCCCAACACAAACTTGGTTTCCAACTTGCTATCTCATGGAATCTTCCAGTATTACACTGACTTCAGGAACATTTTGGTGACTATTTTTTTAGAGCTTCTCAAGGAAATGCATAATCAAGTTTATTTTTAATTCACTCATGTGTGTGTGTGTGTAAAAATGCTTTTAAAAGGATGTGGTTGGCTACAATGGAGAGACAGGGCTTTGCAAAGAAACTGAACTGAAGGCCATGTTAACAACGACATTTAAAAAATACAATATAGGCATTATTTACTCATCAACAAAAGGAATTTGCAATGTAGCCCTTCTAACCTTGAAGGACTAGACTCAGAATTTTCCAACAGCGACAACTTGCCAAACAGAGACAGTAGTCTCAGCTATGACGGCCTGACTCTGTAATATATCCCTTTCTCCAACTTCCTGGCTATCCTGTGCACTTTTCTTCCTAAAAGGATACAGTATCAACTAACATAATTCTCCAGAGTATAGTGCTTGGGTCCTTTATATTTTGTGATCATTGAACCTTGCTATAAAACTATACTGGTTTGAGTGTAAAGTTTGTAAGCTTTTATAATAAACTTTCCACTTTAAGTCCACAGGATACTATGGTGGAATACAATATGGAGCATCTGAAAAGAAGAACTGAAATGGATATACGGTCTTCAATTAAACTAATTCTCCATTTCTTTCTAAGAAACCTTGGAACACCAAGGAACCAGCAGTCAAATGAGCACAATGTCTCAGAACACATGCAGGAGAATTCAATATTTCAACTCTTAGGTAGACAGTTTCTACAATTTAAATAATGGAGCCAAGTGAAAAAGTTATAAAACATGTGCCTATGAACTGCCTATTTTTTTATTGGACTGAGACTTTGTCTTCACTTATCAATTGATTAATTGGTTTATTTATCTATTATTCATTTATTAGTAACTATTTGTTACACTGTAGGAAAAAATCCAAAGTTGAAGTCTTTAAGACTGGAAAGTTAAATGGTCATTGTGTGTCTGTTCCTAATTATCAATTTATTTCTCTGATTCTCACTTGACTCTGCTTTAGAACTAAGAGACTTGTCTAGATGACCTCTAAGGCTACTTTCTATCCAAAGGCTCTGTGAATCGATGACATTAACGCTGTAGCCATTCTATCCATATATCTATCTATCCATTTACCTATCTGTCTATCCTTCTGCCTAGATCTTTAGCTCTGATATCCTATTTCATCCATCATATCCTATTTTACACACACACATAGATCCTCAACATACAAATTTAGGGCCCCCAAAATCAATTTCTCAGAACGTATCACTCTTTCATTTTCTAGAACTATAGAGTTTTTGTATCAATTTCTTTCTTATCAATATTGATATTGGCAAAATCCAAAGGTTGATATGAATTTTTACCTAGAGGAAATGCAGAGCTATCTCTGTGGAAAGAGAACGGCATTATTTGATTTTGCCTTCTTGACAATCATTCAACTCGGTACCGAACACATTACACAGGGAAAGGTGATTGGCTGTGGGGCTGTGGTTTTACCATTCCTGTAGTTTCAGCTCATGCTGTCCAGATGGCCATCATCTTTCACTCTTAAAATCTCCAGACTACATGTCATTATTATGTAATAATTAAAGAATATTTAGCAAAGTATTTAGGTATATAAGACATTTATCAAATTATAAAGACAAGCAAAATGTTCCTCTGTGTCTTAGTATTGTTATTTTAATTTCCCCCACAGCTTGCTGGTTCTGGCATATTTACTCCCTACACAATTAGACAAGGAGGGTTTCTTAAGAGAAATGTCATGTACCTTTTGGATAGTCAAAAGCCCTGCCACCCACGATACCCTCATCTCCTAAATGAAGGATTTGGATTATGTGGTTTCTAAGATCTCTTTATGTGCTAATACTCTGAGAGGAAAAGCATTTTATTTGATCCATCAGCAATCATCAGTCTAAAGTCAAAAGGCCAGAGTCCCCAGAGTGGGAGGAATTCCAGGGTGCACATGGGCCAGTGGAGACTATAAACTCATACACATATCGACTACGAGGTTGGAGAAAACTCAGGAGGCGTTTGAGTCCTCTCCATCTGTTTTGCAATGAGGACACTGAGACGCAGTGAGGGGTGGCTCTTCGAAGGCCCACAGCTCCTGCAGCACCTGCATGTCTAAATCCTGGTTTTCACACCTTCACTCTAGTTGCCTTGATCTGTGACCACCCTCTTAGGAAAAGAATGACCCCATCAGAAAGGACACATCAAACTGACATTGCCAAGAGGAAGCCACCCCTCCTGCCAGAACTAACTGTGTCATTGTGTGTTAGCTCTCTCCGTGAGAGAACCAAGTCTAAATGGGACTCATGATGAGATTCTAATTCCTCCATTAACTAGGAAGCAAGTCATTGCTGTTGTGTAGACAGAAACCTCATGCACCTTCTCAGACTCTCTCAAACTCCCTCCTTGTTCCTGAAGACTCCACCCCAGCCCTCAACTACCCCATTCCCTCTGCCACATATCACATGAGCCTGACTGAGCCCTGGGCCTCAGGACGTTCCTGCCCTAAACGCTGACGCTTCGCCTCTAGACAGAGGTGAAGTGCCACAGGAGGTGATGTGTACCTATCTGAGGTCCTGAAGGCATCAGAATATACAACATAGCATTGCAGGGGAATTGGCTACCCCTGGAGAGGAGAAAGAAGAGGAAAGCTGGTACACACATCAGCCCTCTCTCTCCCTTCCACGATTGCTCTGAGCTGTGTGTATATCATTTCTCACCTTGGGAATTCAAAATCCTACACTCAAAACACAGCTGCCAACAAACCCACTGGGTTCCTTCCTGGCTCTCGGCAAAGTGGTGGCTAGACCAGCGACAGACGAGACTGGCATCACGTGGCCCTCTTCCCATACTCCCCATTCATCATCAACCTTTCCACCTTGAACTTGACATTCCCAAATAAATTGTGACCACATTGATATTTTCCTTGGACTCTGCTTTGTGGAGGACACAGGCTAAGATGGTTGATGCCACCAGAAGTGATTCCAAAAAGCAGGCCCTCAAGCTGGCACTTTGCGGTAGGGTTGCTCAGCTATCTGAAAGCAAAAGGAGCCCTTTTTGGACAGTAAGCAAGATGCTAATAACCTCTGGCAAGCAGTGGCATCAATATTGCTTAAGCTTTCACCAAGGGTCTCCTGAGACGAAGTGCAGGCAGAGGACAAACCCTTGGGAGAGCAAGTTGCCATGTCATTTACCCAAATGAGAACAGAGAGAAGTGCTCTGACTATGGAGTACGGTGGCTGCTTCTGATGGCACCAGAGAGGTTGCAAACCAAGAAGGGCAGCTGCAGAACAGCCAGGTTCCACCTGACAGCATGCTACAGAAGCCTGAGGTCTCGGTGGCATCTCTACATGAGAACTTTATAGCTCTGAGCACCAGATCAAACTGTGCAGAGAATTAAGATGAGGACCCGACCATGAGGTGGCAGAGATGCAGAAGAGGTTAGATGTGCCCCTCAGCACCTCGGTAGTTCTCCCATTGCCTGGCAGGTGCCCAGGGAGAAAATGCATGGGATTCGGGGTGGAGATATTTAACCCCCAGATTCCACTGGGGGTTAAAGGAGAAAGGCTCCTTGGTTTGGAGACCACATGTGTGTGAGGATCCCATCCCAGGCAGGACTTCACAGTTGGACTCTTGTTCTCCTCAAACCTCATCCCCCACATGGTCCCTCAGCTCCAGGACAGAAACCTGAGTCAGGCAAGTACACGCCCTATCCTGGGAAGAAACAGCATTGCCACCAACGGAATTAATGTACTTGTTAACACGGTTTGGGATGAACTGGAGGGAAACAGGCAGATCTGAACAGAGGAGGAGACTGAGCAGGACAGAACAACATGGGGAGACTCACCCATGATTTGGGATTTAATGTTATGTCAGGAATCCCAGGGGTTGGCCCTAAATATTTGAGGAAGTTTCTTGAAGTGTGGATTTAATGATGGCCTATAGTAAATAAAGTGATGTACCAGGGTTTTTTTTTATTAATAGCATAGTGTTGAAGGAGGGATTAGAAGGCTGGGAGTAGGAAAGTTAGAAAGGATTTATCGTGCACGGTCGAGAGGACACCCCACTAAGAAAGCAAGGACACACTGGCAGGGGGGACTCCAGCATCATTTGTAAAATTTTCTGCCTGTCTTCCACTGGTCACAGTTGACAGAGCTATGGCCGTGGACTGAGGGTCCATTGCTGGGGATTACAGGCTGCAGAAAGGCAGGGGCCAGGGCAGTCCTCCACCATCAGAGGCAGAGCCAATGTAATTACTGCAATAGCAGCAAGACCGGAGTGGAAATCTGAGTGTCTATTTGTAGCAATGAATCATAGATCACGATTTTCCTAGGAGTCAGACAGATGAAGGAACAGCTGACTCAGGGGCTGCATGACTCCCATATTCACAAGAACTGGAAAGTCAATACACAGAAACCACTGCCGTGCAAAGCCGCCGCCTGCGGAAGGACGGTGCAGACCCACAGGCATTCGTTCCTCTATCCTTCTCTGAAGAGACCCGCAGGTGCTCTCCAGGGCATCCCTGGCACGAGTAGACTGTCCAGACTTCTCAAGGACCAGTGCAGATAGAGTCTGAGCCGACGCTGATAACTGAGGACCTGCAACACCACCAAGCCCCACAGATTAGATGGGGAGCTCAGAGAAGCCAGGTGAAGAAAGGGGGTTGGGGCCCAAATTGGCCTCACAAGGGATCCAAATGGCTCGCTAGAGGCAGTGCCCCAGTACCTTTGTGTCGGGCTGGAAGTCACACATGAGGCCACAGAATAAAATTTGAATTGCACTGAAGTGGAAGCTGCAATTACCTCGTGGCTGGGTTTAGCTCCTCATGACAAAGGACTAATGAGCAAAAAGGGAGATGCTTTGCTGGCTGAGGTGTCGACCCTCACTGCCCTGAAGAGGTGGGTGCCACAGCACCGGAGAGGCAGCAGGAGGAGGACGGCTGGACCCCACCCAGGAGTCTCTTTGCACGTCCATGACCCAGCAATAACCGTTTTGGGGGAAAAGGTAACAATGACAACATAAAAAAGGGAGACAACCTAAGGGTTTAGAGCTTCAGAGATCAAGCTCTGGGTCGTCCCACCAGACAATGACCAGACAGGACAAAGTGAGGGTAAGGGACACCTGATATGGGTAACAAGGAAGAAAAGATGAATGCTGATTATGGTCTCTGGGGACTGTGGCTGGGTTACTAATTCTTTAGCAGAGGGTTCACAGAAGATGACAGCTGTGCATGCACTTCAGGGAGGGAGGAGTCCATTGCATGAAAGGATTTTCCCCCCTCCCCCATTAAGGAGAGAAGAAAAGGTGCTCTCATCTTCACAGAAAAAAGGATGAGGATCCCTATCACAGCACGAAAGCCAAAAAGATGGCAAGATGGCATGGAAACACCTGAGAATGGTACAAGTGGTGGGCCACATGGGACACACGCTCTGTGTGGCTTCTCAGAACCTGTCTTTACTTCCTTCCCTAAACTCCCTTTCAGACCAAACCATGGCCACGACCATCAAAGCCCTGCTCTGTTTCCTGAGCTCTGACACACACTGAACCCCATCCGCACCAAGCTGTTCCTCACTTCCGGCCTGGCAGGAATGAGGCCTGACTTCTGGCTCTTTCTGTGTCTGCTCTGGGACTAAATGACACAGTACAGAAGGCAGTGGGTGGTGGATCAGCTCCACAGGGTGAAACTCAACCAGTGCGAGGTAGACAGATAAATCCCCTCTGGAGACTTTCCTAAGGTGTCGGTACTCCTTGCACATCTTACTAAAAATGCCCTATACGGTGAGCAAACAGGGCTAATCAGCCTCGTGCTATCTCTCTTTGCAGCAGGGCTCGGGTCTCTGGCTGATGAGGTGCCACATGCATCTCTCTGTATGGCTTCCCATCCTCATGCCCCATCTCCCTCTCCTGCACTGCCCCAGCCTTGGGCCTCCTAAACATACTGTCAGCATTTCAATTGGCCCCTTAGGTTCTAGAAGATCATAAGACAATTGAGGTAAAATACTGTATGTTATAAAAGCATCACTAAATAACTGCTCATACTGTGACTAGTCTACATAAAAATGGGGAGGCAGCAGAGAGACGTATCGTATCTAGAAAAGGAAAGTCCCGTGAGGTTGAGACTGTGAGCATTTGGAACTCGCCAAGATCAACTCCTGCATTTTAGCGATGAGAAAGTTGAAGCTCAAAGTAATCTCTTAACTTTCCCAGGGTTATATAACCACACAATAGCACAACTGAGACTAGAACCCACGTCTCGGGAGTCTTAAATCAGAATGTTTTCTACAGCATCATTTTGTGTACGGCAAGGATTGGTTAAATTCCTCCACTATTTCCAGGAGGGTAATTTCTAGAAGCTGGATGTTTGAACCTCAACATCCCCAAAGAAGATATGGATATCTTATCAGGCTATAACATTAAGAGAAAGAAATGCCTTAGGCAATACTAGGATGTCTGCATGGACCTAAACATAAAGAATAATGATGCTTATAATTATCATTATTTTTACTGTTTCCAATTTAATCCCCATGCTTATAATTCCACATGTTTCACAGAGTGCATCACATGTGGATTCCAACTTTCAATACATAAACAAATTGATATTTATGGCTCATAAGTCAGTTTAGCATCTGTCCATTCCTCAGAGCCTGGTCACCTCTGGGTAAATGGTCATAATTGAATTTCTGGAGCTACAAGTTTTAGTATCCTGGGTCCTAGACCATTTTCAGTAATTCCTAAGGCCCAGCTTAATTTATGCACAGTCTGATAGCCTCTGCACTCAAGATTACTGTAGGGAAATTACTGTTTCAAAGCACCCACGAGTACCCTAGTAGGTTCAAAATGAATGAAACACTCTCAAATGCCTAACATTCTTCCAGAGAGTTATGCCCAAAGACCAGGACTCCAGATTAGGATGATGCTCTGTAACCTTACATAACATCCATGGAGCTCAGTCCCCCATTCCTGAAATGAAGGTTTGGAACAGATGATCTCTGAGGACTGTTTACACGCTAACTTCTATGATTCATTATGGTTTTCTCCTTAATGTATTTTTCCCTCTCTTGTTTTCTTAAGTTCAGTCTCCCAAACTTTTCATTATTTCTGTTCACAGATTTATTTTTAGAATTACAATACTTTGTTTTTCTCTCAAGAAATATTGGAAAATTTAATTAACTTTCATGAAATATTTTGAGAGCAGTTGCGGAAGGCCATGGCTGTTTGTACCACCCCAGCATTACAGGTGCCTTTCATTGCAGGGTGTGGTGATTTGGGGCACGACCTTCCCACGTTGTATGGCAGTGATATAGCTTCTTAAAAGGTAGGGCTCTCAGAGTTTATGCTTTGCTCTCAGCTATTCCATAATGCATGAGAACATTATATTAACAGGAGCAATTTGGTAAGTCTAACAAAAACAAAAGAAAATGTACTTAATCATAAGAATACTCGCAATTCAGCTATATTTTTCATAAACGTCGAAATGCCTGTGTATTTTTGGTTTATACAAAATAGACTGATTGCACTCTTAATGGGCTCTTAAGAGTTTATTTATGTGCTGTTCTTAGAAAAGAGGAAGAAAATAAACAGGAGAATATGATTAAGTGATAAAAGAAAAGAACAAGGGCAAGAGAATCAAGTGCAGTGATGCGTCCGACAGCATTTGCTTCCTTTCTCCAGCCCCCCTCAAAAAAAAAAAAAAAAAAAAAAAAAAGAGAGTAAATAAAGACTAGATGGGTAACAAAGACATTAAAATAATAAACTTCTGTCACGTTTAGTCTCCAGTAGAGGTACAGAGCTGGCACAAGGATCTCATATTGTGTTCAAAGTAGATACCCAAAAGTGTGGTGTACAAGGATACTTGGCAAAGGGAAGTCTAGAATTCATCATCTTCCTCCCTGTGCCTTTTCAAATCACAACTTCTAGATGCCTCATGACTCTGTTGCCTCCCTGTTAACAAAATTTACCTTCTCTGATGTCCCATCCTCCTCTAAGGCCCATATTCCCTTAGGGCTATTAACGATGCCTCGTGAGTAAAGCACAGTCATTGGCTTTTATGGGAGAAACGTGATCCAGACGATGGTGTCCCCATGAATGGTGAAAGCTGGTTTTGGACAAGTTGGGTGTGCTGCGTGCTGTTAGCCCCTCATCCTGCATGAGAGAAAAAGAGGGGTCTCAGCATCCAGCCATCCCAATTCTAATACGATATCAGTCCCTGATTTAGACTGATCTTGTTTTAGTGTGTCCACTTCAAAGGGTATGTTATGGGTGCCTGCTGCAGGTAAATCAACTCTCAGACAGATCAACTCAAGGTCTTTTCAAACTTGATCTTCCAGTGTGCAGCACTCATCTTTAGATGGGAAACAGGCTGCTTTCAGTTTCTTGGTTGACACCATGGCCTTGATTACTCTGATCATGTGGTCATTTTAGAGATACGAGCTCATCGAAGAATTGCAGGTAAAGGGAAGACTCAGTTTGAACTTAACAGAAAACAAACAAATATTGGGGGTTATCAGCAAGGAGAAAGGCTGGTTCTTGAAACCAGGGACTTGCAATCAGAGAAAATGTTCAGAGAGACCCAGAAATGTTATGAAAGACAGACTTTTATGATGCATTTCGAGTTGATTTCCCTCTTTGCATACTGCAGGTTGGCCTCTGCCCTCTGAACCATGGCAGCCCTCCCTTCCTCTCCTCCCTTTGTCACTGAAGGATTGGGGATCTCCCAATGACATCATTGTCTTCTACAGCCCAAGAAATAAAGGAGAATGCAGGGAGGTCTCCCAGTTACTTCTCTATCCCACCTTCCTTGCATACACTGAGTAAATCTCTCCTAGTCTTCTTCCTGCCCCTCTGAAGAGTCTGCATCACCGTATTTACCGTATTTTAAATGCAGACACGTCTCATAGTTCTGCTCTTGGTCTTCTGCATGTCATCCTCTACTCTTCCTGGACCTGCACCATTATCGGGTGCAAGGTGGGACACGGGATCCCAACTGGATCTCTCTTTCTCTAAATTGAATTCTCACACTCAACATTTCCCAAACTGCCTAGTTATCGAAGCTTATTTTTTTATTTTTCATTTTTTTGGCGGTTAAAAGCATTTCCCAGGCTAGAAAACCCTGAGTCATCCTTTTCCCCTTATTCCTCACCACCCACATTCAATCTGTGAACAGATTCTACAATTCCACAGTGATACTCTCTCAATTTTTTGTTTCTTTTCATTCCCGCAGGTAATGTCCTAGTTCAGGAACTCCATGTCTCTGCTCTGTGCTGACTGACGAGCACTGGCCTCTTTGCTCCTCGGGGTACATCAGCATCTCCTGCAGAGCCTGTGAGAAGTGCAGAGTCCCAGGCCTCTCCCTGGACCTGCTCAATCAGAACCTGCACTTAGCAGGATACCCAGGTGGCTCCCAGGAATCTGAGAAACAGTCTCCCTGAACTTGCCATTGCCTGTATGTCTCCTCTTTAATCTTCCCTCCACCCCACTACCACTTACGTTCTTATTTCTATTACTTTTTTACCACTTATGTTTTTAAACACATGTAACTTCCACGCTCCACAATCTTCAAAGTAAACTACTGTAAGCATGGCTGCATATGGCACGGTAGTGAAAATTATGGAGATTTGAGCCAGACTGTCAAGTTCTTATCCCGCTGTGCAATCTACCAGCTCATTGCAAACGGCCAAGTTGCTCACCTCTCTATGCACCTCACTTTCCTGATCTGTAAGATGGAGATAACAATTACACCTATTCCTTAGGGTGCTATGAGGGTTTGATGGTGTGTGACTTGATGTAGAAGCATGTTTGTGGCATATCAGGCATCATAGAGTATTAGATACTATTAGGACTATCCCTGTCATTGTTTCTACCTACCTACAACACAAACACCATCAGGAGAATGGGAAAAAAAGACAGGCTCCATTTTCAGCAAAACTAGGAGATAAACATCACAAACACCATCAGGAGAATGGGAAGAAAAGAGGCTCCATTTTCAGCAAAACTAGGAGATAAACATCAAAGATATGTATAAGGCCTGACAAAAGTCTCTGAGATTAGGCATGATCTGTAAGGAAAGACGTGCAGGAGACATCAAGAAGACATCAAGAAGACCCAGCGGTGGCAATTCTTAGAAAGCCTCAGATGCTGACTGGCTCAGGCTGAGGCTGTGATCTGTGCTGCAGCTGACGTGGGATCAGGGTAGGAGGACATGCCAGAGAAAGTCTCTTAGATTCATTTTGTTTCAGTGAAGCAAAAAAAGAAAAAAAAAAAAAGGCTATGAAAGAACTCACAGAAAAGAGCCTGTTTGAAGGAATTGGTTCTTTTCTTTCTTCAGTAGAAAAGGAGAAAGGGGAGGGCCTTTGGATCATGAAGCCCAGAAGCCGCCCTGCTCTTTCCCCATGGGAGCATCTGTGAACAGCAGGAGCAAGCCCGGGAAGGTACGCACACGTATGTAAACACATGTATACACAAACCATTCAATAAAAATGTTAACAGTACAAGAGAAAAGAGCCTTGTGAACAGATAGAAAATATTCCTTAGGAAAATGTTAAAAGCAATTAAAAATTAGGAGGGTGTCATTCCCCTTGTATGCTCTGTGTATTCCATTCTACACTATTTATTGCTTAACCTTAATTCTCATTTCAAAAACCCCTCCTACCTCTCCTAACAGGTTGAAAGAACCTATTTATCCTTCCAAGACCATTTCCTCTTCTTCTCTGCCCCCTCCTACTAAAGAAGCTGCCTCCTCTTCGGCACCCACCTAAAATCTGCTGTATTTCCCTTGCTGGGTTTATTACACTACGTCCTCTATCACAATCCGATTGTTCCACTCAAACTATGAAAGCAAAAATAGTTTACTATCAAAGTGCTGATAACGAATGAAAAATATGTAAACTGTAGCAAACTAAAACTATATAAGGAGATAATAAATTTATAATAAAATCGTCACAAAAAATTATTATCATGGTCAAAATACTAATGATATGAAGTAGAGTTGAGCATTTTAGAATCCTTATAGCAATAGCTCCCTGATCCCAGTGGTTTTGTAACTATCTCTTCTAGCGTAAGCACTTTGTTATGGGTTTCTCCAGCTCACAGTATGTTTTAGACTTTAAAATTTGCACCCATATATTTCTTTCACATTTTCATTACTTCTACAGTCACTTTGACTTATGAAGTATTCACAGTCCTCTTTCACAGAAGTACTGGATGGTTTCCGTGGGAGGAAAGGGGCATGTAGGTTAAGAAGAAAACGTGGCATCCTTTCTTCTGAGGGTGAACACGAGCCGGCTGGCAGTGTTCTGATAACTTTGAGAAATCACAGATTATTCATGTGTTTTATCTTTTTGTTGTGTCTAATTACCTCGAAGGCCCCAGCTCCCTGAAATAATCACACAGCAGTCTCTTGGGCTTATTTATTAAAACGTTCAGAAAATTGTATTTTGTCCTCCCAGAGACTTCTTTTGCAAACCCTTCCACCTTCTCCTCCATTGCATCTAAAATTCTTTAAGACTCTTTCTTTCTCCCATTCAGTTTCATAATCCCTGCTATTAAACCCTTGCATGTTCCCCAACCCAATTCCAAATCACCTGCCCTTGTCTTCCAGGTAGCCTTATGGCTCCAGGAGCCAGGGGTCATGTCTTAGCATTTTTTCCTCATCTTTTCTCCCTCTTCTATTATTCATTGAACCAAGCACTGAAGGATCTTCAGCCTGAAGAAGTGTTTGATGATCAGTATCCCACATCACCATGTAAGACTTTCCAAGCATGTCTTTTCAGCAATCTCTAAGGAAGCTTGAACTGAAACAATCTCTGTGAACAGGTGGTAGGATTAACCCCCTCAGTCATCACCATAGAATCCAAGGGCATCTATAGCTGATCCTTCTTTCCTGTCCCATAATGTGATGTGATTCAAATCCTTCAACAAGAATCCCTTATTTAGCAGTGAAAGCCTCATGTGTGGCTCTTGAATAACACCGTTATCTAAAACACTTAGTATAACATTTTACATATACATAGAATTCATATAATAAATAGTTATATTATCATTATTTTTATTTTTCCACCTGAACACTGATATTATGTCTCCTCTAATTTTCCTGGTAGTATTAATGAGATATATCAGTTTCCATAATCTGATGAAATACAGTTCCTTTCTTTCTACCGAAAAAACTCCACACATACTACATTTGAATATCGGATCATTTCCTCTATACCAGCAGCAGTCACTAACCCCATTTTAGGAAACGATGAAGCGGGTCTCGTTTATTCATTTTTGTATCTACCACAGAATCTGGACCATGACGCATGCACAGCAGATGTCTTACAAGAGTAGATGAGGAGGGATGATGAATGGGTGTCAACTAAATCACTCACTTGCCATTGGTTTTCGATCAGATGACTAAACAATTTCACATTCACAATTTAAGATATTGTTTTCAGACATCAAACTACCCTTTAAACACTGGCACTCTACCTATTCTCCTGTTTTCATTTTTCATTTTTATGGGCTATTTCCTTCCTAGAAAATTCCAAATGCAGACAAATGTTAGAGAGAATCTCTCACGTCTGAAAAACTTTAAAGAAGAATCCTTTTGAGAGTAGCAGATGTCAGTGGTGCTCTGGTAAGATGCAGCAGAATGCAAAGGCATCCTCTTTGTTGCCCTGTTAAGGGAGACAGATTTTAGTTTGCTCAAAGAAAATCCATACCAAGTCAGTCTGAGCCTGGGCCATGCTGTTCCCCTCGGCCTGTGGAGTGAGAGGCTGCTATCTCACCTGCAGCTCAGTAATTGTGAGAAGAAATTTCAATTCCAGCCTCGGCAGGAGCAGGGGTACTCGGTCTGGATGTTTCCATCTTGGTAGTCCACACAAAGAAAGAAAATTCCTTACAAGGGGTTAGATTTTGATTTCTCATTACAGATGGGCTCCCTTTTGATAATTCTACAATGTAGAATGAAGACCCCATACAGTTTAACTTTGAGAAACAGAAAGGCAGATTTTTCTCTATATAAAGAAAGCATTTCCTAAGACTTATAAAGGACTTTTCCTTCCTATTGTTAAATTCTTTCCTCTTTCAATAAGCCTTGTTTCTCCCTTACCTCCACTTCTGAGCTGATTTTCATTTTAAGAGGAAAAACAAAAATGTTTCTTGAAGCCAACAAAGAGGCTTAGAGCATATATAGCTTGTTGTAACAGGTGTGGCCTTACCTCACAGTATAAGAAAAACAACATTATGACTTATTTTCAGGGAAAACCCAACTCTGTGCAAAATGTCTCTAAAATAAGGATGTTCCCCTGCGGCCACTTTGGCTATATGAAGGAAGCTTTATTTGGTGTTTACCACTACAACAGGGCACTTAGTAAGTATCATACTCAAAAAGGAAAAAAAAATCACTGCTAGTTACAAGAAAGCATTAAGTTGCTTAGTGCACATCTGATCATAGCTACAGGGCTATGTGTGGAGGCTTTTTTTTTCTTTTTTACTGGATAGCCCTCAGAATTAAATGGGCCATGGGCAAATTGTTAGACTCTGATCCACAGTTCATTTATAGGCCAATCCAGTAAAGGTGACTACTTAGAAAAAAAGACAATATCAAAGCCATAGGCCTTCTTGGAGACCTCCAATTTCAGAGGACATAATGACTAAGCCAAAGTTAGAAAAGAGAAAACACACACACAACATCATTCTTCTTTGTGGCTTACAAATAATAACATATTTTTTCCCTGATAAGTTTCCTCGATGCTGTTTTATAGAGCATCTATGATATTTTAAGGAATCTGCAAGATAGGGTGAATTTCTCTCTTACTGTGGATGATTCCATGGCTTGGCAGCCACTGTGCAATCCTATTAGCATTTGCCAAGAAAACTCAGATCGCGTTACCTTTAATGACTAACAGGTATGTGCATAGGTTTGCTGTTTTGTTGACATGTGGCTTACATAGCTAGACTAGATGACAGAACAAACTCCTACCAGGCAGTTGAGAGAAGCAGAATAAAGGGAAAGTCTGGCAGGCTGAGGCCAGATTGTCCTAGAGCACCAGTTCCTACATGGTCCAATCAAAGAGGGAAAAGGAACGTCAAAATCAGATGTTGGTGGAGCCGGAGTCTTCAAATTTGAATCGATTGAGCACAGTCTCTGAGTCTACACCTACCTCGGTCAAATCTAGCAGAGGTTGATAGGTGCACAGGTCTGAAAACCTGGGCAGAAAAATTCCTAAGTTCCTTGCAGAGGGGTCAGTTTGGAAGAAGCCCAGCTTTGGGCTAGCACAGCTGCCCTATGAGGCCAGCCCCCAGGGCCCTCGCCCTGCCGGTAGCTACCGTGCTAACAATGCATTCTTTCTTGAATTACATTATCTTGTACCTAGAAAAAATAATGCTCAATCACCTACAACAGTAACATGCAATTGGAAAAAAATCTATCTACATGACCAGCCGAAAATTATCTCAATAATAGCTGGTAAGTGACCGAAACTGGGCTTCATAAATAAGGCTGATGGTTTAGTGTTTACAATACATTACGCTTCAGGCTCTGTCCAGAGCAATCATTACTTGATGAGTGAATTGCCATTTGCATTTTTTACTGTCCACCAAAGAGTACTTCTGAGAGCGTTCTATGACAGTAATCTGCCAAAAACTCTATTTGGCAGCTAGCAGCAAGAAGACTGTGGTTCCCAAAAAGTACCATCTCTTTCTCTGGGAGTTCACCACATTATATTAGTGGACTCCTTATTGCAACATCCCACCTGACAATACCAGCCATTAGGAGCCCTAATATGCTGCAAACAGCTCTTACATTATGCATGGCAATAAATGGTCTTGACTTAGTGTCTGTGGGCTAAATCAAAGTCTTAGTCCCTTATTAATAAACATTTGAATGGGCAACTGTAACCTTTAGGGAAGTGATCTTAACGATGGCCATCTACCAATGAGAATACAGAGCACCAACTTATGCCTCAATAAAACAACCCTGCAGAACAAAACACATCACTCCCTGATCCGCACAGCAGCTATACACCTTTCTCCAATGCCCAGTTCCAAATGGGACTTAAATGAGAAGACTTTAATGGGTAGGTTTATTTTATTTCACGTTTTTGCAAATTAACCTACCATAGGAAGCATCTGCCAGGGCACAATCAAAGCCGCTGGAAATGTCCTTGTATCCAGAATACGTGTTGACTTTCTTAAGTTGATTCACCCTCATTTCTTTTTTTTTTTTTTTTTTTGAGACAGAGTCTCACTGTGTTGCCCGGGCTAGAGTGTCGTGGCATCAGGCTAGCTCACAGCAACCTCAAAC
>NW_012147930.1:3526259-3551681 GCF_000956105.1 Propithecus coquereli
AGTTGTCCAATTAATTTCTTTCTAATTTTAGTAGAGACGGGGTCTTGCTCTTGCTCAGGCTGGTTTCGAACTCCTGAGCTCAAACAATCTGCCCGCCTCAGCCTCCCAGAGAGCTAGGATTACAGGCGTGAGCCACCGCGCCCGGCCCACCCTCATTTCTTGTTTTCCAAATTCCCCAAGCCAAATATTTTTGTCTGTGTTCTCAAAATAGGCAAATGTGTTTGTCTGTTCCTATTGAGCTTTTCTGTCTACAATCAATAGAGTAAGACGTTGATAATAATGGTGTTTCTGGAATCTTCATAGTGCAAGATTTGGAGCTATTGTCACAGCCTTCTGACACATCAAAATAACTTTTTACAAAATGAGTTCTCTGAAAAGAGAGTAAGAAAAACATCTAACACACATAATAAAATTACAGAGCAAAAAAAGAAAAGAATTTTATACTTAAAACGACCCATAAAGATGGGTTTTATAGTTTAGCTTTATGGATGATGAAAATGAGAAATGTTGCAGTATAAGTTAATATTCAAATCCATATAACATATCTACAAAAAAAATCCATCCATTATATGTTGTCAATAGACAGTATATTTATCAGTTTAAAAATGAACAAATTTCTATAATACAAAGTTCCAGTGATTTAATATAGAGCTGCAAACTAACACATACTCATAACAGCAGAACCTCCATCTATGTCAGGAACAAAACAAAAATCATCATTGCCAGCATCTACCAGAATATCTGCTCAAATCCAATTATTCAATGAATAGCCACAGAAATTTAATTTAATAATTATTGAAATGGGTTAAATAAGAAATAATTATTCTGAACTGGCAGAACAACTGGGTCAATTAGGGCACCTTCTCTGACTATGTGAAGAAGAGTAAAAAACCACAGTTTACTTGTTCATCACAGTGCATTATCACATTATCAAAGAGGGCACCCAAAAATGACATAGCACAAATTTGTAGCTCAAAATTTAATGAGACCAAACAATTTAGCTGGCAATTTATAAACCAGGGATTCCACATGCAGAATAATGTGGTAGTCTCACACCTGAGACCTAGACCCATTTAGTTCTGCAATCACGAGATAATGAAGCATTTATTGGGTTCCAATTTCTAGGCAAACCTGGGATTACCTTATTCATGACGATTTTTCTGTGCATAGCTCTAAACAACATAGTATCTCTTCCCATTAGCCTTGCCTGAGGAAGGATCACTTTTTGCTCTTGCTTATTTATAGTCAGCCCCTAATTTCCTAGACAGCTACTGAGACAGGCCTCACAGGAATAGCAAACATAGGCAATTCAAACTTTTCCTGTCTGAATTTTCCTTTGACATTTCCATTCTGATCTGATCTAATAGTGAAATTTCTATAGGTAGTTTACAATTCTAAAGCACTTTCAAATTACCAAAATTATACTTCACGACCAATCTATCACATTGGAAGAATGGATAACAGTAGCACCATTTCACAGATACAAATCCTGAAGCTCAGAATATTGGCGACACTCCCTCAATAGGGCACAACCGTTTAACATGAGGGCATGAAGAGAAGCTAGCTCTTCTGTCTGCTAATTTAGTGCTTCCTCTACACCTTAACGCCTGAGTGGAAACAAGGAAGAAATGGAAACAATCTGCAACAAGGCCACTCAGATTCTGCCTCGACATGGGAGCGGTATCTGTTCTTTGCCTTCCATATTTATGCTAATTATTCTGCTCGCAAAAGTGAACTCAGAAAACTGGATGGCCACATGTAGAAGACTGAAGCAGGATCCACACCTTTCACCTCTCACAAAAATCAACTCACGCTGGGTAACAGATTTAAACCTAAGGAGTGAAACTATTAGAATTCTAGAGGAAGATGTTGGAAATACTCTTCTAGACATTGGCCTAGGCAAAGAATTTATGAAGAAGACCCCAAAAGCAATCACAGCAACAACCAAAATAAATAAATGGGACCTGATCAAATTAAAAAGCTTCTGCACAGCCAAAGAAACTGTCACAAGAGCAAACAGACAACCTACAGAATGGGAGAAAATTTTTGCATGCTACAAATTCGATAAAGGGCTGATAATCAGAATCTACTTAGAACTCAGGAAAATCAACAAGAAAAAATCAAATGACCCTATCAAAGAGTGTGAAAAGGACATGAACAGAAACTTTTCAAAAGAAGACAGAATAATGGCCAAAAAACATATGAAAAAATGCTCAACATCTCTAATCATCAGGGAAATGCAAATTAAAACCACAATGAGATATCACTTATCTCCAGTGAGACTGGCCTTTATCAAAAAGTCCCAAAACAATAAATGTTGGCGTGGATGCAGAGAGATAGGGACACTCACGTACTGTTGGTGGGATTGCAAACTAGTGCAGCCTCTGTGGAAAGCAATATGGAGATACCTTAAAGAGATACAAGTAGAAGTACCATTCGATCCAGCAATCCCATTACTGGGCGTCTACCCAAAAGAACAAAAGACACTCTATAAAAAAGACATCTGCACCCAAATGTTTATAGCAGCACAATTCACAGTTGCAAAGATGTGGAAACAACCCAAGTGTCCATCAATACATGAGTGGATGAATAAAATGTGGTATATGGATACCATGGAGTACTCTTCAGCTTTAACAAACAATGGTGATTTAGCACCTCTTGTATACTCCTGGATAGAGGTGGAACGCATTCTATTAAGTGAGGTATCCCAAGAATGGAAAGACAAGTACCACATGTACTCACCATCAAATTGGTATTAACTGATCAACACATAAATACACATATAAGAATAACATCTATTGGATGTTGGGCAGGGGGGAGGGGGGAGGGGGGAGGAGGGAAGAGGGGACGGGTATTTGCATGCACAAAGAGTGCAATGCACACCACCCAAAGGATGGACAGATCATAAATTAACAATCTAATAACACACACACACACACACAAAAGTGAACTCAGTGGATACCTGCCTGTCCTCCAGGAAGTTATATTAATAGTTTAGTAGGGGAGATGGAGACATAAACAGAACTCCTCAATGCAGCATGCCAGTACTATCATAGCCGTCACACAGGGCCCTTGGCTATGCCTGACAGCAGCACATAACTTACTATTGGTTGCAGGACCACTGCAGATGCAAAAATCCTTGGATGCTGAAGTCCCTTATATAAAATGGTGTATGTTTGCATGTAACCTTGGTACCTACTCCCTCATACTTTAAATCATCTCTAGATTACTTATGATACCTAATACAATGTAAATGTTATGTTAATAGTCATTGTGATATATTGGGGAGTTGTATTATTTTTACCGTTATGTTGTTATTTTGATTGATTTTTTTCCCTAAATATTTTTCATTCATGGTTGGTTGAATCCACTGTTGTGGAACCTGTAGACATGGAGGACTGAACTTGGTAAGTACCTGTAAGCTCCAACGTGTTCCTTATCGCCTGGCCTAACTTATTTGTAGATGTATTCATCTAGCGAGTATTTATTGAATGCACACTATGTGTCAGAGGCTGACTTAAGCACTTTGTATACAGTGCGTACACAAGTACCATCCCAGTGTTTACAAAGCAACACCAACACACAACGTGCCAACACCAAGGCCCAGAGATTTTACTTTCATTCTCTCTATCTGGCTCACAAATGTGCTAAAGAATAATAATAGCAATAAAGTCAGAGGAAATATTGCCATCCACTATTCATTCCACTTACATGATTTTTCTCCCAAATCCTCAGTTACAATTTTTATATTATATTTCCCCAACTCATTGAATTATCTGCCTTTACTTGCTTGCTTGTTTTACTCTTATCTGAAATCTAGTCCATTCAAGATCTAACTCAGTATTTTTCTTCAAAAAATATCCCATCCCCCTGTTTAAATCTCCTCATGAGCCACCATCTTTCTCCACCTGCCTCTGGGAATGAACCACTTATCCTTACTTATCCTTTTACACTTTCCATCAAAATGCATCTATTGTATTCCTTTCTTCACTCTCCCCTCTGCTAACCTCCCTCTCCCACGGAAATGCATATGTACTTCAACCTCCTCTATTGCAGTAGAATTTCACTGGCTTCTCTGACTCCAGGTTCTTTTTCTTCTCTCAAAATAGAGGGACACACCATCAAAACAGAACTTCTTTCTAAACAACTTTCATTGAATCCTCTAATTGACTTTGGCAGACTGTCTTTCACCTGGGATAGACCCCATGCTACAGGCCTTGACTTGTTCAGAAAAACCCATGAGGCAGAGGCTGCTCTACCCCTTGGGACAAGCAGTCCTGAGTTAGGGGAAAATTGGGCAATAGTTGTAAACATTTTAAGAATATTTTTTACTAAGAGTTGCTGTTGTTTGTTAGGCTATATAACTTTTAATAATACAGACTTTTTAAACTTGAATTTCATTTCAAAATGAATTCAGAACAATGAAATTAAAATTAAAGAAAGCAAGAAGCAAATAAATAGTTCGAGTCAAATAAAATTCATTATTGGATAGATGGATAAGATAGATGGATAAGATAAAGCTGGACTTCCACAGTCAAATTCTAAAACTAACCCATTACTGCAACACTTGCAAAGGCTTAAGAATTTCATGGAGAAAATGAGCCTTTCTTTCCATGTACACTTGAAAGTTAGAAGTAGAAGTGGGAAATCTGTCTTCCCTTGTAAAAAAAAGTGATCCAAACTGCAAAAGAGCTCGTCTGAATTTTACAGGGGAGTGACAACAGGTGATAATTAATCATATGCCCATAGCCAACCAGCACAGCAGGGATCTCAACAGAAAAGCACTGTCTGAAGTCTATTATTATTTTTCTTCCTACCCAATCCCAGTACTTCTCTTCCATTTAACATATTTCTTTCCCAATCACTAAACCTTGCTTTCTCTTTACTTTCATTCTCCTTTGTCTTTCTCTCTTTTAAATTTTTTTTTAACATTTTTCTTTTCTTACTTTTTCCTTCCATCTCTTTCTACCAGTGAACATTAACTGCCAGGATGTGGAATGGAAGTATTTTTCCAAGTAAATACACTTGTTAAATGCAGGTTGTTTTTCCTTACATGTGACCCATGATTGATTTTTTTCCTCCTGACAGACAGTTGAGCTTCATTGGAAAGAGATTCTCACTACTATGCTGTAGAAAAATCCTGAAGGAAGCCTACCTATTAGTTCCTTAAAACAGGTATATTTTGGAGAGGTGAGAGTAACCTAATTCAGACAGGGGGTTAAGTAAAAAAAATTGCCCATTTTTTTCTTTCAGGACAGCCATGAGCTATCCAAGGCGGTGGTCACCACTTGTCTTTCTCTGTGTGGTGTGGACTGTCCATCTGAAATAGCCAAGCACCAGGCAGGGTCCCCCATTTCCACTTTACACAGGTTTCTCATCATCTACCACCCACCCCACCTCCCAAGGTCTCATGGGTTAGTGGAAATCAAAAAATAGCTCCAATGTACAAATTTTGAGAGTTTTCTCTTTAAATAGTGGTATTCAGAGCATACTTATATTAGCAGTTTTTTTTCTTTTGGGAAACTTGGATAGAAACTAAAGACACCCTTTTTCTATTATTGCAGTTCCCAAAGCAGTCTCCACAAGTGTTATCTCATTCCATCTCCACCAAACCTTTAAACCCTGGGAAGCAGACAGGATGGTCTCATCTACTGAGGCAGGTGAGGGACTCATCCAGGTGACAGGGCTGGTTAGTGATGAGTGGGGATCTGAGTCCAGGTCTCCAGATGCCATGTGGGCTTCCCATCCCAAAACTCTGTCTCTGTGTGCCTCTGGCTTCTTCTCCCTACACTGCTTAGACTGTTCATAGCTCTTATGCATCTTTCAAAAAATAGATCGAGAGAGCAATGACACACCAGAGCCCTGGGGTCTCATGGAGACAACAAATGGCTGTGATGCCCCAGGAATTTTTATTCAAGAGAGGGGCTGGGTTTTTTTTCTGTTTGGTTTATTTTCCATGTTCCCTTTGTACTGCAATTATCCATGGTATTAATATTTCTGCTCTACTGGTTAGAAATAAAACAAACAAAATAAAACCCACTAAGAAGTGGGTGTGTGTTTTAGGGGTTGTTATCAGAAGTATGAGTAGCTTAGGGGCTTCGTATATATCAAGAATACAGGATTTCACTCAGCACTTCTAGAGACAAATACAAGGATGTTCTTTCAGTATGTGGCTAAAGATATCTATTTGCAATTGTTACAAAACCACTGCTTCTCAAATTTCCCTGCCTGTAAAATATCCATCCCCCAGGCTTGTGTCCTGAAGGTTTTCTGTCAGGAGGTCTTGGATGGAGCCTGGGGAATGTATGTATTAGGTACCCCATGCTATTCTCTGTATAAGAAAACTTTGAGAAGCAGTGTTGTAAACACCATACCTGCAATATGTACACCTGGAGCATGCAGATTGGATGAATTCAAGCCAGGAAAATCTCCCCCCTCTATCTACGGATGCCAACACTCAGCTCCCAAGAACTCATACAGATGACACTATTTTCAGAGAAGCAAGAGAAATATCAGAAACAAAAGCAGCAAGACGGCTCTCTAGCTTGGCTGCATGCAAAGAGCCCAGAGCCCACCACGGGGAAGCCTCCTGCACCAACTGTGACGATTATCTTCCACCCACATGCAGGTGGCATGTGATATTCTCTGTTACAAACAGAAGAAAATCGTGATTCTCAGTCTCAGTAATTGTTTTTTCCACTACAGAAGTGGAAGCTGAAGATGATAGCAGAAGTGAGTTCTTGGCCAGTGTCCACCATTCCAAACTGCGCATCTGGGCCCATGACTTGCATGCCATTACCAACACAGGTGAGGGCACTTATGTGTCACAGGGCTGACACCCAGCAGTAAAAGTCTCCAAAATTCCTCTGGGGAAGGATGATAATGCCACCTTTGTAAAATTAGAGTACAGTAGTTGGAAACTGAACACTTGCATTTAAAAAATAAATTTCAGCTACTTTCATCATTTTATATTCTAAAAAAAATCTTATGTTTTTAATACATAAGATCATGATATTTTACCTGAAAATGTTTATCATAGTCAGATACACCTGCCCAAAAGAGTAGCTTGTGGAAACAGAACCCCTTTTTTCAAAGAAAATTGAATAGCACATGCCTTCTTAAAGACTCAAAATTGTACTGTGATTGGTGAACGCATACCAAGCACACAAAATTCAGTAAAGATTTTGCTCTGATTTTATTATATCACACATCATTCTTTTGTGTGATTAATAGTTATCTAAGTTAGATCTAAGACGGAAAATTTTTCACCAGAGAAGAATGGTTTCCATGACGATGGCAATGGTTTAGACAATTCACTCTTTTTAAAGGAGCTAAAACATTGAGGTGACCTTCAGCACTGGTCTGAGCCCATTATGCTGGGGTGATAGCCATAAGATGCTAGAATCAGTCCCCTCCTCCCACCAAGGTGGAGCGTGGAATCAGCCCTTTCAGCTCAATACCGAGGTCTCCTCTGGAATCTTACAGCAGGTCATCCGATGTCAGCCCACACCCATCCTTTCTGTGCCTGCCATGACTGGGTTGTTAATCTAGTATTAACAGAATGTTAATCTTTCTGTCAGTCTTTCTAAAGAGGCCTTATCTCTCTGTTCTTATAACCTCACAGGTATTCCCCTTCTAATTTTGACTCATCTTTTATAACTTTCTATTTTGACCTTCATTTTCCTATTGTTGACAGACGTCTTTCTAATGTCTATATTTTTTCTCTAATATATTAACTGAAGCATGTAAAACCCTGACAGCACTATTACCTTTACAACCTTCAATTACTTGAGATAATTTTACTTCTGAGCTCACTTAACTGAGGCCAGAAGAAATGCAGAAACAGTAATCTTTGCATCCCTGTAGATGCCAGATCTTGTAATTCTCATCTATTATTTCTATGACACTTTTCCACCCTCCTTGATGTCTTTGGCACCTGCCTCATCTCAATGATTCTTCACAGCATTTATACAGACTAGGAGCCCATAATAGTGTGCTGCCTCACACCTGCTCCACTGCTGTGTCTTTAAACCTTTGGTTTCCACCAAACCTTGACAACTAGCTACCCCAATCCCTCTTTGGATCTTATCACCCACCTCAGTTTTGGTCCTTATCACCATCCAAAATCACTGAGCCTCCACTACTGTATTGCTGCATGGGTTTTCTATCCTCCCACACAGACACACACATGTGCATAGACAATCCACACACACAGGCCACATGTGGTCCTTCACCTTCTTTAGAACATCTATCTCCTCATCCACTGTCTGTCTTCCTGATCTAACTGCATCTGCCAGACTTCACTTCCCTCCCTACTTAGACGGGGCTCCCAGCTCCGCTGTTTCAAATCCAGGCTCACTGGCATCTTGGATTCCCGTGCCTACATTAACACGCTTTACCAATAAGCACGGCATGCCTGAAGCACAAAAGCATCACACATCATAAAGAGTATTCCTTAATTAAAAGTAGGTGCCACAAAAGCAACAGCTGGGATATAGCATAATACGACGGCAAGCGGGGATATTCTTAACAGAATTCTTTCTCCTGTCTCTGTGACTCTTTCTTCTAATACACAGAACCCCTAGACACAATTGAATAACTGACTTTTTTAGAGAGATTGCGATGGGGGAGGGAGAGTTAAATCAGCAATGAAAGATGTCCTTTACAGAGAAGTGCAGCTGAAAGCTTTTTATTTTCTTCAGCCTTCTCTTTCCCTCCTCCCGTAATCTCTAGGGTTTCTGTGCTCAAAGGCTCCAGGTTACCACCTGCCACCTTCCATCAGCCTCACTGCCTCCCGAGCGCTGCTGAGAAAGCCACTTGACTGTTCTGTCTCCCAAACTCTCCATGGCAGCTCTGCTTATCCTCTCCAAGTTCAGTTCCAAATCATTCCCTGATGAGGAGTTATTACTTTTCCCACAGTCTAGTCTCAAAACCATGGAAAAACACAAGAAGGATTTGTCTTTATCTATCACCAGAGAATATTCTCATTTTTCATACTTTTTAGCATACTTGAGTTCTAATGTCAAAACTCACATTACTCCTACAGCAAAATGGAGGCTTTTGGTTTTGTTTTTAGGTTTCTCCTTCATGTTTTTGTTTCTGTGCATCTTCCTGAATAAACAGGGTTACTGCTATGTGGACCAAAATTACATGTCTTACCAACAGCTGATCCTGCTTTGGCACCATGCATGACCTCAACCACAGAGGGACAGAGGACATTAAGACAGAATCAAACCATTATTTCTAATTTTCATTCAACAAAGACATTTTTGAGAGCACATTTATTTACTAACTTGATTGGATGCTAGAAATGTCCCTTCTAGCTCTTTTCCCCTTGCAATGACAACAAAAACTATTAACGAAAAATTATTTTTTAATGTATTAAAATAATGACATGCTTGTATCTGCCAAAAAGAGCTTCTGACCAGCATGTGCAAACATTGTAAGGAAATACGTTGATCTAGAAATTTAATGCTTTCATTAGATTGACCAGAGGATGTGCATTTCCATTCAGCTTTTTGAGTTATCAAAAATAGAAGATTCTTACTGAAGCTTTATACTTATCTAAAATAGAAGATTCTTACTGAAGCTTTATGAAGCTTTATACTATTACACTGTAGTCCAATCAGGATGCCCTGAAATAAACAGACTGAAAGAACACTTAGGTTTCCCATTATTACTATTGAGTATATTATTGGTTACCTTTTCTATGTGTTTATCAGAATTTCCCTACCTAGGCATTGACTGATAATTTATTCGTTCATTCATTCATTAATTCAATAAGTATCTAATGCTGTCTTATGATATGCCAGGCATCTTCTAAGTTCTGAAGACTCAGGGAGTCAAGTACATCCTTTGGGGGGAAAAAAGTATGGTGATCAAGTTCTCCCCTGTTCGTTCATCCAGATTTCAACACATTTGGTGAGAAAAGAACTAAGAGGTAAAATCTGAGAGTGAAAATGAATGATCTTCATTTCCTTTTTGAAATAAAGAGATATCAATTGTATTTGAGTAAAAGATGTATATCTTGAAGGCTAAAATATCATTAGTTTCCTTTTAATATATTTTAACATAATACAAATTCGGTGCCAAAAGCTTTTTTTTTTTTTTTTTTGAACTCTGGTCAAAAAACCTAAAAGAAGGAAGGGGAGATAAATCCTCCTGACTATCCAAGAAAAAAAATCCGCAGTTGTGACCAGCCCTACACACCCAGAGCTCTAGAACCACAATTTCTGGGACAGGCAGACCTCGACTTGGCACCAGGCCAGATTCCAGGTAACACAGAGTTGCTTTTATAGAGCAATAAAATGGTAAAAACAGGTCAAAACAATGAGATCAATTCCCTTTGCCCCATTTTATCATCATTGTCCCTCAAAGGTTGCCTGGCCATGAACTGGAAGTTAGAGCCCCTTTTCTGGAAAGAATAAACACGGAGAGGGAGGATCTCATTGAGGAAATAGTTAAAATAATGTTAATGGAAGCTGGAAATTAAGATTCTTATCTTGCTGCTCAACTTGAATCTACCAAGAAAAGTAATTTGTTTTCCCCTTGATGGAAGAGTGGGACATCTGAAGGATGTGTTTGATATTATGGGAGCTTAAAGACCCAATCTCAACTTTTAAAGCCAGCAAGTAACCTCTCTCTTTTCTGATTCCTTTGGACCCTGAGGTCAAAATAAAAAATTATATTGAAGGGAGTGGTGAGACCCTAAACAGCTCCCAGACCATAACTTTTTTGAGGACAAAGACTATATTTGATTCACATCTGTAATTCTGAAGCTAAAACAGTACCATATGTGTACCTGGCAATCAATACATATTGTTTGAAGGGAAAGAGAAAAGAGAAGGGAAGGAAGTCAATAGTAAAAATGGATTATGAGGTCTCATCATAGAGAGTATTATAAGGTCAACATTATCCAGTCTTATTACAAACGCAGTGCTAACTACAAGAAGATGTTCTCTTATGAAGAGAACCAGGTATTCTTATTTAAAGATGAAGAGCTGTTCTTCCACAAAAGTATGTTGATACAAATAGTCTCCTGATGACCAAACATCATGTTACTAATTAAGTTGTTTTCTCTTTAAAGAGACAGACACATAACTTCATAATTTTTCACTTAAGAACACATTATTGGTTGACAGATGTTTATCTGGGTTCAATCTGTGGATTCGGTCCATATCAAATTCTATCAAATAAATTTCTTCAACTGGTTCATTCTATTGTCAGTGGTACATGGCATTCATTTCAGAGATCTCTCACCTGAGTCGTTCTGAGTAGTGTTGCCAGCCACTTACAGTTTCACCAGTGTTATTTTGACAAACTGTGATTGGTAATTTAAATTTTACACATGCTCTTCTGGCTTTCATAGAGTTCAAAATAAGGTGTTACCATATTTTTAGTGTTTGGATGTAAGATTACGGTTAGTGTGCCCATGTGTAAATAGTATACATTGCTTCTATCTGAAAGATTCAGAATTCACTAATTTCCTATAATGCATGTTTGTTACGACATCCATATCCCTCTGTGAGCTTGAGAAGGCTACCTGAGAAGTAACCTAAGAGAACAACACCAAAATTAGCAAAATAAACAAAACAAAAATTAGTTTGTATTGTGACACACTTTTCACTTTACCTAACAGCAAACATGAGGAAATGGCACTTAAATTTTTAAATGGATGTTTTATTCACTACTCTCACATATCCACTGTGTTCCATTTCATGCCCAAATGATGTCACTGTGTTCCAGTTCCATTGTTTCACGACTATGGTGCATAACTTGGTGGCAGAAGTTATCTCTATTGATGTATTCATCTGTGCTGTGTTTGGTAATCATATAAATGCTGTTAAAAGATTGAGCTGTGTAGTTTTAAATTCTCTCCAAGTTTTATAGTTAGAGGAAAAGACATATAGTTGAAGATATGGCCAACTGACTTTGTTCTAATTATCCATGCCAAAATGTTTCCTATGTTAAGTCAAAGCAGAGCACAATGTCTGCAAGTAAATCCTGTCAACAATATTGACCCGAGTTCCAATTACGGCATGTCAACATCAGTTGACACTTTCTCTTCCTTCCCTTTTCACCAGCCTGAGCTCAGTTTATAAATCTGTCTGTAGCCCATACAGTCCTTCACATATACATGATTTCATATTTCATCACAGAGTCCTGATTAGTTCCTTTAATTAATGACAAATACATTATTGTTCCTAGCTCATGAAATGGATTCTACAATCTAAGGCAACTATTGTCTTCTCTGTAAGAAGCAGAAATATCATAGTCAGCTGGAACAGATTGCAGATCTTTCTAGAATATCTTAGAATTTCCAGTTTCCAACTTTGTGATATCTCTTTTGATAATGATCTTAAGAAGGACTGGAAAGGGGAAAACAAGGGAATGTACCTTAAATGCCTTTTAAGGTGTTGAAAATTTTGTTTTCCATTTGGAGTCAATTTTTGGAACAACTTAAAGTCAAAGTCATAACAATTCTCTAATGGTAAAGGGAAGATTAATGTATATAATATCATAAAAAGTAAAAAGAAAATACATATTCTGAGATATAAAGGGATGAATATTCAGCTTTAGATTATAACATTCATTCATTTTTCATTTTTTTTTTTTTTGCCAAATTTCTGGATCTCACTACTTTCATGCCCACTATCCTCAAACACAAAAAAAGTGTGTGTATACTCTTCCTCTTCCATTCTGTAATTTTAAGTTTAATTTATTTGTACTATTGAATGATTCCTAGATGAAAGTTATTTGTGTCTTAAAATTACAAATATTAAAATATAATACTAAAAGAAGAAAATGCTCAAATGAAAAAATATATATTTATATCGATTTATCACAATAGACAATTGATATATTAAGAACACTAAAATATAAAGGTCATGATGAAGTGTCCTTAAACTTTCTGTCTCACTTTCTGAACGTTGGCTTTGCCATGGAAACTGAATAGCAAAATAAGAAAGTCTTTATGGCACACAAATTACAGTTGCCTTGAGACTGCAGTAATTTTCAAACCATCCTTGAAAAATACCCATTTATATATTTTTTTGCAACAAAGTGCATGGGGCTTTAGCTCTTCGGGTAAGGTAATACCCCCTTTTCTGCTGACAGCACATTATCTGGGATTATGTAGCACCATGGGTACATAACTTAAATACATGTGCTTATTCATAGAGAAAAACAGTTTTGTAAGCTACTAATGTTATATTCTTTGCTGTGATAAGAGCACTTAAGATACCTGAGGGGGAAAAAAACATATTTGGAAATGACCTGGAGAACTTTCCTTTGTCTGTAATCTTTGTAGGCAGGTGATTACTTTCTGCTGACTGTAAGCTGTTTGCGCACTGCAGTATTGCAAGCCTGGTGCAGTCCAAAGGGAGCAGAGCTGAAACAGAAGCTCAAGCCCAGAGTCCCAGCTCCAGATTTCCCATTGATGTCTTCAGTGACCTTGGTGGGGGAAGGAAATACTCCTTATTGCCTTAGTATTCTCCTCTGCATGTTCTCAAGTGGAAGGGTTATCATATTCAGGGAGAGTTTGGAAGGCAGGTAGATCAGACACCATGTGAGTAGGGATGTAATGGTGTGTTTGGGGTTCACTGTATCTATCCAAGGATATCAAGCATCCTACCTTGTGTGGGGACAGTTCTCAGACACAAACAAAGCATTCTAAAATTAAAAGTGTTTCTAGATCTAAGAACGTTCCGTGATTCTAAGTCGCAATCATATCTATGGTCATCATTCTTTATACACTAGATCCTGAATTCTGGTAGAATCTCTATTCAAAACTGGAGGTAATATAATGACCCTTGAATTTTATATGTGCTATCAGAATTTTCTTTTCAGAGTTGTTTCATTTATCTCTATTAGAAACGTTGAAAAAGGCATTTTATTCATTAATATAAAAAAATTTTCCCAATATTACTGGCTTTTTATTGTCAAATCTGTGTCCCAAGATTTCAAACTGCATTTTTTCAAATTTTTATTTTCAAAGTATTCAATCTAGTTAGGAAATAATCACATTAAAAAATTTATAGATTACTATGTCACCATGAGGGCCATGAATTCCTATTAGGGTGGCAAGAAAATCACTTTGAGAGAAAGTGTAATTAATTAGGACATCCCAGAGGGGGAGGGAGACATGGATGCTGTCAGTGGGGATGTCATGTCTAATAGCATCCTCTTAGCTTTATGTCAGCCCAGAAACTAGGTAGAGAGAGACATTTTCTCCAGATTTCCTGCTGCTCAAAACAACAGAAACAAAACAAACAAAGAAAAAAACATGAACCCTGAAACAAATGGAATTAAAGTATTTCAAAAAGGAGAAAATTAAAAAAAAATCTCTGAAGTTTAGTATTCCTTTTTGATGCATAAGATTATGTAAATCAAACATTGGGGGGAAAAATTGTAAAACCCAGCATCTTCCTTATCAAATGATAATTCTACTGTACCATTTCAACTTCAAATCATTAGGAGACTGCAAGGAACCAGAATATTATAACCAGTTTACAGATGGAGAAAGGAATGCACCTAGTAGTGTAAAGGGAAATATTAGCAAATGAATGGTAAATATATAATAGGTATCGAAAAGGAGTGACAGGAAAATTTCTCATGTTTAAGATCATTGAAGGACTACATATGTGAAACTATGATGCTTAAGTGACATCCTACACATGAAGAAAAATCTTCTCAAGCACACCTAGTCCTCAGCGTGTGCCCTAAAGTAGGATGATTGATCTTTCTTCTAATTTTATCACAGTTAATGGCATTGCTGATGTTCTCACTGTTTTAATTCTTGTTTGAAGATTCTCAAGCCTTAATAACGTGTGGCAGTGAGTTCTGCAGTTTAATTATAAGACATCTCATTAGCCACATTCATCCATTTCAGATATGTTTCTTTTAAGCCTACATTTTACAATCTCTTTAAACAGCAGCTACCATGAAGGCCTTCCAGGAAAAATGCATTAGAGAACTTTTATAGGACAAGTCCGGGTTGCTGCAAGAAGGTCAGCGTGCCGAAGAAGACAGAAGAAAGTATACAATGTAAGCACACTTGCTTCGCTTTGCATATTGGAAAGACCTCAGGCTAAGTGCTTACTGAACAAGCCACGTACATCATTTTCCTCCTTCCTTGAGATATGATCCCCTGGGCACTTTGTACTGGCTCTCAGTCATATTGGCAGGTGTTCCTGGGAGCTCATATTTTCACTTTTGATAAAAATGATTTACACGCTTTCTATTTCATCATCTACTGCCCCTCTTAATAACTACAGATCTGAGCTACAGATTATTTCCCCCAAAGCAGTACACAGGATTTTCTTTGTTCCAAGGAACTGAAATAATTCCTGAAAGCATTGCTCCTCAGTGGTTCTACCATTTGTCTTTTTCCCCCAAACATACCTGGAATAAATACTATCATATTTTTTTTCTCTCAAACTTCTCCCCTAATTCCTAATGGGATTAAGCATTTTGTAAAATAAGAATTGACTTGAATGATTGGATAGTTTGATCTGGTTGAAAAGGAGGAGTAAAGGAAGATAAAGAAACATAACACTTGCATTCACTTATTATCATACATGACCTTGGGAAGTTTGCTTAGCATTTTTAAGCTTCAATTTTTTTAATGTGTGAAATGGGGATTATAATGATGTCTAGGCAATAGTGTTTTATAAGGATTAAATGAATATCTTAGTATGGTTTGCGATGCTCTAACAGAATACCTAAGGCTGTGTAATTTACAAAGAACAGAAATTTATTTCTCATATTTCTGGTGGCTGGGAAGTCTATGATAAAGGCACCAACATCTCATGGGAGCCTTCTTGTTGTGTCATACGTGGCAGAAGGAATCACACAGGTGAGACAGGGAAAGACAGGTGGGGAGGAGGTGAACTGGTAAATTCATCCTTTTATCAGGAACCCACGTCAGTGATAACAACATTAATCCATTCATGGGGTCAGAACACTTGTGACCTAATCAGCTCTTAAAAACCCCACCTCTCAACACTGTTGTGTTGGGGATTAAGTTCCCAACACATAAGCTTTGGGGAACACATTCAAACCACAGCAATGAGAATCCATTTGCCAGTGACAGCAGAAAGCATGGCAGACAATATCTGTTAGTTATAATTATTATCATTTGTCTTTTTTCCCTCTTAACCTGTCATAATAAGCCCAAGGTTACTATGCACTTTATAGATTTTTTGACTTCCCTCTGCTTCATGTTTTCTGAATTAAGATATGCTTCCCCAAAAGAAATTCTTCCTAAAATTTGGTTACTTATAATCACCAAATTTTCATTCAAACAATAGTGGAGTGAGAGGCCAATGATGGGAGATCCTAATGTGGGGCTCCACAGAGCTTTCTATCTGTGTGGCACCTGAGCATTGGTTAGTTCTGGACAGAGCTGAGCATAGAGAAAAGGGATAGGAAGAGATCTTTAAAAAGACAGCTCCACACCCACCCAGCTACACAGCATTTGTCTAAACAAACTGATGTTTATGTTCTGGAATATTGTTCCAGAAATATTGAAATGAGGATGGGCTATTTTCCAAATATCTCCCATGTAGCTTTCAATACAACTGCAAGGCTTGAAATGAATACTTGCTTCCTTTCCCTCTTAAAGTGACAGAAAGGAGATTAGCAGTTTCCTGTAGGTCCACCTTGTTATATTTCCCAGATATTTGTTAAAAAAGAAATATCCGAAGATATAGTCCATCAGGAATCTGCAGTGTGATCTAGATCCTGGATGTTATCTTTAAAAGTAGCAATGAGGTTTTAGCAGACTAATTTGAAACCCCTCCGTGGGATTTTTTTCAGTACATAACTATAGGCTTGATAGTTCCATCCCAGAGTGCAAACATTTCCATGGGCATTTACTAATTCACTTATTCATATTTTTAGTACCTATTACACCAGGTCTCAAACACTACGCTGAATAATGGAGAGTGAAAACAGACATGATACTGCCTTCAGGACCTTAAAGCCTAGTGTTGGAGAGATAAATATAATCAATGCATCAAATAAATAAAAATAAAGTACATCACTGACATACGCTCTAAAATGTAGTTACATAATGCTATGAGACTATAGAATGGGAGCAATTGAACTATTCAGGTACCAGGACAATTCAGCTGAGAGAGCGAATTAAGCACAGGTCTGAAATGTAAATAAATATGAATGAACTAGACAGAGCACGGGAGCATCTTGCCACACTTTTCTTTTCCCCAAAGTCAGGGGAAAGCCATTGAAACATTTTGGCAGAAGAGAAGGGCCGATGAATGTTGACTGTATTTGCTGTGAGGAGTGGGAAGGGTGACAAGAAGAGAAGACAAAGACTAGCTGGTAGGCTATTATCCTGGTCCAAATCAGAGACAATAATGCTTTGGCAACTACAGTGGGTATAGATTCAGCATAAGAATTTGGAACAATTTTAGGAAGATATTTTAGAAAAAATTATTCCCAAATTCTGGTCTCCACTAATGAATGCTCTATTTTTATTCAAGGTGAGAAGGAATCCTCCAAAAGCACTGCTTGAGCCGGAACCTGTTCAACATCGAGTTTAACACTTGATTCTCCGGAAGTGGGATGTCAGCCCCTACAAGTCTGACCATGCCCTTGGAACCCCATTGTCTGCTTGGGGAGTCGGGGTTAGAACTGGCCTTGACAGTCCTGAGAGTAACTCTGTTTCATGAACAGAAATGCAAAGGTGACGCAGTTTGTATCTTCACAACTCTCTCAAGCCACGCTGCCCCTTCATTCCCCTTACGTATCTGGCACAGTTAGCGGAGTAGGATTAATTGTGTGTTAGTTCCCTGCTGAGGTCAGAAGTCCGGCATGGTCTTCATGAGCTAAAATAAGGTGCTGGCAGCCTGCATCCTTTACGGAGGCTCCAGAGGAGAATGTTTCCCAGTCATTTGGGGTGTTGGCAGAATTCAGGGCCCAGAGGCTATAGAATCCAGTCCCCATTTTCTTGTTTGCTGTGAGCTGAAGGTCATTCTCAGTTTTTTGTACTACAGCGGTCCTTGGCTCTTGGCTTCCTTCCTGCATCTTCAAGGCCAGAAACACTGCATTTCTATGACCATTCTTCCATAGTTACATCTTCCTCTAACCACGGCCAGGAAAGGTTCTCTAATTTTAAGGACCCTTGCAATGAGATGAGTCCCACCTAATCACAGGGCCCCATCTCAGGATCCTTAAGCTTAATCACATCTGCAAATCTCCTACCATGTAAGTTAATACACAGTCTCATTTATCTGACTTCTTGATTTTGGAGATCCATTGGCTGTGGTCTTCAGACCCTTCCTCTATCTACTTGGTGAACTCATCTAATCTCTTGCTCTGACAGACAAATTATTTGCTGATGACTGCAAAATTGATGTCTTTAGCCCACATGTCTCCTTGGACTCTAGATGTCTAATAGTAAACAGCAACTTACCTGTCTAGTTTGGCTGGGGCAAACCTTGGAGCTCCTTTGACCCTTGTCTTTCTCTCTTACCTCATATCTAATACTCCAGCAAATCCTATCAGCTAAGTCTCTAAAATGAAGGGCTGAGGGCAGCCTTTCTTTCTTTCCATAGGTGGAAAACCTTCTAATCTGAGGAAATGTTTGACACATTGAAAATATTTAATGCTGCCCTATACACAGTAAAAAATGCCTTGCATTAAAATCAAGCCAAAAAAAGAAAAAGAAGCTATAAAAGACATTTTTGATAGAATTGGATAAACTTGAATATGAACTGAATATTAGATAGTACTATGCCATCAATAACAATTTCCTTGTTTGTGCTTTTAGTATTGAAGTTATATAGGAGAATTCCCTTTTTCTCAAGAGATACATGCTGGAATCGATGTTGTCTACAAACTACTATCAACTGGTTTATATATATATATATATGTATATATATATATATATATTAGAGACAGGGTCTTGGTTCTGTCACCCAGGCTGGAGTACAGTGGCATGATCATAGCTCACTGCAACCTCAAATTCCTGGGCTCAAGGGATCCTTTGGCCTCAGCCTCCTAAGTAACTGGAACTACAGGTGCATGCCACCACTCCTAGCTAATTTTTTGTAGAGATAGGGTCTCACTATGTTACTGGTTTCAGACTCCTGGCCTCAAGCAATCCTCCCACCTTGGCCTCCCAAATTATCCATGTATTTTTATGCATATATGTGTTTGTTTACAAAGAGAGAAAGTCAAACATATAAGGCAAAATGTTAAGAATTAGTGAATGTAGGAAAAGGGTATATCTGGGTATAATCATAACATTCCTTTGTAAGTATTTAGATTATTTTCAAAATAAAGAGTAAGAGGGAAATGTGTTCAGAATCCAACTCTTTTGCCACATTGGTCAAAGGCAACACCAACTCTAGCCTGATTTACTGCAGAAAGCTCCTAACTGGTCTCTCTCCCACTGCCCTGGTCTCCTCGCCACTTCATAATCTATTCATAACAATGATCTTTGTAAAATATGAGCCACATAATGTAATTCTTTTGCATGAAAGCTTCCAGCAGAAGAGCCATAATTCATGATCACAAAACCTGACATAATCTGACCACCAGCACCACCAGCCTCCCATTACCTCTCTGACCTAATCTCCCACATCTCTCTCTCACTCACTCCACATGAGTAATCTTCTTCTTCCTGGAAAACACAAGGCATGTTCACTTCAAAGTCATTAGATTTTATATCTTCTTCCTGAAATGCTCTTCCTCCAGACATCAGTGTGGACCTTTTCCCATCTTCTGTAGATCTTTCCTCAAGTATTTCCTCCTCATTATGTCCTTCCTTGACCCATCTGCTGGAAATCACAACCCTTTCCAAGCATCCGCTAATCCTCTGATTTATTTTTATCCATAATACTTATCACCAACTGGCATATTTTACTTGCCCATTTGTCCACTCCGTCTACAATGTATGACATTATGGCAAAACTGTTTTTTTAACTTTGTTCACTGCTGTACTCCCAATGTCTAGAACTGTGTCTGGGATCTGCAGGAGTGGTATTTGTATCATGCTCTCTTTCATTACTCAGATCAGGATATCTAAAGATAGTATATCTTCTTTGTTATGACTTTTATGTTATAGGATGTAACATGCTATGGCATATTTCGCTTCTTGTCCATCAGCAAAACGATTGGCACCCGCCACCCTGCCTCCAGATGCCCTTCCCCGTGGCCCACAGCTGTGCCGCACCATCGACCATCTCCCCAGGCCAGGCTCCTTGAGACTGGTCCTAGTTACGTCCTTTGGGTTGACTTTAATTCAACATCCTTGTATTCAGAAGTAACATGCTCTTGGTGCTTATTTAGCTGTCAGCATCTCTTATAGAAATTAATGAATAGCTTTATTTCTCCTCCAGGTTCTATAAATTTAATTTTTAATAGTCACCCAAGCCCATTTGTATGATGTTGCTTTTTAAAATAAATGTTACTTTGTGGAATGGTCAAGTCTACCTGATTAACGAATGCATTACCTCGAATAGTTATCATTCTTGTGGCGAGAGCATGTAACATTCACTGTCTTTACATTTTTCAAGAATACAATATATCATCAACTATAGTCACCTTGTTGTACAATAGATCTCTTGAAGTGTATTCCCCCTACTTCAAAACATCATGTTGTGCGTGATAAAAACACACAATGTTATCTGTCAATTTCAAAAAAAAATAAAACCATATAAAAATGAAAATATAAAAGAAATTTTAATAGAGACTGCTTCTCCAGGTTAAATTTTCCCCAAGTCAAATTTTTACTCAAAAAACAATAATAAGAAAAATAAAATAAACTTTTCTTTTAATATCCCTTCCAACTTAAAAAAAAATGCATCATGCTTTGAAGGCCTCTGTGATTGTGTATTCAAATTAGATCAATAGGCAAAAATTCAATAAACCACAGGAGGGTATAATAGCCTTTAGGAAATGTGCATTTTTTAGATGTCCATCTTAAAAGGGTAGACACAGGACATTGAGACCAAGGGTACTAGAGGAAAAAAATAAGTGACGACAGGGAAAATCGCTCTGTCAAAAGCCAATAAACTGCAGGGTTCGGAGAGCTGGTATGAATAATTATGATAACTGATTAAATCAGAATTCTTCCCTTGAAAATCAATGACCAGATCTTGTTTCCTAGAGGATGCTAACAGCAAATTAGTAACAAAAGCTTCCTTTATTAAGCTTCTTATTGGACTCAAGGAACTGTATTAATACTAAAATGCTATTAATGCTATTAATTCACACATACATAGATACTCAGTTCTTATATGAGGTACTTCCGGAAGGGTATTTTTTCCAATTTGTTTGCATATTTTTAGTGTCTCTTCAATTTTATATTGTCTCCAATAAAAATAAATTATTCAAGAACAGAAAAATAATATTAAAAAAGAAGAATGAGATCGTTTTCAGTCATGTTAAACACTTCTCCAGTTTGAGTATGGTCTATTGTTTTGTCCATAATTTCTCTCCAGTGTGTGGAAAATAATGAATTTCACAACAAAACTCTTCCCAGCCATGCAGTAATAGTATGAACAGGAAAACCCTCCCCTCTTCTGAAATTCATAATTGTATATTTCAAATCAACACAGTGGTTATATCTTTCCAAATCTAGCTCTGGGGGGAGGAAAATGATTAAAGCAGTGAAGTGCAATATCCACACTTTGGAGACTCAAGGAAGATGTCTTCGGGCTAGGCAAGGTTCAGCCACTAAAGAAACAGTGAATGGGAATTAAAAACAACCAGAGATTTGCCGCATGCCATCCAAATGCCTTTGCCCAAATGTGCACATCCGTGAGTCCCAGGACTCACCCTGATGCCCATCTGCTGCCTGGATCTGAGCTTCCCCCTCCCATGTTGAATGCTGACAGGTGCACCTGGCTCCTCTTCACATCTCAGTGAGGCTTCAGCTTCCCTTGGCTTTACCTGCGATCCATTGTTGCTACATCTTAGATTTGTGTTTCTGGGTAATGGATTGAACAGGGTGCATCACTTACTGTATCCATATGACATTTTATCTTTAGTTACACACAACCATTTATGCCCTAGTACCAACATTGCTCTAGACTTTACTCCCTTCATTTCCTTACAAGCAGCCATTTCTCAAGACATAACAAATTGTTTGTAGGTATTTCACGCCACTGGGAAATGCACACATCCTCCTCTGCCTGGTACGCCCATCCTCCCTTTAATCTTCCTCCCTCCCTCGTTTGCCTGGCTTTTACCTAACCTGAGGTCTCAGCTGCTTCACACTCATAAGGACCACAGATATTTGAAATTAGAGGGAGAGGTGACAAGGGTTGTATTGCAGAAATAAAAAGATAAAAAGCAAAAGCAAAGACAATTCTTTCAAGCAGCAGTAAGACCTGGAAATAATGCCACTAAAGCAACTTATAAAGTAGCTTATACACTCAGGAAAAAAGAGAAGCCATTCAGTGATGTAGAATTTGTGAAAGAATGCATTGTTGAAGTTGTAGGATGCTTAGAGCCCGGTAACATTTCAAAGTACCCACAACTGCCTCTTTCAAGGAGAACCATAACTGAGCAGCAGCATGAATTAGCCTTCAACTTAACAGAACAACTTCATACAATATTCCAAAAGGAAAATATATATTATCCAATCACTTTGGATGAATCAACTGATACTACTGACTTGGCACAGGTTTTATACTTCATTCAGGTCATAACAGAAGATTTTCTGTGCTACAAAGAGTTACTCACTTTGGGAACTCTCGCAAACAGAACTCAGGGAATACATATCTTCAACAACTTTCAAGATAAATGTCATGAAGTTGGCCTGAATTTGGTATATTTAGTGAGTGTAGGTACAGACAGTGCACCTTCCATGACAGGAAAACATGAAGGGTTTATTGCGCAGATAAGAAAAATATTAACACATCCAGATGTTCTCATTTCTTTTCACTGTATCTTGCATCAGCAAAATCTCTGTGCTAAAGCTGCTATTTTAAGTGAAACTTTGCAAAAAGTTATAAATATTGTTAACTATATCTGTGCAAATGCAACATGGCATCATCAGTTTTGTAACATGCTAAAGTTGAGATGAGGTATTCAGTATGGATTTGCCATGTTATTCTAAAGTGTATTGCTTATCGCAGGAACAGGTGTTAGCCAAAATTTTATCTCTGAGAGAATGGATAGTTAAATTTTATGAAGAACAGAATCAGCAATATGAATTATGGAAAGAAGATTTCTAGAGGAATGCAGCATTTCTGTGTGATATCACATCAAATCAAAATAACTTGAAATTTCTTTTCAAGATAAAACTAAGTCTGTATATGATATGTGGCAAAAATCCAAGCATTTTGAAAAAAGATATCTTTTTTTCAAAACACTTCTTCTTCGAAAGGAAATTCAGATGAACATTTTCCCCAGTTAGCAAAGGTCATTGATGAGCAGCACGATATATGCAAATCATTTGAAGAATATGCAGCTGTTACAGACATATTAGTTGGAGAATACAATGAAGGGCTGACAGACTTTCAGAACCATGATCACACTCAAATAGCATTTCAGCCTCACCTAATTGATATCAACAAGGCACCTAAAGAACTACAGATGGAATTGACTGAGCTCTCAGTAGATGACATTTTAAAGTCATTGTTTGATGCTAAGAAGCATCCAATTGATATATGGAAAAATGCAGTAGAATACCCATGCCTTCAGCAACATGTTCAAAAAATATTTTCTTGCTTTTCAACCACTTATTGTTGCTAATCTATACTCTCCTACCTAACCCAAATCAAGACACTCTTAAGGTCACAAATGACTGATACCCATCAAGAGGATCACCTGAAACTGTGAACCCCCATGATGCAACCCAATATTCAAATGCTTTCCAACAAAAGCAGGCACAAAAATGTCATTAAAAGGATAACTCTAAAATTAACAAATAGTTATCATTTTTTGAAATTATTAAGTACACAGGAGTTAGATTTTTACAAAATAATGTGCATTTTTAAGTATATCTAATCAAAGTTTCTTGAATGTGGCCTTATTTGATTACAGCTAAATTAATGCAGCCTTCCAACATGAAAAGGTTCCCCACCACTGGGTTAAACTTTCTACTTAAAAGATATGGACTGGCTGAATGGATAAAAAACATGACCCAACTATAACGTCCCTACAAAAAACTCATCTCTCTAGGGAGGGGGTTGGAAAAAAAAAAACTCATCTCACTTATAAAGATACATATACATTGAAAGTAAAGGGATGATAAAAGATATTCCATAAAAATGGAAACCAAAAGCGAGCAGAAGTAGCTATGGTTTTGTCAGATAAAACAGACTTTAAGTCAAAAAAAATAGACAAAGAAGGTCATTATATAAAAAATGACAAATTCAGCAGGAGGATATAAAAGTTCTAAACATATATGCACCCAAAACCAGAGCACCCAGATATGTAAAACAAATATTACATTTAAAGGGAGAGATAGACTCCAATACGATAATGGTTGGGGGCTTCAAAGCCCCACTCTCAGCATTAGACAGATAATCTACATGGAAAATTAACAAAGAGGCATTTGATTTAAACTGCACTTTAGACCAAATGGACTTAGCAGACATTTATAGAACATTTCATCCAACAGCTACAGAATACATATTTGTCAGATCACCATATGGAACATCCTCCAGGATAGACCATATGTTAGACCACAAAACATGTCTTGACAAATTAAAAAAAAATTCAGTGATGCCAGGAGGTCTGCTGGAATTGCAGACACAGCTGTGTACCTTCTCTGCCCTCTGGGAACTTAGTATCCAGGGTGAGGTAGGAGGGTTTTTAACAGTCACCTATTCCCTTTCACTTACGCTTTGCTTTCTCTTGCAGACCTCATGAGGATGTCTGGAGATGCTGTTGCTTTTCTGTTTCTCTACTGAGTCTGCAGCATTTTCCCAAACTTGCTATATCTTATAATTATGCAAATAACCTATGGAAATAGGTTGGAAAGAATCATTTTCCATTTCTGATTGGATACCAAGGTGGACCTTGCTTTATCTTAAGTAGCCACATATCTTAGCGATCATTTTGCAGAGCGAACTGTAATTTGAAAACCTAACTACCCTAAAGCCCCTTCCACGTCCTCCTTTGACTTCCAGTTTGTTTCAAAATCTCAGTGACAGGCCAGGCGCAGTGGCTCACACCTGTAATCCTAGCACTCTGGGAGGCTGAGGCGGCAGGTTCATTTGAGCTCAGGAGCTCAAGACCAGCCTGTGCAAGAGCGAGACCCCGTCTCTACTAAAAAAATAGGAAGAAATTGGCTGGACAACTGGAAATATATAGAAAAAATTAGCTGGGCATGGTGGCGCATGCCTCTAGTCCCAGCTACTCGGGAGGCCGAGGCAGGAGGATTGCTTGAGCCCAGGAGTGTGAGGTTGCTGTGAGCTAGGCTGACGCCACGGCACTCAC
>NW_012147930.1:3551731-3563208 GCF_000956105.1 Propithecus coquereli
ATAAGAAAAATTTTGGAAACTGTACAAATACCTGGAAATTAAACAGCATACTCCTGAGTAACTACTGGGTCAAGAAAGAAATTATGGAGGAAATAAAAAAAATTTCTGAAACAAATGAAAATCAAAATACAACATACCAAAACCTATGGAATCCATCAAAAGCACTGCTAAGAGGGAAGTTTACAGCAATAAATGCTTACATCAAAAAAGTAGAAATATTTCAAATAAACAACCTAGAAATGAACCTCCAGGAACTAGAAAAGCAAGTACAAACCAAACTGAAAATCACTAGAAGGAAAGAAATAATAAAGATCAAAGCCAAACTAAATGAAATAGAGACTAAAAAAAAATTCAAAGTATCAACAAAAGGAAAAGTTGGTTTTTGGAAAAGATGAACAAATTAATACTTCACTGGTAGACTAATTAAGAAAAAAAGAGAGAAGACCCAAATAAATAAAATGAGAAACAAAAAAGAAGACATTACAGCTGATACTACAGAATATAAAACATCATCATGGACTATTATGGACAACTATACACTAACAAACTGGAAAACCTAGAGGAAATGGATAAATTCTTAGAAACATGCAACCTACTGAGATTGAATAAGAAGAAATACAAAACCTGAACAGATCAATAATGTGCCATGAGATTAAATCAGTAATAAAAATTCTCCCCGAAAAGGAAAGTTCAGGACCAAATGGCTACACTAATGAATTCTACCAAAATTACTAAGAATGAACACCAATTCTCCTCAAACTATTACAAAAAATTGAAGATGAGGGAATTCTCCCGAACTCATTCGATGAAGCCAGCATTACCCTGATATCAAAACCAGAAAAGGATATAAGAAATAAGGAAAACTACAGGCCAATATCCCTGATGAACATAGACTCAAATATCCTCAACAAAACACTAGCAAACTGAATCCAACAGCACATTAAAAAATTAATACACCATGATCAAGTGGGATTTATCCTAGGGATTTGAGGATGGTTCAACATACGCAAATCAACAAATGTGATATATCACATCAACAGAAAGAAAGACAAAATCCCTGTGATCAGTTCAACAGATTCAGAAGCATTTGATAAAATTCAATATCTCTTCATGATAAAAAAATTAGGTACAGAAGAAACACATAGCAACATAATCGTGGCCATATACAACAAACCCACAGTAAACATTATACTGAGCAGAGGAAGGATGAAAGCTCTTTCTTTAAGAACCAGAATAAGAAAGGGATGCCCACTTTCACCATTCCTATTCAACATAGTACTGGAAGTCCTAGCCAGAGCAATTAGGCAAGAGAATGAAATAAAAGGCATCCAAATTGGAAAAGAGGAAGTCAAATTTTCCCTCTTTGCAGATGATATGATTTTATATCTAGAAAACCCTAAAGATTCCACCACAAAACTCTTAGGACTGATAAATGAATTCGATAAAGTTTCATCATACAAAATCAACATACAGGAATTTCTATACACCAATATATACCATTTAAATACACCAATACTTATGATTTCTATACACAAATAACAAACTAGCTGAAAAAGAAATCAAGAAGGCAATCTCATTTACAATAGCTACAAAAAGAAAAATAAAATGCCTAGGTATAAATTTAACCAAGCAAGTGAAAGATCTCTCTAGTGGAAACTACAAAGCACTGATGAAAGAAATTGAAGAGGACACCAAAAAATGGGAAGACATCCATGCTCGTGAATTGGAACTATTAACATTGTGAAAATGACAGTACTACTGGGAGCAATCTGCTGACTCAGTGCAATCTCTGTCAAAATGTCAATGTCATTATTCATAGAAATAAAAAAATCCTAAAATTTATATGGTACCAAAAAGACCCCAAATGGCCAAATTAATACTGTGCAAAAAGAACAAAGCTGAAGGTATCACACTGTCTGACTTTAAAATATACTACAAAGTCACAGTAACCAAAACAGTATGGCAGTGGTATAAAAACAGATGCATACACCCATGGAACAGAATAGGTAAATAAATCCACATATTTACAGCCCAGTAATTTTCAACAAGGGTGCCAAAACATACATTTTGGAAAGGACATTCTCCTCAATAAATGGCGATGGGAAAATTAGATTTCCTTATGCAAAACAATGAAATTGGACCCCTGTATCTCACCATATACAAAACATCAACTCAAAATGAATTAGAGACTTAAATGTAATACCCAAAAGTATAAAACTTCTAGAAAAAAACAGAGAAAACACTTCAGGATATTGGTCTATGCAAAGATCTTATGGCTAAGATCTCCAAAGCACAGGCAACAAAGCCAAAAATAGACAAATGAGAATATATTAAACTAAAAATCTTCTGCACAACAAAGGAAACAATCAACAGAGTGAAGAGACAACCTGTTGAGTAGCAGAAAATATCTGCAAACTATTCATCTGACAAGGGACTCATGTCTAGAATATGCAAGGAACTCAAAGAACTCAACACCAAAAACCTCACAAATAATTCCAGAAAAGAAACTCATAATCTAATTAAAATTTGGTCAAAGAGTCTGAACAAACATTTCTTAAAAAAAAAGAAAAAAAAAAAAAGACCTGCAAATGGACAAGTATATGAAAAAATGCTCAACATCACTAATCATCAGGGAAATGATATTATTAGTCCTCATCCCTGTTAGAATGGCAATTATCACAACGACAAGCATTGGATGTTGGTGAGGATGTGGAGAGAGGGGAGTCCTCCTACAGTACTGGGAGAATATAAATTAGTACAGCCATTATGGAAAACAGTATGGCAGTTTCTCAAGAAACTAAAAATAAAACTACCATATGATCCAGCAATCCCACTACTGAGTATTTATCTACAGGAAAGGAAATCAGCATATTGAAGAAGTATCTGCACTGTATATTCTATGGTTTGAATATGTTTTTCCAACCCTGCCAAATCTCATATTGAAATTTGATCCCCAGTGGGAGGATTTGGGTCATGAGGGTGGACCGCCCATAAGTGGCTTGGTGCCATCCTCTCAGGAGTGGGTGAGCTCTCACTCTTAGTATCCAGGAGTTCTGGTTGTTAAAAAGAGTCTGGCCCCTCCCGCCTTCCTGCTATTGCCATGTGGTGGCTTCTCTTCACGTTGTGTCATGAGCGGAAGCTTCCTGAGTAAGCGCATGCTGGTGCCATGCTTCTTGTTCAGCCTGCAGAACCGTGAGCCAAATAAACCTCTTTACAAGTTATCCAGCCTCAGATATTCCTCCACAGCAACACAGAAAAACTAAGACATCATGTTTATTGTAGCACTCTTCACAATAACCAGGATGAAGAATTAACCTAAATGTCCATCAATTAATTTAAGAAATGGATTTAGAAAGTCATTTCCAAAATAGGGAATGGAAAAATCATATTTATGTGTCTTAAAAATACCTCAATGGCACTTCGAAGATGGATGGGAGGATGAGAGCGGGTCCACGAGCTCTGAGGTTGGATCAGGAAGCCTGGACCCAGGCAGGGCATAAACCAATAATCTGACTGAAATCTTGAGATTGTTATAAGACATATGACAAGAATGCAAAACTCTTTGTCCAAACTGTGAGAAGCAGGGCCAGGAGCGGATGAGCAGAAGAAAAAAACATAAAGTACTCCCTGAAACACTGGATGAATTAGTCACCATTGGAATGGCTGGAACGTCACAGATATTGTTTTCGCAAAAAAAAAACAAAAAAGTGAAGAAACAGCGTTTGTGATTTCGAAAGGAGAAGGAAATTAAGTAAAATGAATGTGCTCATAAGAAATTTTGAAATGTTTCAAAACAATGACACCTGAGGAGAAAAAGTACTGGAGTGGAGAAGAAAGAAGAGCAATTAGTGAGACAACCCAGAAGAGGCCACGTGGGAGCCCCGCACTTCTTGCTCCCGGCTGCGCTGTGCTGAGTTTCATCTGACGCTGTGTATACATGTGCTTGCAACACCACTGAATATCAAACTAAAGATGTGTCTGTGATTTGGGAGGTGGAGGTTTGCAGACAGGAGTTCTCTGCATTACCACGTAAACCCACGGGTGACTTCCAAAAATATGCCCAATCATTAATAATGCTGAATGAATCTTAAATCTTTCTACCAATAAAAAGTATGTCTCTTTTGTTTAACACTAAATAATTCTTTCTTGACACACTGGGTTTTTCTGTTCAGTGAATTATCTGCATTTTTTCCAACTGTTTACCTGTTGGGATATTGAAAATCTAGTTCATTTTCCACTATCTATTAACTCATTCATTCATTCATTCATTTATCCAACATATCAATAGATATTTAATGATCATCTACAATATGGTAAGTCTATTGTCCTTTCTAATTTATTAAAGACAATTTCTCATACTTTGAAACTCCGGGGCAGAATTCCACGCAGGAATATGTGCACACTGGAGCTGAACAGAGGGTACCAAGGTTGTGTTGCTGAACTGGAGCCTCCGATGTCTCAGCCACACTCCGTGGCCTCTCTCTGAGGGAAAACACTCTCCAGGAACTTTCCTAATAGGGAATAGAACAAAACCTGGAATCTGGACTAAAATACATCAGTTCCTGTCGCAGTGCTGACACATAAGATCCTGGTGACCTGGGAGAGTCATTCAGAGTCTCCAAGTCTCAGTCCTCATGCAGCAAACAGGATGTCATTTGTTCTAGGCAAGGATTCCCAGCAGGAACAGGGAACACCTACTTCACCTGGCCCTTTAGGAGCCCATCCAAGCCCCACAGAGATGTCAGTCATTTCTGTGAGCCATTCCTCCTTAGGAAGGACTTGCTTTCTTCCCTGCTCACATTGGGTTGTTAGACCCAGAAAGCCAGTTCCCTGGATACTCTTCCTCTGCCCTCCTTGGAGCCCCGCTCTGTGGCCCAATGTGCCTTTGTGCCACAGGGCTAGAAAGAGAAACCAGAAACAAGTGAAGAAGAAGACAAAGAAACAGCCTGAAGTTGCGATGAAGAGGCAGCATGGCCATCCCTGCCCATGTTCCTAGGAAATCTAGACTTGAGAAACAATGACCACGTTCCCTTAATTGACGGAGGAGCTCTGCCAGGAAGGGGACCAACACGCCATGTGCTGCTCCTGATAACAAATCACATCCGTGTTGGGGAAACAGCACAGACTTGGGAGTCAGATACAAAATCTGGCCACACCCTCATATCCTGTGTGGTATTAGTGAATGTGGTATCTCTGAACGAGGAGAGCTCTGTCCACCTTCTTGAAGAGACACACTTGCAACATGGGTATAGGCCTTCACGTATAATGATCATCGCTCTTGCTGCTGGTGTTACTTTCAAACAAGGCCAAGTTCCCTGTTCCCATTTGTCAGTTATACGCGCACCACCTCTGTTGCTCATTGGTCCCTCGTCATGAAACAGGAAAGCGTTGCAAATAGTCACTAAGTCCAATAACACTGGGGCCCCCAGAATAACCTGCCAAGTCCTGTCAGTTGTTAAGGATGCAATTTTTCCTCTAGACCTATACTTGAGGCAGTTGGATAATCACTTCTAATCACCTGCCCATTGATTGGGTTCACTTAAATTTAAGCACTGTTGGGATCAGAGGCTTGGGCTGGGAGGGGTGAGGGAGAGCCAGCATGTCCCTGGAAGGAGGCAGCCAGAACCACTTTAGAACCAACTCGTGGATACCCTGGCAGGACTGGCTGCCTTCCACACCACCCTGCTCTGTTCCTGAGAAAGCAGAAGTACTGATAGCAGTGGCTTGGCTGGGAAGTGACGCTGTCTGGCCCTGGAGGTACAGTACAGCACTTAAAAAGGCAAGAGACCAGAGGAAGCTGCATTTACTTTTCAAATGATCCATATGAAGGCTAGCACTGAAAAATGTTCAAAATATGCTTAAAAGGGAAAAATACTCATATTTGCATTGTCATGGAATTGTGTTTACGTAAGGACAAAGACTGAAAGATAGCAGAGAGGAGGAAAAACTGTTGGATTTCTAAAGATAGTAGAATTGTGTGAATACATGTTTCTTACACTTGATTTATTCAACAAGTATTTTGAGGGCTTGTCTGTGCTAAGGAATCAGTTAAGCAAAGATAATGTAGATTTAAAAAAAACAAAAACTAAAAACTGTGCTTACAACATGCTGTGATGTACTCTGGGACGAAAATTACACAGTGGACTTCAGAGCACAGGAAGAAGTGGAGTCTTTGCAGCCTAGCTGGTGGAACATGCATCTTTAAAAAAAAAGAAGTTAGGCAGATAAAGGGAAAAGAAAAGTCCAGGATAAAAAATGATAAGCAAACTATATACACACATCCACACATATACACACACGTACATGCACACCTACATACAGTGTTTTCATTTCCCTGGCCCTCACCACCTGGGCTAGTGCAGGACACAATACAATGGTTCCCCAGCTCTCCCCCCTGCAGATCCAGTGTGCGCACAGCAGCGATTTTCAATTATTCACTATGTGATCTTCTACACGTTGCAAACTATACCCACTAGAATAGTGCTTCTCATCCAACATCAACAAGTGCATGTCAACACTCACCCTTGGGGTGTGAGAAAAGTGGAGTGGCTCTTCAGAGCTGTCATTCTTTGGAACAAAGACTCACCTGGCAGCCGATATGCTGTAGTAGCTCCTGCTAATTTGACAGTGTTCCCTGGAGACCCAGGCCGCAGCATCAATATGTCGTCTCAGCCAAAATCAAGTCAAAAAGATCAATAGTCAGGGACCCTGTCCTTTGGGTCACTTGTCCTCCATGGTACCAAATACAAACAGGCAGGGATAATTTATTTTTATTCATTTGTCTATTGTCAAATCTGCCCCAAATGGTCCAATGGTTTGCACCACATTTTGTGAAAACTTTAAAAAGCAAAGAGGCTTATGCCACTTAGAGAAATCTATGGCTTGCTAAATTTAATTATCTAGATGCCATAGAATACATTTGGCCTCAGAGAAAGAAATCAGCTTAGAAAGCAGAGGGCCCCATGGGTGCACCCTGGCCAAGCCTAGAGCAGAGAGTTAGAGCAGAAGACATGGCTGCAGTTGAAATACATAGTTCGAGGTTCTTGTGGCAAGACCAACTAGCATGAACAGCTTCCTCAACTATGAAAAGAGATGCTAAGATCTGCAGAAGACAGCTGTATTTACTCAAGGGTAAATAGCACTAGGAATGAAAAACCACTGAAGTGTAAGGTAGAGAGATGAAGAAATTTTTTTGAGATACTTGAGACCAAGGTGCCTGACTGATCCGCAGAATGACTCCCAGAGCAGTCCTTAGCAATGACGTCCGGGTTGATAGTGAAACCTAAAAACCTAAAAGATGCTCAGTGTTGCCTACCCAGCACCCACCCTGTCTTCTGGTAGCTGTGCTTCGGTTCTTCCTTGGGAAACGCCCTCCCTCATTCTCAGCCCACAGGTGTCTGTTGATGGGTCTGACGCACCCACCCCGCTGTTCTGCCAGGACTGCATCCTCCCCGCCTGGCCACACAGCACCCTCACCTCCCCAGCCACAGAGGCGACAAAGAATGTGTTTACAGTACACACTCCCAGGAGACTCAGTCCAGTACCTGGATTAGAGATGTGGACAGGGGAGAGACGTTCCACTGGAGCTGCCCTGTGTATGAACTGAGGCCTGGTGCTTAGGGAGGCAGCATGCAGACAGCCTAACCTACAGTGAAGCCGGCATCGCAAGGGGAGGCACAGGCAGGGGGAGAAATGAAAGGAGAGGGAGAAAGCCAGAGATAGAAAGGGAAAGAGAGAGAGTGTAACAATATGCTGGGCCCAGCTGCAACCAGTCAAATGTGCACAATCTTGGACTTGTCTCATATACACACACACACGCACACGCATGTATATAAAAAGTTTGTATTTTCTTCTCAGTCCAGTGTGACTAATTTCTTTTTTAGTGCAACAGAAAAATTCTGCCTATTATTCTGCCTAGAACATGGTATGTAGGATCTTGGTTCCTCATATTCATACCTGTGAATACAAGACGTGACATGACAAAAGGGGCTTTGCAGATGGAATGGAAACTGCTCATCAGCTGATGGGAAGACAGGAAGATTGACTGGGGTGGTGGTGGCTCATGCCTGTAGTCCCAGCGTTTTGGGAAGCTGAGGAGTTTGAGGCTGCAGTGAGCTATGATCACTCCACTGCACTCCAGTCTGGGTGACAGAGCAAGACCCTGTCTCTGTGGGGGGTAAAAAAAAAAAGGCAGATTGTCCTGGATGACACAGTGAGCCCAGGGTAATCACTGGGGCCCCACCAAGCACTTCAGGAAAGGAAGGAGACCTGCAGAGGAGATGCTGCCTCCTGGGGGAAGGCTCAGCACTCTGAAGTAGAAAAGCCACATGCAAGGCTGGGAAAGAGGCCTCTAGAGGCTTGGGATGCCACGCTGACAGCCAGAAAGGAACTGGAACCTCAGCCCTGCAACCAACATGGCACTGTGTCCTGCCAACACCCACCGAAAGACTGATTCTGCCCTGGAGCCTCCAGGAGGAATCTCAGCCTTCCAGATGTCTTGATTTCAGCTTTGGAGACTCAGAGCAAAGGTACCAGCCAAGCCTATCCGACCTCTCACCTACAGAGCTAGAAGTTAACACATTCTTGTTGTTTTAAGCTACTAAATGTGCAGTCATTTGAACAGCAGGAATAAAAAACAAATACAGCAACACATATTTTAATACATACTCACCAAGTCAAAAATATTCTGCAGTGTGATCATTTCCTTGTTGTCATATTGTTTTGCTTTAGATATGGAACAACATAAGGAGAGAGGTTTTTAAAAATGCTAAGGAAATTAGACCACAGAGCTAATGATGAGATTGCAGTGAAGTCCACGAGGTGGGTGTAAATACTGTACGCACTCACACATGCCGCACACACAGTCACACACTTGGGAAGCGTGTGTGGGAGACAGAGGGAGCGTCGCCCTCTTCACTTTAGAGGCAAAATGCTGCTGGTTCTGACAAATGGACCTTTGACGTCAGAGAAACAGATTCGGTTCACATTCCATGGACTTCTTGTGCTGAGTATTTTCTCAGCCAAGAGAAATAGTGATCCATTCTCGGTTCCTCTGATGATGTTTAACTTTTCAACTCCTCATTACATCCAATGCCAAGTTTAACAACAAACACTGCTGCGACGTCAATAACTCTAGGTTTTTCTTATTCAGGGACTGCTCTCTCTTCTGAGCACTTTACGATGCGAAGGCAAATGCTCAATGTAAGTGCAGGGACGGCGACAGGCAGGTGGCGCCCTCTCCCCTGCCCGGCACTCTCTGCTGGTCCAGGGAGCCCGCCACTGACTACAGCGCCGTCTTGATTGGAAAAAAGAGAAACTGAAGAGGATGAGTTCCTCACACGGTCTGAAAGAGGTAAAGGACTATTTTTTTTTCCTTTAGAGCCTATGGAAGTGATTGAAATTCCTGTTAATTAAAAAAACCACATCTTGGGATCGCCACCAATATTTAGCAGATTGTTAAGATTTAACTTGAGTGGTTAGTAGAGTTAGCTAGTTCTTCAGACTTCACTATGGGGACAGGGAAAGGGCTAGCTTAAAGAGCTGACCAAAATCAAACTTGCCTTACATCCTAAATGCATCCAGAGCAGACTCAACATCTGACATAAACAATTAATTAATACGGTATCAGGAGTGGGTGTGCATGCCTGTGTCTGTGATTGGTGTGTCTGTGTTTGTGTCTGGTGTATCAGCATGAGTGTGATGTTTGGAGTGTGTGTGTGTGTGTGTGTGCATGTCTGTGTTAATGTGTGTCTGTGGGCTGAGTTCTTATATTCCCTTTTTCTGCTTGGTTTAGATTAATAAAATATTTCTTTCAAAACATTATTTTTCTCATCTCTTAAGCATTAAATAATAATTACTACATATCTCTACTTTTTCATTTTATAAGCCTCCTAGATCATAATAATCTAGTCTAAGATGCAAAGGAGGAGGACTATTTAGAGATGTCGTGGTTGTTCTGCAGGAGCCTAAAGTTGCCCCTACACAAGACCCTATACAAGGACCCTGCTCAGGAAGCTCTCTGAGAAACGAAGGGTAAGATGCACGGGGTAGAATTCAGAAATTCCTTTGACCCCTAGCAAAATACTACTGAGACTCCCTTCACTCTGCCAGCACATTCATCAATTTATAATCAAAATCTTGAAATAATTCTAGTAAAATGTTAGTGCTATATTAATAAGAATAAATCATTGCATTGACATTTGTACATATTCAAAGTAAAATAGACATATGAACAAAAAACGAATTTAGCAGTTAGTTTAACTTCATATGTGATTATAAAAATTCCCTTCTGACCACAAGAAACATATCATGTGTGTGCACTCATGTGTGCATGTACATGTGGGTATATGTGTTTGTTTAGAGATAGTGTGCAAAAGGACCGGTTTCTCTTTGAAATCTTTTTATAAGTTCTCCTCTGCATTCATGATTTCTAAAGAGGGCAACGTAAAATAAACAACATAAAAGCCAAAGTTTATACAATAAAAATAAGAAGGGAAAGTTTTGCTGTTGTGTTGTTTTGAGTGGACAAATTCTCTGTCAGCAACTATGTCAGTCCAGGGTCTCCAGAGAAACAAAACCAGCAAGAGCTATATGCCCACAACCTCACCTCTGCCAGCTGGAGAACCAGTAGCTCCAACGTCCAAGGGCAGGAGATGGAGGCCCCAGCTCAAGCAGAGACAGAATTCCCTCTTCCTCAGCCCTTTCGTTCTATCTGGGCCCTCGGTGGATTGGATGATGTGCACCCATATTGGTGAGGGTGGGTCTTCTTTACTCAGTCTACTGATGCAAAGGCTACTCTCTTCTAGAAACAACTTCACAGACACACCCAGGAACAATGTTTCACCAGCTGTCTGGGCTTCCCTTAGCCCAGTCAAGTTCACACGTAAACTTAACCATCACAGCAACCAACCAAACGGAGAGAACTCGAGCACTCAGACAATTGTGGAAGATGCTCTAATCAGCAAACGGGTAATGGAAGCAATGGTGCGTTGGAGTCAGAAACACCTAGATTCACATCTCAGCTCTTCAATTTACAATCTATGATAGTGAAAGTTACTTAAACTCTTTGACCTCAGTTTCCCCTTTATTGAAAATTTCATAGTTGTATTGCCAGGAAGATTAAATATTCAAAGAACCTACATCCCAAAGTACTTAGTGCAAAAATAATGGGCAGGGGGAGGAGCCAAGATGGCGGATGAGACAAGCCGCCAGTCAGAAGGTCTCTGCAAAAAAGACGAATTTTAGAAGAAAGAGAGAAAAAATAAACGAGCAGAGAAACATAGATCGGGTGAGGGTCGGGAAGGAAGGGTGCCTGAAACTACAGGAGACTCCATGGGAAGACATTGCGGAGGAGAACTGGAAGGAGAGAGGTCCTGAGAGGCTTGGAGACCAGCAACAAGGGTAGGTGGAGCGGTTAACTTCCCCTCCCTTGCATCTCGGACTGCGGGTGGCTCCTGAGCGGCCGGAGAGACCTGCTG
>NW_012147930.1:3569963-3677102 GCF_000956105.1 Propithecus coquereli
TAAAAAAAAATAAAAATAAAAATAATGGGCAGAAAAGGCCTGGACTCAAGTACATGGTCACTGGGTGAGCAATTTCTCTGACCACCAGGAGAAGTTCAACCTGCACGGCAAGACCTTTGCTCCTTCCTGGAGGGAAGTACCTGCCTGCCCCCCTAGGACGGCAGAGGAACACTTGGAGATTCCCACACACAACATAAAGAGGGAATCTGTGCTCATTCCTCTGCACAGTAATTCTACTTTTTTTTTCCTCAGACATTCAAAAAGATTTCTGACATTTAGAGGCAGAGAAATAAAGATTGTTCTCTGAAGAATAATGAGTGAGGAAGTGATTCCGTTTTCACACCAGGTCCCAGAACACCAAGGGCTGGTGGTGCCAGGCCACTGGGGAGTAGGTCGTTTGCAGCTCGCCGGACGGCAGAGCCAGTGGGCGTCAGGGTGGGATGGGCAGGAGGTAGAATCAAGTTAAATGCGTCTAGTCTGAGGGAAGAGAGGATATTAATATTCCAATGAAAACTCCAGTGGAATTCATTTTGTGGCATTCAACTTCCTTCGACTTTTTTTTTAAGTGCTTTAGGTTAATCTTTTGCAAATCAGCTCCTCCACTATGGACACGTGCCACAGGATGCATAAAAGCAATACAGACAGTGTTGTGAGCTGATTCATATAACTAGTTACTTTCAAATCAGACAAAATGGCTTGTGAGACATAGTTTATAGACAGAACTCACCCATTTAGTTATTGACATCTTGTTTCATTCATAAAAACAGAGGAGATAGATTTGTCTGTTCTGCTTAATTTCATTAATTTTCTTAGCATATCACTAAGAGCACTTGAAAAATCACACCGGATCAAATAAAAAATGTAATATTATTTGCTTGTAATATTGAATAAAATGCAATATTAACACAACACCGTGAAAGGGCTTCAGTATTAGGCAAAATGTGCCTAGGTATTAATTTCGCAAGCCTTAAATAAAAGCTAAATAATAAACTACCAAATCTTTATCATTTTCTCCCTCCTTTCTCTCTCTCTCTCTCTCTCTCTCTCTCCCACCCCCACCTCCATTCTCTAAGACCCAGAGCCATTGAGCTAAGGTGAGAATCCACTCTTTGTTTCACTCCCACATTGGGAGATTGGGGGAAGAACACACTCAAAAAGGGCAGAACTATACTGTAAGGTTGACTATTAAAATCTTTTTTCTTGGAAAAGGGTATCAGTTTGCACTTATCCCAATGAATTTTTAAGAAAATGATTGAAATCCTTTCTCTAAATGAAAGGAATCTTATGCCTCCACTTCAGCCTTCATGGAACCACTTTTAATGAGATGCTATAATGCTATTAAAATAACAGGAGAAGAAGAAGAAGAAATTTGATAGGCAAAAAAAAAATCTTGTTGAATTTGCATTTGTTTAATTATTGCTGGTGATGTACTCAATATGCGCTATTCCAAATATGTGACGCCTCTGCATGTGTATATTCTACATTTTTAATTAATCTAATAAACTATGAGATATTTGAGGCTCGGACTAGTTATTATTAACTTTCAAGTAGCCACTGCTTAGCAAATTGCATAATGTATAAAAATCAGCTCCGAAATTATTTGCTGACTATTCTACATTGTCTTTTTAATTAAGTGACAAAAATAAGAAAGAGGACAGAGTTCTAAGGAACTTTCATAGAGAACGTTCGTCCTCCAGGGTGACGTGATCCATAAGTCAGATCTGTGTGGATATTGTCATTCGACCAGTTCCAAATTCACCATCTACGTTTCTCCAAATTGTTAAAATGCAAATATACCTGATTTCTCTGACGAAGAGTTCTGTCTCACATGTCAAGGAAGAAACATAGATTAAACTGATGACTTTTTCTTTTTTACACATTTTCTAACTCTCATGTCTTCATTTTAATAATCTATCCTAATGTAAAGCTAAGCAGTAGCAAGTTACTAGTTTATAGATTGTCAATTCTATCTTCTTTCCATCTTTGAAAGTAGAACCTACATTTGTTCATAGCCAGTTGGCTTGTAATGGTACAACATCTTCATTAACAAGGACCACAAACTGTGTTTCTGTGGCCTTATCTGAAAGTATCGGGTCCACCCTGTGAAACTACATATCTATGAGGATTTACATGATCTGGCCCCAATTTACCTACTCAAACTTTTTTCAATATTTCCTTCTTCCCACTCAACAAAAGCGATGTTTTAGCCAAATGAGTCTGACTTGAGTGCCCTGGTGCAAAGGCTGTCCCCTCAGCATGTTGTCTGATCCCTATGCCACACCTTTAACAGAATGTGCCTCTCACCTGTCAGATTTCAGCACCTATAGCATTTCTTCCAGTAGACTTTTGATTCCTCAAGACTGGATTTGGTTCCACAGGTATATGCCCCATTACACCTTGTATGTTTCCCATTTAAACAAAGAAACAGGTACCTCCGAACACTGTGATATTTTCATAACACCTGTTGAGTTTCATGTCTTTAGTACGGTATAGACAACAAAGTACCTATAAGCAGTTAACAAATTATCTGTTAAATGATAAAGTGAGTGCATTTCTATAATTTTCACTAATTTTGCATCTTTAATTTTGATTTTGAAAGACACTCTGTTCCCCAGAGTTCACTTTTACCTTTTAAAATTATACATTGGATACTTAACATAGCAGTGTACTTTTTAAAGAGATGTATAAAATTCTGCTGCAGTAAATTTTAACATTTTACTTTACAAAACCACATTGCTAGAATAAAAAGAGAAAAAAAATTGTATTCAGTATTCAACAAGCTGTAGCATTCCTGAAGCAAATATATTTAGCATGCAATATTGTAGAGTCTTTAACTCATGATTGACTTTTTCTGTGTAGGTGGAATTTTTTTTTAATCAAAATTATTCTGGGCACAGGATTTTTTTTTCCGGTAATGAACCAGATTCTGTAAGGGTTTAAAGTTCTCTTTGGCTGTAAATGATGCAACTTTGGGAACTACTTGGCATTGAAACTATCTGGTTCAATGTGTAATGATTCTTTTTTCGTGACTCTTGTGAAAGCTGCAAAGTGTTATTTGGAACCGCTCTAGGCAAAAAGAATCACATTTCTGTGTCATTCTTCAAAGATGTTTGTGTCATGACAGTTTGATTCCTGAGACCTGCTCAAGGGTAAGACTGTCTTATTTTTATTTAAAAGGTAATTTTGCTATATTATGTGGTTGGATTTTTTTTTTTGAGCAAAGCACAATCTCTCAAACATTTTACTATTTCAGTATCTTTCCTTATTATTTGCCTTTATTTTGAAGGCTTGGGGAAATATCTTTTAAGGAAGAAAATGTAATAAACATGAGAGTTCAGACATCTCTTTGACAAACCGATTTCAAATCTTTTAGGTAAATATGCAGAAGTGGGGTTGCTGAATCGTGTGGTAACTCTATTGCACAGCATGATGAATACAGCTAATAACAGTGTATTACACATTTTGAAACAGCTAAGAGAGTAAATTTCAAAAGTTCTCACTACAAAAATTGGTATTTTAGGTGAAAATATATTGATTAGTTTGATTTAATTATTCTACATTATATTCATAGATCATAACATTACTTTGTAACCCATAAATATATGTAATTACAAATTATCGATTTATGATAAAATTTTAAAAATAAAATGGGCTGAAATAAAAGCATTTGTGTCTTCTCCATCTCAAAAATACTGATATAGATTTTAAGCTAAAACAGAAGTCTTCAATTTTTTTATAGTGTATTAAATTTTCAATGGAGGCTCTTAAATTCAAAAATATATTTAGTGCTATAAATTCCATGTACTATTAATTTTCACTTGTTGGAAGAATTACGGAGGGCGGTTACACTCTCTACTTCTACTAATGGAAAACATTTTGCTCTTTAAAAAAAAGAGAATGTGGGATTCATTATTTCTAAAAGCAAACACATGATTCATATCAGCACACCTATTGAGAAAAACTTTTTAAAAAATGTTAAAGGCATCGAAGAGCTACAAAGTAATGCAAAGTTATGGAATCAAATCTCAGAGGCGGCAAAAACCAATAGTAAGGCCCACCTTTCTTTCATTCCAAGGGCAATTGCCAATCCTGAAGACACATCAATGAAACATTGAAGAATGTGTTGACTGGATGTGGTGAGAGAAATTGGAAACAACTGACCAAGCCTGTCCAAGTTATCAAGAGCCATGATCCTGGCACCAGTTTAGTCTATGACATAGAAGGATTGCTCGAATTCAAGTGTGCTGGATACACAGCTTTGGTTTCCTTTTAAGAACCACCATTCATCCCCACTCTCTTCTGTTCTCTTCTGCATGTTACAGTGTCAGAAAACCTAGGGACTTCACTTCCTAGGCTCTTGCAAGAAGAGTTTAAAAGATTTTCAGCTCTGCCAATAGTAGAAACTAGCAGAAGGAACTCCTGTGCTTCCATAGGTTGCAGGTTTTCCAAGAGCGTGAGGGTTTAGGTCAGTGGTAGTAGTTTCCAGAGAGTCTTGGAACTTCCTGATTTCCACATGCACCTTGTAGCTTTTCCCCACTGCCATCCTCCCAGCCCATCCATTGAGTTTATAACACTGATTCCTTTTTAATAATGAGAGTGTTTTTGTTTTCTTGATTGACTCCTAATTGATACAATAAAGGGGAATGTGAAGTAAATCTGCACTCGAACGAATGTACACATCCAAGCTGTGTCAATGGGGTGGCCAGAAGAATTTAAATATTGGAACTGCAGATTGCAGATGGCCAGACTTGCAGTGTTCCACCACATGGCTTTCAATCCCCCCACTCCCCTGGGGGAAACATTAAAACCTGTATCTTCAGTCTCAAATTATTTCTGAAAATGATTTTCCCAAATCAGAACATAGTTACAGATACCCAAATACAAAAAAGAAAGATCCATGTTCTAGAATAATGAGAAACAACAAGTAAAAGAAAGAATTGCACAAAAATACGTTGCTTTATCAGGCAGGGATTATTGTTAAAATATGCTTGCCATATTAAAATAAACAAGCAAGCTTAAAAAATATCTAAGGAAACAGCAAATCATAAAATGACATAGTAGATTAGGAAAAAAGAGATAAAATAAAAATTTAAAAGTCCCTCAAATTAAGAACTGAAACAATGGGCTTAACAGTATATTAGACATGGCTAAAGAGAAAATTGATGAATTATAACACAGATCAGAAAAATTATGTAGAAAGCAAAACAAAGAGATAAGATAAAAATATTTGAGGAAAGAATGTATGAGAACATTTCAAAATAGATGAAGCTAATACGTAAGATTCATGAAGTCTACTGAGCCTCACAAATAAACACATTTATGCACATCATACTGAAATCATAGAAAACCAAAGATGAAGCGAAAAATTACCTTAGAATGAACCATAGTTAGATTGACAGCCAATTTCTCAAAAAATGAGAACCATGATGTGCAGGAATAATACATTCAATATTCTGAAACAAAAATAACTGTCAACTTGAAGTTCTATACTAACATAAATTTCCTAAAAGAAAAAAGGAAAAATAACAATTTCAAATAAAAACAAAAAATAAAGAAACACCAGAGTTACTCACCAGTAGACAAGCTCTAATGAAAATTCTAAAAGATACAGGTTGTGGATATTTAGTTCGAAACAAAAAAATAAATAAATAAAGAACACAGAGAGTAATAAACCCATGGTTCTATCAGTATAAAAATTGATTATATTTAAAAAAATAATATTGTTTTCTTGAAGTTTTTTGTTATACACATACACACACACACACACACACACACACACACACACACACACATTTTTTACATGACCACAGTAAAATATCAGGAGATGGATAAATAAAAAACTCCAGCAAAAAGGTAGAGATATTGATTAATATCAGAAGTTAACAATTTAAAAATACATGCTTTATTTAGACGAAGTAGTAAAAATAACATGTAGAAGAAGACTTAAACAGTATCCTCACCTCTCACAAAAATTAATTCACGATGGATAACAGACTTAAACCTAAGGCATGAAACTATAAGAATTCTGGAAGAAAATGTTGGAAAAACTCTTACAGATACCAGCCTAGGCAAAGAATTTATGAGGAAGACTCCAAAAGCAATCACAGCAACAACAAAAATAAATAAATGGGACCTGATCAAATTAAAAAGCTTCTGCACAGCCAAGAAAACAATTAATAGAGCAAACGGGCAACCTACAGAATGGGAGAAAATATTTGCAGGCTATACATCCTACAAAGGGCTAATAACCAGAATCTATAAAGAACTCAAGCAAAACAGCAAGAAAAAAATCAAACAACCCTATTAAAAAGGGGGCAAAAGACATGAACAGAAGCTTTTCAAAAAAACATAGACTAATGACCAATAAACATATGAAAAAGTCATTTTATAAAAAAGACACTCGCACTAGAATGTTTATTGCAGCACAATTCACAATCACAAAGATGTGGAATCAACCCAACAGCCCATCAATACATGAGTGGATTAATAAAATGTGGTATATGTATGTATATACATGAGTACTACTCAGCCTTAAATAATGGGTAACTAGTACCTTTTGTAACAACCTGGATGGAGATGCAGACCATTCTTCTAAGTGAAGTATCACAAGAATGGAAAAACAAACACCACATGTACTCACTATTAAACTGGAACTAATCGATCAACACTTATATGCACATATGGAAGTAAAATTCAACGGAAATCAAACAAGCGGGGAGGAGGAGTTGGGTAAATTCACACATAATGGTTACAATGTACACTGTCTGGGTGATGGGAATGCTTATAACATTGACACAAACTGTATAAAAACAATACACGTAACCAAAATGTTTGCACCCCCATAATATTCTGAAATTAAAATAAAAGAAGTAGAACATATAATTTCCAGAGTAACAGAGAGTAAAATGTGTGATAAAAAATAATCATTCCAAAAGAGGACAAAAAGAAGAAAAAAGGTAAAAAAGCAAAAAAAGAAAGAAACAGAGCAAGTAAAATTATGGAAAAGCACATAGTACTACCACAATTGCTACTACTACTAATAAAAATGGTATATTTAAGCCCAAAACATCATTAATAACAGTCAATAGAATAAAAGTTTTAGCTAAATAACAAAAACTGTCACAGCAGACAAAAAGTTTTACAACTTACAAGAGATAAATTTAAACAAATACATACAAAACTAGAAAGTAGAGAATGGAAAAATGAAAAACACCCATATATAAAACAAATAACACTGTTGTATCTATATTAATAACAGTTAAAATAGACTTTAATGAAGAAGAATAATGGTCATTTCTGCTATCACAAGCACGTGTGATATCTGCTATAACAAGCATGGGGCAGTCATAACGTTGGTCAGTGAAATATAAAATAAATGAGAACTTAATAAAGATGATAGCAAAATATGACACATGCTAAATGTTTGAAAATTACACAGATATTACAATAAGCATGTACTTTGAAAAATACTTGAAGTTTGCTTGAAGAATTTGGTATTAGAAGCCTGCAGTTTATGAATCATTATGAAATGGTAAAGGAATGTTATCGAAAATCAGAAGAAAAACACCAGATGTGGAGGATGTGGACACAAGATGTTTAAGGTATATGTGTGGTGTATGCGGGGTTTGTGTGTGCTGTGTGATTGTGATGTATAATGTGTGATACACGATGTGTGTGTGGTGTGGTGTATGTGGTCTATATGCGCAGTGTGTGTATGTATGCGTGGTGCGTGTAGGGTGTGTGTGGTGTGGTGTATGAGTGGTTTGTGGGTGCTGAGTGGAGTGTGGTGTGTGATTGTGATATATGATGTGTGTGTGGTGTGGTGTGTATGAGTGGGGCAAGTGTGCATATATTTTCCTATATGCTTTAGTTCAGCCTGGTGCAGTTGTGCTCACTCATCCAATGTTTCTTCAAGGACAAAACACACATAAACAAAATTCACATTATCTTCAAATGTTCTCCAAATATATCCATTGTATTGGGAAAAACTCAAGTTTTAAAACCAGCATTATAGCAGAAACAACTGTGCTGACTATCAAAAGAGGATGACTTCAAATTGGAAAAAAATTTAAAAACTCCTATTAGCTAGGAATATAAAATAACTCTAAATGCATACATTTAAAGATATGGGCAGATCTACAAAGGATAAATGGAAAAATTCACAGTTGTTGTAAGAGATATTAACATACCTCTCATAGTACTTTGATCTTAAAAAAGGAGACAAAAAAATAAGTGTATAAAACACTGAATCAACATCAGTACACACAAATGCTATAAAATATTGCAGACGACAAATCAAGAGTACACTTTCTTCATGAGAACACACAGAATATTTAGACAAATTAACCTTATACAGGACTATAAAACAACCCTCAAGAAATTTTTAAAAAAGTGATTATAAAAAGCCTGTTTTCTTTTGACCATGCAATTAATTATGCTATTAAATAGATAATTGGACAATATTCTAAAATCTAAATAAAATAGATATTTTTTCCAATTTGATAATGATCCTAAAATTCTAAATGACATTATCAATAAGGAGTTGCAAAGGTAAAATATTAAATATAAAAAACACTCTGACCCACCCACCTAGAGGCAGAATTAAATTTCTATTCTTTCTATAGAAAACCTTACAAAATTGTTGTCATATGAAGAGGCAATTTAAGAGTATGCAGCCAAAACTAAATAAGGAAAAAATTACTATAGGATATATTTTAGTTCTTGATTTTGTGATGCTTATGGTATTATCAGCTTCTAAAAATAGTAAGTTGTCATTTCTTTTCTTTTTAAAATAAATATTCCTATTTTCACCTAAAAAGACAAGAATTTGTTATTACAAGCAACTTTATTTCAAGAAATTTCAAAAGTTAAATGAAATGGAAAAATTCCTAGAGAAATACACTCTCAAAAACATACTCAAGAAAAAATAGACAATCTGAATATTCCTAAAAGCATTGACAAAATTGACTCAGTAATGAATTTTCCCCTCCCAAACACACACACACACACACACATACACACACACTCACACACACATACACAAAACCCATAACAACCGACCAAAGAGCCCCAGGCCCAGTCCCCAGTGGTTTTGGGGTGTGCAGCAAAGCTTCTTTGCAGTAACTTTTAATCAGAGATCTAGAAAACTGTATTAGAATCGAAGACAAAGACGTTCCTTTTGTGGTGGGTGACACAATATCACAAAATAAGCCATCTCCTGAAGCCCAGAAGTTAATTTATAAAATTAATTTAAGCCCAAACCAGAGCAACAACAAAACTTTTCTACCCAGAGCTGGACAATATGATTCTGAAGCTGATGTAGAATAAGCATGGAAAAGTAGCTGGAAAATTCCTGAAAAGCCAGGAGGCAGGACTCACCACCAGATACTAAAACATCAAGTCTCCATAATTAAAGCGGCTGGTGCTAGTGCATCAACAGAGACACATATAATAGAATAGAAAAGTCCAGAAATAGACCCAAATTTACATGGTCATTTAGAACATGGCAAGGGTGGTAACTCAAAGTTAGACACCTGGAGAAAGATGAAACCCTCCCCTTAGACCCTGTGGTGAGTCCGACAGGAGTTCGCAAAGCAGCCCAGTCCCCGTGAATGCTTAAAACCCACCTGCCAGGGTATATTTACAGGATAGAAAGAATAAACCATTAGCAGGAGGAGTGGAGAAGGCAGGAAGCAGCAGCCGCCTGGAAATATCGAAAGTTAATCCACTGTATTTTTTTTAACACCACACAAACACATGCGGAGGGGAAATTCTATGAAGTTGGAAAAGATAGCTGAAACAAGGTTTTAGTCTAAACTGCAGGAAAACAAAATTCACATGATATTGAGCAACAAAAAATTATTGAGGTCAAATCTCATAAAAATTTATTATAATGGTAAAGAAATAAAAAAGCAGAATAACATTCCACAGACAAAGAAAGTACGACAGAATGGCATTTTTTAAAAAAAACTGAGCAAGATCATCAACATACTATATCCAAATGAGACATTTAAAAGATAATACAGGATGTGAAAAAACAGAACCACATACATGAGAATCAGAAAAACTAAGACATAAAGAGACAGACTCAAAAGATAATTAGGTATAAAAAATAGATGATTATAAAAATGAAGATTAAACACAAAAAGAATGAAAAAAGTGAAAAAATACAGCAATAATACCTTAAGAAATATGTAAGGCAAAGAGAAAAGTCATGAAAATCAAAAGGAAATGAAGAAAGAGATAAAAATAATTTAAGATAAAAATATTGAAGGCAGGCAAAGAAGACACAATACACGAGTAACACAAGCCCCTGAAAAAGAAAACAAAGCTAGGAAATAGAACAAATGTTAAAAAGGATAACATACGAAGCATTTCCTAAAATATAATAAAAGAGATTTGAAAATAAATACATGTGGAAAGAGCACACCACAACCTAAGAAAATCAAATCAGAATAACTAAAACCAAGACACAGTCTACTAAAATTACTGACTTTTAGAGATGTCTTTGGGCATCTAGGCCAAGTATATCACCTTTAGACTTCTCTACAGCAATCCCTTATTCCACAAAGAAAATACAGTAACATGATAAGATACTCAGGGAAAGAAAATATGAACCAAGGATTTATAGCCAACAAAATTCACCTTCGAGTATAAAAAAATGCTGTCAAGTTTAAAAATACTGTTATCTATATGCAAGAGCTCAGAAGATCATTTCCCTGAATGCTTTCTAAGGAATGTATCTGAGAACTAGCTTCACACAACCAAGGTGATTAACAAGAAAAATAATGATTGGTGGTGAGCATTAAATAACCCCGGTCACTTAGCTTAATGAGGACCAAATGAATTTTGAGTTTCTTAAGGACACACATGGGGCTAGAGTGGATGTCGCTGACAGGGGGCTGATTTAAGAACCTCACGAGTACTGAACGCCTCCTATGGCTCTTGAACATGTGGGGCCTCAGGTGGATGCTGCAGGTACGTTTAATCTATTGACCATATTCAGTGTCTCCTCATCCTTTCATCCTTTGCTACACCCAGCTACGTCCGCATCTATGTCTAACGTGTCTCACAACCTACTCACTTCTGTGCTTAGGTTTAACTATCCTCTTTATTTGTAGTTTCTCTTCTACCACAGAATTTAACCTTCTCACACAAGACAGAAAGCACAAGGGTGCAAAAGGTTACTATTGGGTGAAACTAGATGAAGGGTGTGTGAGGGTTCATGACACAATTCTTGTGACTTTTCAAGTTTGAAATTATTCAAAATGCAATGTTAGGGGAAAAGAATAAAATTTCTAAAAATGTAAAACAAAACAGTAGGAGGAAGAGCATTTCAGACAAGAGGAACTATACTTGTGAAAGCCCTAAGGAACAAAAGAGCTCAGTTCTTTAGAGCGGCTGAAATAAAGACAGGAGCAACCAGAACATAGCTCATGTGGGAAGAGCGTCTGGGGAGCACATGGAGAAGGATGGGGAAGGCCTGGGAGAGCCAGTTAGCAATGTGGAGTCTTAAATAAATGCTCTGGAAGCCGCCGAAGAAATTCAAACGGGGATGTGATGCAGTTCAAGTGGTTTAAAGATCTCCCCCGCTGCTGTGTTTAACAACAACAAAAAAAGAGGGGGAGGGGGTTGGAGGTTCCGAGGGCAGATCAGGTGTGCACATAGGATGGTCATTACAGGAGTCCAGGCCAAAGCTGGTGAAATCTGGGATTCTAGTGGTGGCATTAGAGGTGGGGAAAATCCTGGATGCAAGGCACGTCAAATGGATTTTGCAGCCGGATTTAACGAAATCTGTTGGAGGAACGACCTGGAAGGAAGGGTGGGGTGGTATAATGGATACAATCCAGCTTTATAGATTTGGTGGTATCACTCACTCAGATTGGAGAGAAGACTAGATTTTGAGGAAATATCAATTGCTTACTTTTTAGCAGACACCATGCTAAGTTTTTAAGAATTATTATTCAATATTAAAGACCATATTAGGAGCCCTGTTTTATTGATGAGTCTGAGATTATGGAAAGGTATGTATTTACATGTTATACCTATATGAGTTCTAGAACGTTTACCCTAGACTGCTATGCTGTACTGTCTCCCACAGAAATACTTCATGCTTATTTGGGACAAAGGTGCTGATATTTTCTCTCACTTTTATGAAACTGAAAATCCATAAACACACTTACATGCAATTTAAAAGTCAAAGCATTATGTAGAAGGATGAGAAGGAGACACATAAAATATGCCTACTTTTGCTACTTAGAATTCTCTGGATCCCAAGTTGAAAGGGTAACTAGTGAACCTAGGACTGACTCTGTGCCTTCTGGGGTTGCAAGCTGCTTATTCATCCACAGCCATGGGCCACATAACGGTGTCTCAGCTCAACAACAGACTGCACATATGATGGTGGTCCCGCGAGATTACAGTGGAGCTGAAAAAGTCTTATTACCTGGTGATGTTCTAGCTATTGTAGCCTCGTAGTGCAACACATTGCTCATGTGTTTGTGCTGATGCCGGTGTAAACAAACCTACTGTTCTGCCAATCATATAAAAGTGCAGTACATACAATTGTGTACAGTACATAATGCTTTGTAATGATAATAAATGACTATGTTATTGGTTTGTGTATTTACTATACTATACTTCATATAATTATTTTAGAGTTGTACTCCTCTACTTATTTAAAAAAAAAAACTTAACCGTAAAACAGCCTCAGGCAGATACTTTAGGAGATATTCCAGAAGGCAGACGTTGCTACCGTAGGAGACGGCAGCTCCGTGAGTGTTGCTGCCCCCGAAGACCTTCCAGTGGGGCACGATGTGGAGGTGGAAGACAGTGATAGTGATGATGCTGACCCTGTGTAGGCCTAGGATAATGTGTGTTTTTGTGTCTTAGCTTTTGACAACAAAAAAAAACCTAAAATTCAAAAAATATTAAAAATAGAAGAAAGCTTATAGAATAAGAATATAAAGAAAGAAAACATTTTCGTACAGCTGAACAATGTGTTTCTGTTTTAAGTCAAGTGTTATTACAAAAGAGTCAAAAAGTTAAAAAAAATTTAATTTATAAAGTAAAAATGTTACAGTAAGCTAAGGTTAATTTATTAGGGAAAAAAGAAACGATTTTTAAAATAAATTTAGTCTACCTTAAACTGTCCAGTGTCTATAAAGTCTACAGTGCTGCACAGTGGTGCCCTAGGCCTTCCCATTCATGCCCCACTCACTCACTGACTCACCCAGAGCAATTTCTAGTCCTACAAGTTCTATTCATGGGAGGGGCCCTAGACAGGTGCACTTTTTAAATCTTTTATACCGTATCTTTACTGTACCTTGCATATGTTTAGATACACAAATACTCACCATTGTGCTACAGTTGCCTACAGTGTTCAGTGCAGCGACGTGCCACTGTGCAGGTCTGTAGCCTGGATGAGGGAGGATATACCACAGAGCCCAGGGTGTAGTAAGTAGGCTGCACCTTCCAGGCTTGTGTGATCACACTCTATGATGTTCACACAAGCATGAAATCCCCTGACGACAAATTTCTCAGAAGGTATCCCCATCCTTAAGTGCTCATGACTTTATACAATACTGAGAAGGAGAGCAAGGAGGGACAAGACAGACGCTGGTCAGAAAAAGAAGCCAGCAGACTGCAGCCGACTCTCGCTGGGCACCACTCACTGCCTCAGGATCCAACTGCATCCCTTTCGGGTAAACCTGTTAGGAGCAACTTACCAACACAGCTCTCCACACTTCATTCCCTGAGCCCCACCCCCACGCCACTGTGACACTATGATTCTCATTCTCAGAAATATAAAGTTTTCATTTCATTTGTATCCCTTTGGCTTTTAACGGTGAGTTCTGACTGTATATTTTAAGGTAGCATAAGGCCTGTGGAAACCGCTTCTGGATTCCCATGGCTAGGCTCGCCCAGACACCTCCAGCAGGGCCTGACTACAGGACAAATGAGAAACTATCAGCTAAACCCATGTGAAATCCACTGGAACCACCCCTAGCATCCAAACAAAAGCATTTTACTAAACAATACCTCTGATTATAGTGCAATAATAGAAACGCAATTATGTCATCTCTAACTGGAGTTTGAGATTTTAATACTGAAGATGCTGATTATTTTCACATGCAAAAAAAGCAACACAACCATGTGAAACTGTGGAATATTTAGAAGACCAATTTAAAATTGTTTACACCTAATGAGGGACTGTTCAGCAATACGTACACAGTGCATATTAAATGAGCAAGACTATTGCAAACCCTTCACGCAATTCGGAGAGCTGCAAATGTACTTGGCACATAAAACAGTAACTTAAGCACTGAAGTGGGGTGGAAATCACTCGGTCAAGTTTGTTTCTTAAAGTCATATAAGTATAAATAAACTTGGAAATTAATACTTTCACCTCAACTATAAAAAGTAGGAAGAAGACAGAAAGATTGTGTTTATAATACTTTTAAAACCATGCAAAATAAATTACTTCAGACCAAAAAAATAAAACAGAAATAAATAAGCCCTTGCCAGTTAATTAGAGAAAGAAAAATTGAAAACTGTAGATGATCACAAAACAATAATACATCGGGCATTCCTGTTTGGTTGCCTAGGAAGTTAAGTTACTCTGTAGTCAATGCTTTTGCACCTTAAAACTCTGGGAGTTTTAATTTAAGTTTTAAATATCTGAGAAATGAAAAGAGACCACAGATTTCAAATGCTGACTGTGCAACAAACTTGCTATATGACCCTGGTAAAACAAACATTCACCTATGGTGTCTTCAGAAGACAGTGTTAAATGCATTTAAAATCATAAAATATTTAAGTCAGAAAGGGACCCTGAGATCATAGCAAAGTGAAGCCCAAAAGGGTTAAGATACTATTTAAATCAAGATTTCTTTTTTTCCTGATTTTCTATTTTTTCAACTCACTATCGAGGATTTCAGAGGAATGAAAGAATTTGAGATAAAATAAAAATATATATATTCAGAGCTATCATTTGTTGAGATTCCCTTAGGCAGAATAGTGGTCAATTCCCTTATTGTCCCTTTGAGCTGGTCAACCATCATCTGAGGCGATCGTGAACGGAATGTCAGCAAATCTGAGTACTACATATTTCAATCTTAAATTTGTAGTCATTTTTAAAATTTTTTCTCTTATTGTTCACTCATTGTTGGTCCTCTCTAAGAAATCTTTGCATTTTCTGAGTCCAGGACGATATGTCATGTTCATTTCTCTTAGAAGCTCCATATTTTGAATATCTTACATCTATCTGTGTCTTTCTATTTAAAATGTCTACTATGAACAGAATATACTTAGAACTTGTTTTTTGTACCTACTCTGAAAATCTGCGTTTTAACTGAAATCCATTTATATTCAAGGAAATTATTGATGTGTTTCACTTTATGTCTATCATCTTGCTATTTGTTTTCTAAATTTTTCATTTTCTCTCTGTTCCATCATTTCTACTCTGTGTTAAGTGAATTAATTTAAAATTCAATTTTAATGTCCTTATAGGACTTTTAGCTACCCATCTTTACACACATTTTTTGAAACTTTAAGCATTATAAAATATATTATAATTTCTTAGTAGAGACCACTTTAATTAGTCACGATACTTTAAATATAAAATGTAATATCCTTGAAACTATAAAACTCTACTTTCCCCATCTTTTGTGTTATTATTATTATTACATATTTTACTTCCAAATCTATATTATGCTTCCTATAAAATGTTATTTTTTGCATTAAACAGTCAATTGTCTTTCAAGGAAAAGCATAAATTGTTTATGTTTGCCCACTTATTTACCATTTTCAATTGTTCTTCGTTCCTTCTTTGGACCTGAGTGTTTATCTGGGAGGACTTCCTTTTATTCCGAAGGATTTTCTTTAGCATTTATTCCAGTATAGATAGGCTGGCAATGAATTCTCTCATTTTCTTTTTAATCTGAGTATGTATTTATTTCCCCTAACTTTTGAAGATAATTTCAGTGGATAAAAGTTAAGTTTTGAGAGTTTTATTTTTTTCCTTTCAGCACTTTTGATATGTCTTTCGGCACATTGCTCCTGACGAGAGGTCATCCGTCATTCACCTCATCTTTCTTCTGTACAAAATGTGTCAATTGTCTTCAGCTGCTTTCAAGATTATCTCTTTATCTTTTATTTTCAACAGTTTGACTATGATGTGCCAAGGTTGCTTATTTTTGTATTTATTATGCTTGCAGCTGGTTGAGATTCTTGGTTTTGTAAATTGACTTTTGAAATTTAATTTAGTGTATGTCCACTCATTGTTATTCAAATGCTTTTTTCAGCTCTCTTTCTCTGTCTCCTTCCCTCTTGACCTCCAACAATACATATGATAAACCACTTGATATAGTCCAACCGGTTACTGAGGCCGAGTTTTCTTCCATTATTGTTTTTTTTTTTTCCTTGTTCTTCTTATTGGATAAATTCTACTTGTCTGTTTTCATGTTCACTAACAGTTTATTGCAGTATCCAATTTGATATGATGTTCACCTAGAGTACTTTCCATTTCAAATACTACATTTTAACTTGGGAATATCTATTCAGTTCTTCTTTTTATAGTTGTTATTTCTCTTCTGTGGTTCTACATCTTTTTTCTATTTATGAATACCTTTTCATTAAGCCTTGAAAGATACTTATGAAACATATCTAAAATAGATGACAACAAAAAACGTTTTCCATTTCCATCATTTGTTGTTATCTTGGGTTCTATTTGTTCCTTTTTTTAAGTTGATAACATTTTAGTTTTATTAAAATTTAATTGATAACATTCAATTGATAACTTTTTTAAATTGATATTTTTTTGTTTCTTTTTAAGTCTAGTAATTTTTAATTGCCTGCCGACCATGATGACAATATATTGTAGAGATCCTGGCTCATTATAAGTATTTTTCTGCCTGCCAGCTGAATTACTGGTGGATCCTTTTGTTCCTCATGTCTGATTTCATTCTTCATTATGGTAGACCTAATTGGGTTAAGTATTTATGGCCTTTCTTGGATCTTGCATGAATATCTCACATGATCAGAGAGGAATAGCCAGTCTGTATATGCTGGATGTATCTAAGCACTCTACAGCTTTTGGTATTATTCTTTGATTCTAGAGCTTTTCAACTAAGTGCCACAGAGCCTCAGTCTGCACAAGTCTAACATAGTCCTCAATCAAAGACCAGCCATGAATTTGCATGCCCTCCCAAATTCCAGCCCAGCCAGCATCCTGGAACTCATATCCATGCCTATTTAGTGAGACCACTATGCTGCTTGGGATGAAATATCCCATGCTATTAATAGGAAATGCTCATATAATAGGATACTGGGCAATCATGAGGCTCAACTCTTGGGTTTCTTTTCTGTCAAGGACCAAGTCCTGTAACGCTTGCTGTTCAGTGTCTGCAAAATTGCTGCATGTATTTTATCTAGCTTTATGGTTATTTCAGTGGGAGAGCAAGTCTAATCAACCCCATTTAACCTATCCTGGCTAGAAAGGGAAGTCCCTAGATATGTTCTTTGTTTTTTGTTTTTTTTGTGGATATCTTGCTCTAAAATTGCCAGGTTTTTTGTTTTGTTTTGTTTTGTTTTTTAACTTAGGTAGAGCAGGAAGTTCAAATTAACACACATGAGCCTCCTTGCTTTATAGTTAATAGATCTAAGGTCATTTGATCCTGAGCTGCTACTAAGGTCTAAAAGTTAATCATTATTTCTATATGGAAGATACAGTTCTTATTGATTAATGGTGGGTGTATCGCCCCTGGATAGTTATGCTTTACCTTTAAGTGCAACTTTTCTGGTATGGCATGTTACAAATTCAGCTTTCCTGCTTATACTGTGTTGTATAGTGTGACCGATGCTTATTAAACTTATACAAATAATACATTACCATGAAAATTGAAGACATTCCGTATAGCAGGTTTGTGGGGAAGGTCTATCAATGTCTGTTGTATTTTCTGCAGATGTGTTACAGATTTCACCAGTTGCACTATCTACAAATATAGTATGGTTATCTATAGATTCTTATCTATAAATTATTAGAATTAGTGTAGTTCAATATTAATATAGCTTCAACTCAATATCCCTTTGTATAAAAGTTTCCTAGAGCTACTGTAACAAAGTTTCACAAACCAAATGGCTAAACAATGTACATTTATTCCCTCACACATCTGAAAGCTAGAAGTGTGAAACCAAGGTGTTGGAAGGGTCATACTCCATCTGAAGGCTCTAGGGACAAATCCTTCTTTGCTTCTCCCTAGCTTCTGGTGGTTGCTGACAATCCTTGGTGTTCCGTGGCTTGCAGCTCTATCACCCCAATCTCTGTCCCATTGCTGTATGGTTTTTCTCCCTGTGTATGTCCTCTGTGTCTCTGTGTCCAAACTTCCCCCTTCCTATAAGGACACCAGTCATTGGATTTATGACCCACTCTAATGCAGTATGACCTCATATTAATTGGATTACCTCTGCAAAGACCCCATTTTTAATGAAAGTCACATTCACAGGTTCTAGGTGAACCTGAATTTTGCAGAGATACTATTCAACCCAATACAGCTTATTGAAAGATAGATGTAAGCTTATCTCAAATCATTTTAAAAGCATTCAGGTAAATCAGAAGTCCCCAACTTTTTTGGCACCAGGGACCAGTTTCATGGAAGACAATTTTTCCATGGACCGGGAGAAAGAGTTGGGATAGCGAGAGAAGAAGCCTCCCTCACTCACCTGCCACTCACCTCCTGCTATGCTGTCGGGTTCCTAACAGGCCAGGGGATTGGGGACTGCAGCTATAAATCACAAAGTTCCAACTGTCCTTAAATTCTCTTCAAATTCCTCATTTAAAATACCAATTCACATTTATAAATTCCTACATGACTACATGATGCTGTCCATGTGGTAGCATACAGAGAACATTTCCATATTCCTGAATCTTGATATGAAGGAGTAATTCTGTTAAAAAAAAAAAGTGTTCTTACTTAGAAATATGGATCAATCCCTTGCTTCTCAATTTGAGTCATCTTCATACATATTATTTTTTTCTATGGCATTTGAGGGGTCAGTTGGAATAGGATAACATTCAGGGAAGGATTCATTTCCATTTGCACAATTATAGTCTACAAAATTGAGGGCAATAAATGAAACAAAAAGGAGAAAGAGTTTTCTTTTACATCTTTATTAGAAAATAAATACTAACAATAATACTCATAATATGTAAAGACAAAATAGATAGTCCAATGTCCCTCAACAATTCATTCATTTCCTAAAATGCCCTCTGTAATAATTTCTTGTTCTGCTCATCTTGTTTCAGCAATTTACCTTAGGCATTTGTATGCTTCCAGACTGGATTCCTTCTGATACGTAATTATTCACTTGTCTTGTTTCTTTATTGCAGAGCAAATGCCTACATGGTTGGAAGTGTATCTTAGTAATTTTTTGCATTTCCACTATATAAAACAATGTCTTTAATATGATAAATGCATCATCTATGTTGCAAAATGAATAAAAGAATGAATAAGCCAAATATCAAATTATCTGGACAAGGTCTATAAAATATTTGACAAATCTTGTCAAATTTGGGATCTGTTTCATTTACAAATATGTGCAATTATTATGTGTCAATTATAAATAAAACAATAAAAATTAAAATAATGTCCTTCATTTTGCATTTGTATGGTTTAGGTTAAGTTATGCATTTTTGGCAAGAACACCACAGGAGTAACATTGTGCTCTTCTTAGCACATCATATAAGGAGGTACGTATTGATATGTCTCTTTACTAATGCTAAGGTAGAATCTGACAGATTTTTTCTCTGGAAAGTTATAGAATTTTTTATTTTGGTAATTGGTAAGTTTTCTGTAGGGAGATATTTTATGGCTATGCAAATATCCTGTTTCTTATCTTACTTTCACCCATTTATTTTAGCAGCCATTGGTAATGCTTGTCTGCAGCAATTATTACTGAGGTGTTTGCAAAATGTATATTATTACCTATTCTTAGATTTCATACATTTTATCATTAAAAAATTATTTGTGAACTTACTATCTAACACTGCAGTAAGCGAGAGAGACACAATCACAACCAAACTGTAGTACCACTCTAGCCAAGTTGATGGCCTAGCTATATGTCTACATTTGTAGTTAGACATGAGATTTATATTGTCAAATTCCCAAAAGCAATAATATTGAAATTCTTGTTGTACTGTATTGTGGCTATCCATTGATTTGAAAAGAAGGTACATACTATGATTCTTCTTTTTAAACTCATTCATATTCTCTAATGATGTTTTACCATTTCTTTTTATTTTTGTTTGTATATAAATTCTATGACTTTAGTTTCGAAGCATTCTCTCATTTTTATTAATTCATTTACATATGCTGTTGTAAATAAAGCTCCTCTCCCTTCACATTTTCTAAATGGCATTCACTAATTACAAAACTGAAAAATCGTGTATTTGTTTTGCATTTAGCAAGTTAACTAAACCTTATTATTAAGCTTAAACATCTTTCTATTTCTACTTATTCTCTATGAACTTCTAGCTATTAGTCAGGTTTTCACCAAATAATTATAATTCTTGCCCCACTTTTATCATAAGTGTCCTCACTCTTTCTGTTTCATGTCCTAACCCACTGTCGAAAACCTCTAGAACAATGTTAAGCAATAACAGTGTATTTGTATTGTTTCTGATTTTAACAGAAGTATCTCCAATTATTTTACTCTTAAGTATGAATTTGTTAGTCTAAGCCAGCACTTTTTATCACGTTGAGAATGTATATTCTATATATGACATGACGTTTCATCACATTCAACTTCCAATCCACCACCCGTCTAGTTTTGAAAGCCCCAATGCTGTCATAGTAGAAGGCAGAATCCCACCTCTCAGTCTGGAAAATAAATGGAGATATCCACTCCCCTACCCTCGCCCTTACTCTGCCCAGGAGCAGGGATTCATGACCTAGGACTGGTAGGACTGGTCAAACAGATGCTCCCACCCTAGACAGGAATCTTGGTGACTGGTGCCAAGCTCAAGGGCAATGAGTCATAGTTCATGGTTGTGATGTTCGAGCAGCAATGGCCCATTGGTGTCAGAAGAGTTCAAGGTCAGGGGGAGTAGAGAAATGATGCTGGGCCTGGAGAAAACAAACCTTTGCACAACTAGCTGTCAAACAAGGTAGCAGGTGATTCCTAGCAAGAAAAGACAGTGCAGAAGAGCAGCTCAGAGGAAATAATCATCAGTTCCAGTGGGAGATAAGAAAGAAAACTTCACAGAGGAAGAGCATTGAAGAAAGAGAAGAATTTTGATAGAGAAAAGAGAAAAATTGTTTCCTAGGCTATTTCTTTAACAGAGCTTCATTTTTTTTCCTGTTAGGAAAAGTTGCTAGGATATTAAAATTAGCCCAGTTAGCTGCCTATGACGATTTGAATATGTCAAATTATGATACTGATGGCCATAAATTAATTCATCTTTTTCTTAACTTATTTATTAAAGGCCATGCTTTATAGTCTGCTTGTTATGCACAACAAAAACAAACACTGAAATACCGTGATCACAGATAATTCCTCAGATGATCATGGTCTGTTAATTTCAGAGACCTCAGTGACACATTAGGTGCCATTAGTTTTGTTTTTGTGCTCCAGGAATGTTTCACTAGCCTTGTAATGTTTTGAAGGCATAAATGCCATAATCATTTTTGTATTTCCTCTGGAATCAGCATTTTGCTTTTCCCAAAGTAAGTACCAATATATATGTCATGGCACGTGGGTTATGAAACCCCGTGTCTTCCACTGGAGAGAACAGAGAAAGATCACAAACTCCATAACAGTGCTGATTCTCTTTGTTCCTAACTGAAACTATGTTCAGAGCGCCAGGCAGAACTGCTGCTCTTGAATTTTAATCATTGGTTTTTGCTTTAGATATTGGGTTCGTGTTGTTAACAGCAACTGCCGAGTCATAGCATCTGTTTACTTTGTATTGGGGTAGTGATCCCAATTTAAAATGTAATGCTTTACCACTGTTTATGCATTGCCATAAGCCATCTATCCAACAGAATTTATCAAAATCACTATTATTTATCACTTATTGTCAAGTACACCATCACTCATGACACTGAAGATCTATTCCAGATGAATAATTCAAAGTATACAACCCACATTTTGCATAGCTTATAACTGACTACAGTTTTATTTGCTTCTATACAGCAATGAGCATAGTGTAGGCATGCTTACCTCAGGAGTTTTTGTAATGTCAGAAAGGTCCCAAGAATCCTATTTTGTATGGGAAACCAGAGTCTATTGGGATAAATAAAGAACTAACTTTGGGGCTCACATTTCATCCTAGGATCCCAAATAAGAGTGGGAGAGACTAAAGATACCCCCACATCCCATGACCATACACCCCAAGCCAAACAAGCACAGACACCGTGTTGCATTATATTACTTCGCATCCTAATGTTGCAGGAAGCCAGAAGGCATGGGAAGTGGATGATTAATCACAGCAGCCAGGAAGTTAGAGCAGAGCAACAGCAAAAGAAAGAAAAGAGAAGAGGGGACCCCAATGGTAGCAGTAAACTAGAAATTGGCACTAAATCTTCCCAGAGAACATTTTTGTATCCTTTAGAACTGACAGGAGCATCACAATGTTGAGGTTAAATCCTAATAACCATCCTGGTGCAACGTGCAGGAAAATAGGGGAGAGGTTGGTTGGCCAGTCAGAGTAGGGGGTTGTCAGTAAGCTTGAGGGGTCCTCATTCTACCCTGATTCCCAGGATTATGTTTTTCTAATATTTTGTTTGCTCCATGTCTACTCTTCATTGAATAGTGAAAAGTATTACGTCTAATTTTCACAAAACATTTAATGATTTAATAAAAATTGCACTCACAAACAACTGTTGATTAACTATGCGTTTTAACATTACTAATGTGACTGTACCATCTCCACCGCCTTTGACAGCTAAGTACCAGCTTCGTATTCCAGTTAACGTCTCCCTCTGCCACCCATGGGAGATACCAGCTTTCTGTTTGCCTATTACTGGCTCATCCTTCAGGGATGGTATCCCTCTTCCAGGAACTGCATCCCTTCCAGCCCAGTCTGGTGGCTTCAGGAATGACCACCATGTCCATACAGGATCTTGATGTCTCAGACACAGTAAATTAGTGCAGGAGTGAGAACTTTACCCACGCTATACCTATCAGAGTATTTCTTTAAGATTTTCTTAATTGGAACCAAGGAAAACAGTCAGTTGACTTCTAGAAGTGAAAGCTATAGAACGACAGGTCTGGAAACTTTCGGGTGCCTGCTGCATGTCGTGTGTCGGAGGCTGGTGTGTTGTGGAAACAATGATACTGATGTGCAAAGAGAAGGCAGGATGGGAAATGAGATGGCAAACATGACCCCCGAGTCCCTGGTCCCAGCTCTACCTGAGGTCTCCCTGTACCTTTTTGTTTCCTTACGGTTTTGTTGCTCCATACCTTTTTGGGTAGATGACAAGTCAACAAATTCTTTTTTAACCCAAGTATGTTTCTGTCTTTTACAACTATTAATCTGGCCCAATTCACCTCCTCTTCAACACCTCCTGCCTTCACCAACACCAAATTAGTCCAGGACCACATCCCCTCTCACTACAACAGTAGCAATAACCCTCTAACTCACCTCCCTGCCTCTGGAGACCACCCGCTTCAGTCATGATCTGTGGCATAGCGACAGAAAAGTCTCAAAACACAAATCATATCACGTTGCATCTTGCACAGAATTTTTTAGTGGTTTCTCGATGAGACTATGTCATCATTTTGAATGTCTATCATCCAAACCTCCTTTCTCTTTGGGAGAAATCTCCCAACCTGTGGCTTCAAGAGACAGGGCACAGACTCTCTCAGGAAGCCACGGGGATGGGGAAGACACTTTTCTCCCCGTGCTCCCTGGAATCCAGGGCGAGGATGAACTGGTAGAATATGTCACCCAGGCAAATCAAACGTGATGCACAGAGGAGTGGTTGATTGAAATCTTCAGTGCCCATGTTCAGTGACAGGGTCCAAAAACAGCAGTAGCAGAAATACTGATAGAGGAAGTTTTTCCTCTTTCTTTTTTTCCAACTTTATTGAAGTACAATTGACGAGTAAAAATTGTGTATATTTACAGTGTACAACGTGATGATTTGCAATGCAAATGCATTGGAAAGTGATTACCACAATCAAGATAAATTAACATCCGTCACCTCACATAGTTGTGTGTGTGTGTGTGTGTGTGTGTGTGTGTGTGTGTGTGTGTGTGGTGAGAGGAATTCTAACCAGCCCATTTCTGTGCCTTGACTTTGGCTGTGGTCTTGCATCTCTCCTCCTCTGGTCCCTGACCTTGTTCTGCGCTTGGTTCTCTGGTACTACCCAACAATTAGGTGAGCTCTCTGCGCACGTGGAGCTCCTTCAGTCTCCAGCCCTGTATGCGAGCTTTCAGGTGCCTGCAGTCATCGCTGCTCCCTGGGAGATGCGTCTCTCATCCAGGTCATCAGTGGGAAGGAACGAAGGGCTACTGTGAGCAGGGACCATCTGATCACATCTTCTCAAGGGAGGAATCTGCAAAGAGGCTAGAAGGATCTGCTTTACAATCCAATGTTCGCACTCAAATAGTATCCATCTAATTATATAAAAAAGAGTGGATTATAAATGATGCTAGAATATATGGTGTTGAACTTCTCACAGATCAATACATCATCTTTTTTCAGATTCCCCTTGGTAAGATTAAGACTAGGAGTGATTTTCATGGGCACCTTCCCCAGACACTCCTGCCAGACTTTCTTCCCAGCACGACAGGTTAATTCCATTCTTACCTATCAGTATTTACCTCCCCCAGAATTTTAAAGCCCTTTTAGATTCATCTCATTTCCTATCCTTTTACTTTTCCATACTTTAGGCATGGATAAAAATTAATGGTCTAAGTATGATTATGACTTTCCAGTCATATACAGTAAAACAATAAAATAAAACATTTTATTTCTAAAAATATTGCATTTGGGTATACTTTTTCTTTTTTTGCTTTAACAACTTTTCTTCCTTTAAAATTCCTCTAATATATGAAGAAAATGTACTCTTGGTTCATTACTTCCTCTCAGTTATAATGAACTATGAGAACATTTTCTGTTTTCTATCACTTCGAAGCATTTTCAGATGAGGTTAATATAAAAATATGTTTATTTTCTTGGAGTTCAACTATTTTCACACTGTTTAAATTAGAAAAGTCTTTTGATACTATCTGCAAAAGGAATGTAAGGAAGATTTTATAAGAAAAAAATGTTAAACTAAAAGCCAGTTAATGTAAGGGTCATAATTGTTTAGTATTAAAAAGGAAGGGGAAAATATTGGCATTAATAAGTATGTCATTTTATGTGAGGTGATAGGTATGTTAATTAGCATGATTGTGGCGACCATTTCACAATGTATACATATATCGAATGTAGTGTTGTACACCTTAATCTACAGTAGTCTCCTTTTATCACGGGTTTGCTTTCTGCAGTTCCTTAGTTAACTGTGGTCAGCCATGGTCCAAAAATAAGTGAGCGCCATACACTAAAATAAGATAATTTGAGAAAGAGAGAAAGCACATTCACATAACTCTTATTACGGTATATTATTTGGTTACCTTTAGATGTATGCCCATTCATTGAAACTTCCCAGGGTGGGTTTTTAACAGAACTATGTCCAGCCTCTAACTACACAATAAACTTCCAATAAGTATTTGTTAATTGATTATCCTTTGTCTTAACTGGCTTATTGAAGAAGACAGATTTTTGAAAGATTGTGGACATATAGCAGATAAAAATACTGCTTCTAAACAAAAGGACAGATTTTCTCATTAGAAAACTGTAACAGGAAGTTAACAATAACCCTGGCTGCAAACTTAAAATATTGTGAAGTTATACACCAGAACTTTTCAGGAGAATTTATGGTATCTTTACATAGCAAGAGCCTCTTGGTACTGATATTGATAAATGTATTTCAAGAGTTCACTTCTGTTCTGGTATAGCCAGATTTATGGTTCTACGAAGAAAAAAAAAATGCCAGTGCAGACTTTTATGAAATAAGAGTGACTCCTTTCTATTGAACATCCAAATAATTAAAATCACAGGAGTGCTGACTCAAGAAGAAATAGAATGTTTGAATAAATCTATCTCCACTGACAAAATTGATTCAGTAATTATATAAAACTTCCTGCACTTTGTCTGATGGTTTTGCAGATGAATTCAACAAAACATTGTAAGGGGCAGAGAGCTCCAAACTTCCACAAAAGGAGAAGTCTTCTTTTTCTCTTGTAATAAGGGAGTTTAGCTATTAAATACTATTCAGAAACTTCAATGGTTTTTGTGTGATCAGCGTTTGTAAATGAGCAACAGACATTTGAAATGAAGGTGTACCTATCTCAGCGATCAGAATACAATTGGATCTCTCTATGCTGCTGAGATGAAGACATGTCTCGATATCTCATGATATAAGAAAGGTAGGTAAAACAGCAACTCCTGCATTTATTGTGCATTTATTTCTATTTTTATAAGTTGTAATTTTTGATTTATGAATATTTGTGCTTAGGAAATTATAAATATTACATTTTAATTGTGAATTGTGGTCTTTAACATTTTAGAGTGCTTTCCTTGTTTTAAACATTGGTTTTTAGCCTAAAGATGTTCTTATTTTATGATAAGATTAAGACTTCTAAGTTACTTTGTTGTTTATCTATCTACCTACTACCTATCTCCTTTTATCAATTATTTATTATTGGTATTTGCCTGGTATGTGTTTGCCCACCTATTATTTTCATCCTTTTTGAATATTCTGTTCAAAGTGTTTCATATGACTTCACAGACAAGGTTTTTTATCTCTATTCATTTGCATTAATATATTGGTATTATATTTCTTGTGTAATTATTTTAAGCTTTCTGTTTTATATAGTTAAAAATAACCATGCAGGCTATTTCACTGGGGCATTATGGTTACTGTGTGTGTCTGTACATAGACAGATATACAGATCTATCTATTTCTGTACATTTTTTTCTTATATCAAGAAGAATTTTATCCTAAAAGTAAGTCCCTTTGATCTTCTACTGTGCATCCAGCGATATCCTTTCTTTCTTATCTTACTTCCAATAATGCCTTTATTGCTTTTATTTCTAATTTTTTTTTTTTTTTTTTTTTTTTTCCCCGGGTGAGAGTTCTTTCTTGGTCATTTTTTCATTTGGTTGTTTTATTTGTTTGTTTGTTTTGGTTTTTTTCCTTTAGAAAAGTCACTTTAATGTTTGATGTTCCTCAAAAGGGTTCTGTTGGCATTTTGAATGGACAGTATTTTCTCGGGTGACACCACTTCGAGCACTGGAGGATATCTGCCATCCTTGGGACCATCTACTACATGCCAGTAGCACCCCTCAGCCATTGTGGTACCCAAAATCACCACCCCACATTTCTATATGTCCTCAGGGACAGTTGGAATTAGATTGAGAAACAGCAGTATAGAGGCTATAACAGCCCCTTTGTTATTAATCAGTATTGAAAGAAGTGAGTTTTCCTGACACAAATATTTGTGGGAGACTTACATGGAAGAGGGCCCAGGAGCCTGCCTGGCTAGCTGGAATTTTTCTTATAAGCCAGGTTTTATGTGTGAGTTTGCTAAGCATTTACTTCTATCCAACCAATGGGAATAGAGGAATGTGTAGGCTTTTGAAATGTGAAGAATCCCCTTCGGTCCCATTGAGTCACTGCTTGTCTAGTTTAGCCATGATTTCTCTGCTGCCTGGATCCAGCCTCAAACCAGGAGATCTCTGGCCAAAAGCTAGTCCTCTGTTATTATTCCCACTGAAGGTAGAGTACATTTCTCTCCCTTTGACTTTGACCTCAGCCTTGCTGTGTCCAGTGGAATGTGGGTGGAAAGGACAGTGTGCCAGTCCCAAGCTGCCCCCACCCATGCCCTGCCATCGACATGAGTGGCAGTGCCCCCAGGTTACTGGGTCACAGCTGCCTCTTCAGCCTGGTCCCAGAGTGAATTCATGTGGCATAGATGAGAACCCAATCCTCAATGAGAAGCCAAGAACAGCTGGACCTGGAGCCTGAAGCAGAACCATCTGCACAAACGAGCTCAGCTTTGATCAGCAGCAGCCCAGCAGAACTTCAGACGCATGAGCATGAGAATAAATGCTATTTTTTATGCCACTGGGTTTAGAGACAGTTTGTTATACAGCATTATTGTAAAAATAGCTGACTAATGCATATGTTCAAACTAGAAAGTCTCTGTTTTCTTTTGAGCTCTACGATCAGAGTTTCAACCATGCCACTTTACTTAGGTAGCTCATTTCTGGGTGAACAAAGTTATTTCACTTGAACACCAGAATCTATACTTTGTTTCCTTTTCTCCCTGGGCCTATTTCATTTTCCTTATTGGTTCATTCTTATCTTTCCAACCTTCTGTACAAACTCCTTTCTTTTTCATCCATCCTCATATGCTGCGTGATCTCATTCAGTGCCACGGCTAAATTTGGTCTGTATGTTGACATCATTCCAATGACTAATCATAGCCCCAACCTTTTTCTGAACTCAATACTAATAGCCAATTTCCTTTACATACAAACATTTCCATTTGGATGGCTATCGAGCTACTCAAAGTTTTCACTAAAAAAAAAAAAAAATGTTGTTTTTCCCTGCAAAAGCCTGCTCTTCTCATGTGTTTCCTCACCACAGTGAATAGCAACTATATACTTCTGCTCACTCAAACTCCAGCGTCATCTTTGTCTCTTCTTGTTCCTTCACTAATCATTCCCCGCATTGGCCTTTCCCTCATTAATCATTCAACAAATTCCATCCCTCTTGTCTCTACATCAGAATACACAGTTTCCCACTTCATGCCAATATCACCCTGGTACATGATCTAGAGAAAATATTTGATATGTATGTAAGCTGAGGTCGTAGCTGTAATCTTACCCTTTCCCATCATGCTCAGACAGTGTCCTAGAAACTCCCAGACCTGGCAACATCTCACAGCTTCACCGCCTACATCATACTCACTGCCTGGGATAACTCAGGGTTTCAGGAATGGTTATTTCTGCTCGCCTGGAACTCAAATAGAAACTTGTTCTCAAAATTTTGCCTCCATGATTCAAAATATGCTACATATTTGTTTTAATAATTCACTTAGAGGATCCCTTTCGACAAGACACAAAATGCTTAAAAGTTTAGCATATTGTGTACTACTCTGCTGCTGTTTTTCTGATCTTGTTCCAAGTAACCACATATATAAACAAAGATGCCTTCTGGGGGTTTGATTATGATTAATTACAAAACAGACAACACTTCACTATGGTTTTATTAAAAGTCCATCCTCTAAGTAAGTCTTTAAAAATGTTTTGATTTCTTCCCATAATGGCAGGAGAACACTAGAAAGGTAGGTTTCCATTGAAAGCCATCCTTGGATTCAAATATTTCAAAACAATCCAAGGACTACTAGAGGCAGAATTATTTCAACTCCATTTCACTATAACTTTAATTTCCTTTCTCTTCTGAGCTCCTGTTGTACCTGTTCTGCCTGCTCCCAACCTCAGATAACACCAACTATTTTCAATCAAACACTAGAGAAAAATCACATACATCTTCTGAGTCACTTCCCTACACATTTGTGAGGGTTTTTATTTTATTATTTTTAAACTTGTTTAAATTCTGAGTTGAAATATTCGGTATTATTCCACAAGCCCCTAATTGGCTCTTTTTTCCCCTTCCCTGGACTGGCTCTTTCACATCTTCGACCACGTTTCACAGGAGCCAGTTCCCCACTGCTGGTGAGGAATCATCACCACCTAGCTCAGGCCTCAGAAAGCACACAGAGGATGGACGGGTCCTCATACTCTCCGTCCTTCCGGAGCCCTCTCGTGCCTCCACCCGTCCGTGTGCCTGCACCCTCTCTCTGGGCTCTTTGCCAACTGCCTAACTCCATAGACCAAGGTTCTGGAAGCACTTCCCAGTCATCTTTCTATAGGCAAATTGCTGCCTCAGAGTCAGCTTGCAGGGGAATCTAATTTGAGGGCGTTGCTAAGTTTAAGCAAGGAAGAGATCCATACAGTCCTATGTAGCAGAATAGCTGGGACTCAGAGCACACGAAGGGATCACCAGTAGATAATGGAGGAGGAATTCCATGTATTTCTAAGTAGAGAGCTGAAAGAAAGTCTTTCACACTAGGAGAAGGACAGAAGCCATACTGATAAGAGAACAACAAATGTAGAGCATCGATATCTTCATTGATTTACGTATACATTCATCTATTTTACAGTGGTATGGATTTTTTTCCAAAGGAGTTACTGTAATTCTGAGACCTTGCCCTATGTCCTGTACCTCCCTCTTGAGTGATGGCCCTCTATAGTTCTTATATTGAACATGGCCAGCAGATGCTACAACATCTCAGGAAACAGGCTTTCTTCTCTCTTAATTCCCAGTCCCTGGGCCTGCCCAGCCTCCTGGATAGAAGACCTTTACGACATTCAGCATAGCCCCAGACATCCAAGGATCCTGATTTGGAAAACGTTAGTTTGGAAATGGAGTTGCTGATGTAGTTTGGGTATCTGTTCCATTAGTCATTTCTGAGGATGTGAAGTTTAACCAAGATTGGAACAAATAGAACCAGTTGATTCAGTGCAATTTGGAGAGGGTTCTATTTTGAGTTTGAGGGACTTTTAAAATCATGCGTTTGAAATGACGCTGAGAATTCTGAGCTATTTCAAAAATAGAAGAATGCAACCAGCATAGATTTCTTTAGAGTCTGTGCTTCCGGGTATTCCTGAACAGGTCTCAGCCACATTTGATGAAAACACCGTGCTCTCACTGAACCCCACATTTAAAAGATCTGTCATTTCCACCTAGCCTGGAATAACGTGTTGAGAGTCCACAGCAGTGAAGAAGCACACCAACGGCGCCCTGGAGGCATGAAGCAAAAACTGTTGGCCGAATTGAGCTGTCTCTAGAGGTTAATGGTTCATCGGATTTTATAAAAACTAAGGCTGCTGTGGCTCCAAGACTTTCTAAAAAAAAAAGAAAACCAGGAGTCTAGTTTCAGAAATTTGGGTTAAACTGCAAAATAACTTTCCCTTATCCTTATTCTACATCTACATGAGAAGCTCATTGTTCTTACTAAAATTGAGCACACATTTGAGAAAGATTTTTTTTTTTTTTCCTTTTGGCCAGAGAAGTGGCTTCTGGGAAGTTATGTGGTGCTGAAGAGACCCCAGGTAGTCACTGACCTATACATTTTTGTGTTACCATTTCAAAACTAAAAATGCTCCTAGAACACTCCAGGTAATTCTCCCTTCATATTTCTACCCAAAGTAGTCAATTGTTGAGAATCGTTTGTATCCTACCAGAGTACTTCTGCTCATTGCGTTTGTTGAGTATTTCTTTCCAAAACTGCTTAAGAACATCTCCATTTCACTCACACTGGCCCTACTGTTATAAACCCACCAAACAAAAGTACACTCAACTCTGCTGTAGTTCAATCAGTGACTCCTTTTCTTTTCTTATAGCAATGTCCCCGCGCCCCCTTTTCTCTGAGACTGACCTCTACTTACTTACCTCGGGCCTTTTCCCACCTGTTCTGATCTATGGCCTATCACCCTCAAAACATTACAAGACTTATTTTAAATCAAGATATAATTACTTACCATAAAATACATAGACCTTGAGTATGCAATTTTACAATTTTTGACAACTATACATGCCACGTCACCAACACTTCAATCAAAACATAGGATCTTGTGGTCGCTGTATATATTGATTGTTTATCTTTCCCCAATGTGGCCAATCCCCCTCCTCCTGACCCAACCATTTTCTCATTTCTGTAATCACGTATTAGATTTGCTGTTCTTAAACTCACATAAATGCTACAATTTGCTCACGGTAATGTTTCTGTGCTTCAGTGAGTGTGCCAGGAACTTGTCCCTTTACTGTTCATTACATAGTACTTTATCGTATAAACATACTGTAATTTGTTTAACCATTTTCCTAAGGAAGGATATATGGGTTCTTCCCAGATTGGGAGTATTATAAAGAGAATATTCCTGTACATGGTTTTGGAGGAACATATGTTTTCATCTGGAGGCAGTGAATAAAGAAGGAGTGGAATTACTAGATCATAAGGTAGGTGTCTAACTTTATGAGAATAATAAATATGTTTTCCATAGTGTTCGTAACATTTAAAACTCCCATGGCAGTGTGTGCATCTTCCAGTTGTTCTACACCCTTGCCTACATATCGTATTTTTGCTCATTTTAATTTTAGCTGTTCTGATAAGTGTAAAATTGCATTGCATTGTGGTTTTAATTTGCATTTTCCTAGGGAATAATGATATGGAGCAACTTTTTATCTGCTTATGAGTCATTTGTATAGGTAATTTTTTGAAACGCCTAAGGCTTTTGCCCCTTCTTAGAGTTTTTTGTTCCTTATTGTTGATTTGTATGTGTCACCTATATATTCTGAAAGTGAATGTTTGTTATAGATATGTATTACATTCGTTATCTCCCAGAGAGTGGCTTGCCTAATCATTTTGTTAATGGTGACTATTGGTCATAATATTTTAAATATGAGTTTTAAATATTTAATAAATCTATGTCGCCCTTTTATTTTTTGGCTGCTTAGTGCCTTCTGCATTTTGTCTCAGAAATCTGCCTAACTAATACAACATTAGGTACAGAATTGTCCCTGTATTCAGTATCTATGAAGTCTTCTTAACTTTTTCAAGCTTCTCCCAATATCCTCATGCACAGAAATCTCTCTCCAAGATACAGGCATATCCATAAGTTGTAAGAAAATGCTATGTTCAATGACAGTGATATAGTTATTAATATAATGTTATTGAAATTAGAGTAAGAGCACATTGCCATCTACCTGAGGGATCAAACAACTTTTGAAGATGGGACCAGCAGGGCAAAGTGGTCCCTAAATGATACATATCGCAAGTTGCATTCAGGAAAAAATGTTGACAATTACAAAATTACAAAGAAGGAAACTGAGGTTATTAAAATATCAATTGAATTTAATCATAAAATCAATGGCTGAGTTTAACAGATAATAGTTTTTAAAAATGGTTGAAGTCAAAACAGGAAAAATTTTGAAAGATAGACTAACAAAACTAGACTATTCTAAGAAAATGAGGTTTGAGGAGGGAAATTATATGGTCATGGTTCTGACTAGGAAAGATGAATCTGGTAACTGCTACAAAATTCTTTGCAGAATCGTATAGATTATAACATCTCCACTCTGGCTGCAGAACCGTAGCCATATCTATGACTACAAGTAGTATTCACAGTTGTGTTAGTCAACTTTTGCTAGCTGTGTTGCAATAACAAATGACCCCAAAATCCCAGTGGCTAAGAATAACAGAAGTTTATTTTGTATTTATATAGCAATTCCTTCACCAGAAATTCTGCTCCACGTCTTTTCTATTCTAGGCTTAAGGAGAAGATTCTATTGGAATAATGTTTGTCTTTGAAAGAGGAAATAGAACATAATGGCTTGCATAGCTTCTGCATAGACATAGCACATATCCCTTCTGATTACAAGTCTAGGTTTGGGTGCAATGAGGCCATCAATATACTGTCCCCACCATTTGAAATTAGCCATAGACTAAATTGTGTCTCCTCAAAATTCTTCAGTTAAAGCCGTAACACTCAAGGTGACTATATTTGGAGATAGGGCCTTTAGGAGAGAGAGAGAGAGAGAGAGAGAGGTTTCAGAGGGAAAGAATGAAAGACAGAAGCCAATACTGGGTCCAGAGCCAGATGAGTCAGAGGACATTGGCTGTGGCCAATATACAAAACAGAGAGGTTGGTCTTAGAAAAAGAGGGTTACTCATTCCCTTACTGAAGGGGAAATGAGTATATGGTCAAACATACAGTGATATTTTTAGATACAGAGGGGAAAATGTTCAAGTAGAACAAATGAGTTGAACTTCTCAGTAAATGGTTTACCCAAGTGTAGGTGCCCAGTAGCTGGTAGTTGAATTAAATATACTGAGTTCTTTTTCCTTAAACAAGCCAGGCTTATCCTGGCAAATGAAATAAAAGATAAAATTATAACCAGAGCATTTGAATGCTCTCGGGAGGTGGAATTTTGAAGTGTTAAGCAAGTTGCCAGTTTTAGGTGGCCAATATATTCTCCTGATCCACAAACTGAGCACCTGCGGGTTTTTTTTTTTTTTTTTTTTGATTTGCTTTTAGAGTTTCTCCCCCTAGTATCATTGTATCTCAGAACAAAAAATAAAATAAAGTAAGTTCCAAAATAAATGAGGAAATAATTCAGATGATCTCTCAATACCCAGAGGTTGGCATCTCTTTCTGCACGGTAAGCACTATGAACCATGTAATTTGAGGGGAGGGGACAGGGAGGATTTACCATTGTGATTGCTACAACAGCTGTAGGCTTAGATTCCCAAAATAGGCCATGTTGTGTTTCAAGCAGGTGCTACCTTTAAACTAGCAAGCTCCTGCTCCCAAGCTGATAGTGTGGCTGAAATTTAATAGTGCCAAGTTGCCTTCAGTGTCTCCTTTTAATGTGTTTTGGAAAGGCAAGAGTGATCTCACGCAGAAAGATTAGAGGAGGCCCTTGGAAACTGCTCAAAGCTACTTATTAAAAGAAGCAGCAGAGATAATTAAAAGTAATTTTGCCAAACTCCAAAAGGGCACTGAACAAAACATGAAGGTGTAGGAGCAAATCAAATTCTGCTGTTAGCAGAAACCCAACTACGCAGCTATTTCCAAAGAATGAGTTCTCCAAATGGGTTCAGAATATAGAGTTAGGTAGAGCTATAGTTGAGTTTTTAAAATTATAAATAGTTATTCCAGCAAGTCTCCACATCAAGAAGAGATTGCAAAGTATTCCAAGAGGTAAAAGAAAAGAAGAAGGAACAACATCAATGGGAATAATACGATTGACACCCAAGTAAATATTTTTGTTAGTTATCAAGTCTCGCTAGTAGAAAATGGACTGTGAGTTTACAGCACATATCAAAACGACTGGAAGCTTGCAAAGCCCAAACAATAGCTCATTGTAAGATCAGTGACTCACTAAACTTGACACATTTGTTCAAATATGCCTTTTATCCCCTAAAATCATACCCATTCGATGTTTATTTGCTCATCCCCTAAGCAGACATCTGTTGAAGAGCCAGTTTTTAGTAGGAAATATAGGAGACTCTGGTTAAATGAGGCTATAGGCTGGGTGGGGGAAATGATGATAGTTCATAGCCATATAACTATTATGTACCCCTAATAATTAAAAATTAAGTAAATAATTAATAAATAAAACAAGAGAGTGTGTACACACACACATAGACATAAAGGCCATTCTGTTTCTTTTAGTTGACTATATATTACGATGGTCCTATATATTATTTTCAAAGACTTAGGTGATGATTTTTTGTCCCAAAATAGGGACAGCAGCATTTGTACTCTATCTTTTTGTATTGATGAAGAGACCATTGTTTAGAATAACTTACTAACATTCAAAATCATAAAATTAGTAAAGAGTAGATCTAAGACATCGAGAGCAGTAGTAATTCCAATTTAATCCAACTGTCTTTCAGTTGAGTGTTCCTTAAATATTCTGAAAAATTTTTTATAATATTTCAGCAGTTTAAATCCAGGAAAAGGCAATTGTATAGTCTAACCCAGTACTCTACAAGGCAAAGGATACTTTGAAAGAAGGTAATAATAGAATGTAGAAGTTAATTCCATATGCATTGAGTATGTATGGCTCATCTGAAACTTCCTTTCTCCAAAAAAAAAAAAAAAAACCAATAATGCTTCTATCAGCAATGAACCCAAAGTACACAAATAATTATACTTTATGAAACAGGAAATTTAGATTCAGCAGTGAATTGGCATCCGACCATCAAATTAGATTTTAGAAAATAATTAAGTTGCTTAATGCTTTGAAAGGTCAATTTGCAGTTGGCATTTCTACAGATGCCTGGGGTAAATGCAAACATAGGTTTGGGTTGGAATAAGGCCTGGTTCTGCAGGTCCACTCACGGTGGAATGAAAAACGCAGCCCTGGACGTCTGAAGGCCTGGGACTTAGAGCCTCGGCTCTGTAACCGAGTTCCTTTGTGACCTCTGGCATTTCATTTCCCTTCTCAGAGTTTGAGTCTTCTTATCTGTGAAATCAGAATGATGGACTGAAGAATTCATTACCTCTTTTAGGGTTGCTGATTCTTTGATTCCACATGTAGGAAAAAACATGCAGCAAATATTCATTCTATGGTCACCTGTGGGCTAAACGCTCTATGCTGTACGTGTCCATGGATTTTGTGAACTGATCTTCTAACTACCCTGTGAAATTGCCAGCATCTTCATTCTGTAAAAGAAGAAACTGCGGCTCGAACAAGGTAAGTTTAGGGTCAAAATTAGTGTGTGATAAAACTAGAATTCAGACTCAAAGACCAGTGTTCTTTCCACTAACTAGAGCTGCTGGAAAAAGAACAGTATTTTGGAAGGTGAAATGCATCGTGAAGAAGAGGTATGCACAGGAACTGGAGCTGCGACGGTGCCACGTGAACTCCAGACATTTCAAATTTCTAACTTGGGTCAATTCCACCCATATACGAACAGGAATTGTTCTTTCTTTGTTATGTTCCATCTGTCATATCTAAAAATATGACTTAAAAGAAGTAGAGTTCCCAAAAAAGTTGTTGATGAAAACACAGATTTCTTATTAAATAAAAAGCCATATGCTTTGTCCTCTAGAAATGAATGAGATTTCAAACATAAAAATAATAAGAGAAATTCATTCCATTCACACTTAAAAATAATATTAAGAAAAAAATCCATCTGTAACAGAATTTACAGAGAATGGATAAAAATATATTTATTTTTGTATTTGATCTTCAAATACTGACTTAGGGTTCAATTCAAGTTGCTTTATTACATCCTTCCAAAGTAACTAACACTATATGCATAACCCAAATCCTAAATAAATACAAAAATTTAAGGAAGCTATGAAAAAAATATGTCACAATTAATATGCACCAATGTATATAATGTGACCATATTACGATAATTTTCATCCCACCAAGTTTCATAATTCACAAAAGAAAATCCATTCTATTGTTTAATGCAAATAAGTATCTCATTTATTTTTTAAGGGAGCAGTTGAGAGAAAAATAATTCAGAAGCTTTCTCTTTCTTCCACTTTATTCTAACTGCTGGCGTAAATATAAAAAAGAAAGAGAGAGGAGCTTCTTTGGCTTCCACAGCTGTCTCCGAGAAGCCCCAGAGGTCCTTTTACTCGTTTCCCTTGCTACATATCAAAGCCCTCATTTGAAAATTAGTGTAGACACCGAACTGAACAGTACAATGAAACATGGATTTAAGATATTGCAAATAAAACAACTTGTTTGTATTGTATAGACTACAGAATGTGATTTATGCAGTTTTAGGCTTTGGAGAAAACAACTAGTTCTCTCAAGACATATGCTTATTCATACAAAACACATTGTTCCTTAATGGTAAAGTGAATATAATCCCCCCAAATAAAGATTAAGCCTTGTCGCTAGACAGACAACCCCTACCAAATTACACTCATAGACTTACAAAGCAGGAAGAGAACGTACCATGACTATCCCACGAAAGCACATTTGCTAAGTTTATCTTTCATACACTGCATCGTAAGTATATGGGTTCAATTCAAATTATGTATCGCCACAAAGAAGATGGTAGTTTGACTTTCTCAAACACCGTCATGAATTATCTCAGGGGTTCACGGATGTGCGGTGAGAGGACAGAGAAACAGAAACTCATGAGATTAATACCATGCATCTTCCCAGAGCATGAGCCATACTGAAAGGTTTGGAGGTAAATCAGTATGAACGCTTTCTCCAGAACCAGCACCGGAAGGCCTGAACACACTGCACAAGAACATTCCACCATCTCACATGGCGGCAGGTCCACGTGTGGGTGATGCCAAGGCTAATTCATGCAGAGACTCGACGGTATTATGAAGAATCGAATCCCCGGAGTCTTTCATTTTTTGTTCTGTTATGCTCCTCGTAGGAGTTTTCCCCTCAGCCTGGTTCCCTCCTATTACAGAATAACTACGACAGCTCTGAGTATCACACCCAAACATGAGAATGTCCAGAAAAGACGACTAATACATCATCATCTCTCTTTTAAGAACTAGAAAAAAATTTTCCAGTATCACCCTTCCAAATAACACGGTTACCTCCAAATGTGTGATGAACAACAGTCATGGGATCCCCATGATTGGCTCAGATTAATCAGTATTGACCCTTGAACTGAAGACAGCATGGTCTTACTGTGTACGTGGCTGTGTCAGGAGGGCTAATATAGGGACAGGACTAAGGGCTTATCAGTATAAACAAGGAAGGAATGGATATTGAGTGAGCAACCCATTGTTCCTCTAATTCAACAATGATATGTATTTTTCATGGACATATTAGGAACGAAATTACAAAGTTCACATAAATTTTAAGATAATGCAGATGACTTAAAAGAATGTTCGTGCCTATCTGTGCATGGTGGACTTCCTTTGCGCTCTGCTCCACACTCCCTGGGGGGACTTCACAAGTCCTCTATGCTGCTGGGGCTTATTCACTGGAAAAGATAACAAAACCTTTGTAGGCTGGTCTTACACATTTGGGGCTGGTTTCATTATTGACTACTCCTTGGCACTGCTAAAAGAGACAGGGGTATTTAACAACGAATTTCAAGTAAATAATTGCACATAAATGCCCTACCCCTAAACATCTCTCATTGGCCTGTCATAACAGTTCCTGAAGTACATTAGAATACAAGGATTTTATCTCCTAAATCCAATTTACCTTCCCAGATTTGAAACCTACTGACTTGGCCAAGTCCACAATGCTTTAGTCGTACTCACCATTTTCTCTCAATAGATGTGATATGCACTCTTGTGCCTGTGTGCCTTTTCACTCTTTGATCCCTCTCCATGGAAGGCCACAGCGTTTCTCCTTAATCTGGGAGCTTTTGTCCATTTTTTAAAATGATGGTGAGCATTTGTTGTTTTGCTGCTCCCTAGCATCGATAATCTTCCTAAGAGCACCCAGACCCCCATTAGAAAATCAGGTCTCCCTCATTCCCTACAGTCTCATTAGGAGCAAACGGTAAGCCCTCATCCCGCACTGTGGAAATCACCTCCCTGCTAGAGGCATAAAACCTTGGGGGCACGCGTAAAGAAAGCAGAGGTGGCTGGAGGTCATTTTTCATCACTGAGCTTTGTCCACAGCAACCTAGATGGAAACTCTGAACAGGCTCTCCAGCTGCAAGGTGTGTCCTGCGCTTGACTCTCCAGAATACTCATGGCATCTGCCCTTTGCTGCACCCTTGGCTCCATCTCCACCTAGCCTTGGTTTTGCTTCTAAACCAAGAACCCTGACTACAGCAAAGATCTGGGTAAACTCTCACTTCTTTTCCAAACTCTGCACCAAAAGCAGCATTTAGTCACTCCCTCTTCCTTGGTTCCTTAACACATTATATATTCTAATCATGATACTATCACCTCAGTTTTTGGAACATGTGAGATTCCTGAAGCTATAAAACATATTGTTATTAATCTGACCAAAGGAAGATGTCTCACATAGTGAAAAAAAGCACAGCCTTCGGGATGAAATACTTGGATTCATTGGCTCTTCCATTTACTGGCAGTGTACTTCCGTATGAATTAATTAACCTCTCTGATCCTCAATGCCAGCATCTTAAAAATGGGGGAACATAAACTTGGGTGTTATGAGGATTAAAGGACACATAAAGCTCTAGCAATATGTACGGCTCAAAAATATTTTTGGAAAAAATGGATAAAAAAATGAACTCCACTGTTGAAGAGGGAAGGCAGCTGATGTGCTTTGGATCTACACATAAACAGCATAGTGCCATTACTCTACCATCTGGCGTATGTATGGCTTTCCAGTTTGCAAATGTTTTAATGTGCATTGTTTTATTTAATGCCACAGTATGTAAGAAGTCCATTTCACAGACTAGGAGATAAGGTTTAATGATGATAAATGTCTCATCAAAGGCACAGGCTGTTAAGTTGTATTCCAGTCCGTATTCCTCTTATTTCCTTTTCATAATAGCCATTTATTTTTCTCAAAAAGAATATGAAGTCTTTGAAAGTATAGCTCATTTGTATTTGTATGTCATAGGCACATAGAAAATAATCAATAACTATTAGATAATTGAATCAGTAAAATAAAATCCAAAAAAAAGGATGAAATAAAATTTCAGTGTACTAGGTAAAAGTCCTAACTCTGAAACCAGGATATCTGGGGTGAAGTAGCCCCTCACCTACTATTCATATAACCTCGGACAAGTTACCTAGCCTCATGCTTTATTTTGTCATTGGGAAGGTGGTGATAATAGCTCCATTTTATTTTTTTGGAAAGAATTAATGGCTAACATATGTTTGGCACTTAGAATAGGGTCTGGAACATAATAAACACTCAATAGAAGACAGCTTTCACTATACAGCCAGTAATTCTAATAAGATATCATCATGATCGTCATCATTGAGTTATGCAGCAATCAGCATCCAAGGAAAGCCAAGGCTACATGTCTAGCTAGCTTACTTAGGTGGGATCTGGCAGATGTTCAAGGTCAGAACAAAAGGTTAATCCTGGGGGATGTGCTGAAGAGCAAGCAGGGGTAGGCGTACATGGTAGATTCAGACAAGTAGGAAGCCAAAGTGCCAGCAGAGGCTTTGCAAGCTAGGAAAGCCAGCAAACGCTAACTGCACAGCTTCTCACTTAGCCTCTTTACAAATATTATATGCAACTCCCAGTCCTTGGGATCCCCTGGACTCAAAGAGCAAAGGGCCTTCAGTGGTGGAGCAGGGATTACCTCATCATCTCTTTGTTTGATACCTCAGCCTTCCACTCTGACCCCACAGACAACCTCACTATCTTCAAGGAGAGAACTGGAGCCATTTGGCAAGAGGTTCCACTTCTCCTCTCCGCAGATTCCCTCATTATAGATGATCCCCTGCCCTGTCCTCCTTTGACTTTGGCCTCAGGGCATCATAAAGCTTGTAGTTATTCCAAATCTGACCACAGATCCTCTCTGAGGTTCGCTACAAAGAATGTAGAGATGCTGACAGTTGACTCAGGGTAATAATTTGTCATAGTCTCAGCTTATCATGGGGAGGGGGGAAGCCCCGACAATTGATGGGCAGACCAAAATATTTTTTTCATGCCGGCGCTATAATCTGAAAAGAATACCTCAAGGCAATCTTCAATGATACTCCAAAACTTCTAGCAAATGATCAAAGACACAGACTATTGGCTTAGAATGGGTGCTGTTGCCTGATAAACACCACACACTGCAGACGCTGCCAGCCCCGTGAATCAGCAAATGTGCTCAGCTGAGACAAGCAAAGTGTCTTTCGAAATAACTTTAAACAAATAACTGTTTTTCTGTTTGCCTTCTTGATTTAGCTGTATAGGGGCTTACATAAGAAAGGTTTGTGGACATTGTTTTGATGAATGGTCCTCTGTAAATAAATTTGGAATAAGATAAGAATCAGCCTTTTGAAGCTAAAATGGAACTCAAGATGAAAAAGAATTGAAGATTAAAAAAAGATCATGAGGGAATAAAGATGCTATGACCTGACCAAGAAAGAAAATAAGAAATCTCTGAAGCCTTTCCATGATACTCTCATGGCAGAACTATTAAATTTAATCTTCTGAAACTGAATAATCAAGTTATCTGCTCACTGGAATCTCCTAGCATGATATAACTTCTAGATGCCTTGGTCGGGAGGGAATATTCCTAGCATATAGGTATTATTTTTTTCCAGGTTGGTTTTATTTAGTTCTTAATACAATAATCCTACATTTGAATCTTCTGCACACATGAGCCTGAGAATCAAAATGTAAAATTTAAGTATAAATTACTAGTGCAACTTTCCATTACACTTACTCTGTTTTCCTTTCTTAATATGATATGATTCCTCTCACTAAACTTTCTTAAGTTTCTGTATTTTCAGTATTTTTCACTTATAATAAGGCTAACCACTAACTAAATGAAATAAGCATCTTTCTATAAGCACAGGAAGTAACTGAGAGACACAAAGATTAATATACACACAAAAAGAATGTCGTGCTGCTTTAAAAAGTCCCCTAAATCTCTCTCACCAAGTATATGAGACCAGTAGATGTTAAGTAATTTAAGTATCCTGCTGCACTCCTAAAATGACATTGAAATGTTCAGAATAGTTACAGATCATAATGTGATTAGAACAAGAGGCAGAGACTTAGTAGCTCCATATCTATAAATTAGAAGGTAGAAATGGAATTTAGGAGGGGTGTTCCTAAGTGGATTGAAGAGTTTTTGACAAAGATGACATAACTAGGAAAAATCACTTAGAACAGAGTGGCCACATTTTCTTCTACAAGAGGCATTGCTAATTCAGTAGTGAGTCTGAGATCTCATTTAATATGACACAGAGAAGAAAAGAAGTACATTGAAAATAATAAAATAATGTCTCAATTAATTCCCTCCCTCTTTTTCCTTCTTAATATCAATGCTTCCAGTAGAGGAAAATGGATTACAGAAAACAAATCAGTTTCTATCTTTCTGCTACCAATGAACAAGCATTAAGTATCATTGTAGAACACCTACTTAGTGACATTGACCAGTAGTATGTGTGGGAAATGCATTAAAATATGCAAGTAAAAGTAGGATACTTATGGTATTCTCAGAATTGGGAAAGAAGATTGCTATTCTCCTAAAATAATTATTGAATTCATCATAAATTATAAATGTCTCATACGCACATCACAGAAAATTGCAATGACCAGGGACTGTCACACTAGCCAATATGCAGATATTCAGAAGAGATGCTATACTATCACTTGGGTCCAGAGAGCATTTTTCTTGCTAGAGAAAACAGCCTAGAGGACTTCTTTTAGCTGCCTGTGGCTAAGGCCCAAGAAAACTGAAGAGGGTTGGAATAATTTTCCATATTTGAAGAGGATCTCAGGATGCTACAATTTCAGCCTCCACAGGAAGAAGTTGGTTGATGTACTCTTCTCTCTGAGATCACACATTGTAACAGAAAATCCATTTGGTTCACTTTTAGATGATATGTGTGTGTGTGTGTGTGTGTGTATATATAGATACATATATATATAGATTTTATTTCTGATTGAAGTAAGAATTTATGTCATTCATTTAAGTTCCACATATATCAATCAAAACCACTCAAAGATATCCCACAAATTCCAAGTCAGTGCTTTTTAATAATAAAGCTATCTGAAGCAATACATTTTAAATCATCTTTTACTAACTCCTTGTAGAAAAACAATCCTGTGATGTCAAAAGTAAGTTCATCTGTTGGCTAGCATTTCCAGAGATGAAAATATCATAACCAAATTAGCAAAACAAAAAATGACAAGTTTTCATCATTTAGAGAACATACTCTCACACAAACACACACACAAAACCCCAATTGACTGTTAGTAGTTAAATTACTTAACAACCCAAATCACACAGTTCAAAAACAAGAAATAAAACACAAATTTATTTTAATTTTTAATTTTTATTTTTGCTTCTTGTATTTTATCTGTTTCTTACTAATTTTTTCCTGTTGGTTTTAGTCTTTCCCTTTCATGTTAAAAAAATTAATACTTTTCTGGAGATTATCTCAGATGATAAACAAAACTAAGAAGTGTTAAGTTTTATCCCTTGATAGAATATCTAGAGTGCATTTACAATTTCAGGAGCTTGCACAAAAATTGGTATATTTTCATTGTTTTTAGAGTTAAGCTCTAAAAGCATGATCTTTAGAGCTTCATAAGTAATTATTTTTCCATTAAAAGTTTATATATTTAAGTTTTGAAACCCCCAAAATAATATTATACATATAATTATTTTTTTAATTACTACATATATCTAAACTTCTGTGTTAATAATTGTACCAAACAATAGCTGGTTGGAGGAAAATGCAGATATAATTATGAATATTTTTAAACAGAGGATATTTGATACAGGAAATTGCTAAACAATATTGGATTAACTAAAAGAGTAAAAGGGGAAGTTGAGACTATCACATATTAGTGATACTGAGAAGTTGCTCTAGCCTATTGGCCAGAAGAAGAAATGATAAGTATCTTTGACAGAGCCCAGGGCTTCTGTGGTGTGACAGAAACCCCTGAGGACTGCAGAATGGAGTTCAAAGGCTTCCAGACACCGATGATAATAATAGAGAGGCAAGAGACAAGCACAAACAAGCAGGGACGAGCCAAGGGCAAATACAAGTGACCCACGCAATGATGTCAGTATTCCAAATTGATTCGATTATTATTGCTCTAACCACAGAGCAATCTATGGATTATTGACTTATGTAAAATGTTTGCCACAAGACCACTGTCCTTTTAAGGGTCCTATGCCAGGTTTTGTTAAAGTGTAGTGTAACTAAGAGAAACCCATGCTCACTTTCATGAAAGAAGCTCAAACAGCAAAGTCAAAGAGAGAAACAGTTGCTGGCACATGAATATAAAGCATGATGGCTTTTATTCTAAAATAAGTAATTTTGTCATTCCTATCAAGGTGTGGTTGAAGAGCAGAGAATATGAAAGAAAAAAGGAGGGGGCATAACTAATATGTATTGAGTGCCCATCATGAGCTGAGGTATTCGGCTTTATAATCACATTTCATGCAAAAACTGTATGGTAGACTCACTTTGTTCATAAAGCCATGGAAGCTCATCAAAATTAAATAACTGAGCCAAGGCCACTAAAATATCAGAATTGAGGTATGAGCCTGTATCTATCTCAATCCAAAGACTGGGATTTAATCCTAGCTCTGCTCCTAAAAGTTATAGCCCTTCTCTGAGCATTGGTTTTCCATTTTACAAGAAGGACTTTGGATGATTAAATGAGCTTTTTCCAATCCCAAGATTCTAGTATTCATACAAGAGCCTTTTACTAACTGATTGATTGCTTTAGTACATCAGAGGCATTTGCAAAAGAGACATTTAAAAAGAATGAGGACCTTTTTTATTTAAAATTTTTATGGATACATAAATAGATGTACATATTTATGGGGTACATGACATATAAGGCTAAAAAAATAGAAACAAAGGGTAAATCTAAGCAAGCTTCCTGTGAGATGCATTATGCAGTTTTCCTTCAGAGAATGGAACTGTTTAACAAATAAAGAACTCTGTAATCTAAAAAAAAATGAGGGAAAGATGAAAGCAAATATGTTCTATGTTTTCATTTTATTAATTAGAATATAAGTTTAGAACTAATTTTATTTTTGCATTTATTTTTTATTTATGAATTAAAACCATTTTATGTCTTTGGATATGATTGGATATGCTTGATTTTTAAAAATTCTTTGTCAAACCCTTTATTGGACAGCAATATGGAGATCTGAATCTAAGTTCAGATTGTTTCAATATTTACTTTCCATGGCTATCATAACTGAAAAAAACTTTGTTACCTCAAAAATGGAACAAAGGAACCATTGGCTAGATTAGAACCCTGTCTAATCATGAAAAAAAAATCAGACAAATCTCAGTTGAGGGATATTCATTCTATAAAATACCTGACCAGGTGTCTTAATCTGTACCAGCTGCTATAATAAAATACCTTAGACTGAGCAACTTATAAACAACAGAAATTTATTTCTTACAATTATAGAGGCTGGGAAGTCCAAGCTCAAGGCACCTGCAGATTCCACGTCCAGTGAGGGCTTGCTCTCTGCTTCACAGACGACACCTTGTCATTACTCCCCCACATGGTGGAAGGGGTTAGGTAACTCTCGGGGACTGTCTTATAAGGGCATTTGCCCCAGTCATGAGGGCTCTGCCTAATCACTTCCCAAAGGTCTCATCTCCTAACGATACCACATTAGGGACTAGGTTTCAACTCATGAATTTTTGGGGGACACAAACATTCAGACTACAGCACCAACATTCCTCAAAACTGTCAAGGTCATCTCAAACAAAGAAAGTCTGAGAAACTATCACAATCAAAAGGACCTTAAGGATAAATGACAACTAAATGCAGTGTGGTATTTTGGATGGAATTCTGGACGAGAAAAAACAGCACTATATAAAAACTAGGAAAATATTAAAAAGTATGAACCTTAGTTAATACTAATGTATCTATATGTGTCCTTTAACTGTAACAAATGTACCACATTAATGTAAGACATTAACAATAGAAGAACCTGAGTACAGCATATATAGAAATCCTTTATACTGTCTTAGCAATTTTTCTATAAAGCTAAAATTGTTCTAAAGAATAAAAATGATTAAATATGGCTCCTCATTCAGGAGATTTTGAAATTTATTTCCAAGGTATTTTTCCCAGTCTGTAAATATGAAAAGCCTTTAGTATGGGCACACTTACGTCGTTTTCTGAAACATAAATCACGAAAAAATGGGCATGTTCTCAAAAAACACTTTTCAAACTAACACTCCTTGCATAGCATGAGTTTTCCCTCCCAAAACGGTGCTTATTTTGGATGCATCATTAGAGCACTGCCTATCTTGAAGGCAAACATTATGGCTTACAATGAGCCCCTGCCATTTTCTTGCTGGTCATTTGTGCTTGCCTCATTGGCACTGTTTTTGTTCTACAGATTTGTTCTGGGAACACTTTTGTCACTTCTCTTTGTCATTGTGTGAGGTTTGTCTGAGTAAAATGAGATAGTTAACAGGTTCACTTTAACAGAAAAAGGTAAGTTAAAATATGTCACAATATGAAAAGTAAGGTGCCACCTTCAACATCTTCCTACTGTGGAATTCCCACTCTGTCCTCTATTTCCACAACCACCTGATGTCGAAAAACCACCAGTCTATCCCTCAGGAAACACATAAATTCAATCTGTTGTTGTTGTTGTTATTTTAATTATAAGGGCAGAAGTCACATTTTATATTATCCCCCTGGAATGCCCAAAACATCTCTGCATATTAGTCTCCCTGACAAAATGTAAAGTGATCACTAAATTGCCAGGCAGAGTTTAATTAATTGTTTTGTAGGAAAGCAACAGAAAGCTCTTGAAATTCACAGGAAATTATCTCATAAAGGAAGAGATGAGTAAATCAATGATAATTTAATATGAATCTAAGATCTTAAGACAACATAGTTACTCTTTTCTCTTAACTTTCTTTTGTTAAATACATTCTTTCTCTTCCTCTTGCAAACCAGTAGGAAAATATGGGTATAAGTATACTCCTCATGCACACTTCCGAAAATATTACATGGTAATGCATTTGAAAATCATATTTCAGATGCAAAAAAGAACATGAGGTTTAAAGAATCCTTTTTGTTTGTCTCTATAAAATAAATGTGTTGTTTTCTGTTTTACACTCTTTTACAGTAAGATTTTTTAAATAAGCTAGAGTTTTCTTAAGTGAAATACTCATGCTGGCATGAGAAAAGAAACTTAAATTTACCCAAAGCATGAAAAAAGTGTGTTATCTGTACTACTATTTTTGAGAGTGGTTGATTGTATGCTTGAGGTAGTTGGCCTTGATTAGAGCTGTTAGTACAGGGTTCCCTTATGAGGAAAGACTGTGAAATGTAAACACACTGGTGGAAATGCAAACACATTTTCATTTACTAATTGCTGTAATCAAGGCAAAGCTCATAAACTATTAACTTTTATATGGTATAAACAAAAATAATAAATTGATTAATCATCTACAAAGACATTAGACTATATTCACCATTTAAGCATTTTAGAGCTGTGCTATGACCTTAAGTTAGTTAATGGCTGTTTTTCTACTTTATTTATTCATTTGCTTATAAAGAAACAGGGGATTTTAGAAATCGACAAAGCACTTAGGAGAAGAAACATCCAAGGTAAGTCCGAGTATGGAATACATGCATTGCATTAATAGGCTAGATACAGGAGACCTTGAACTTGCTGTCTGTATTTGCAACCTAAATCACTGAACAAATGAAAGAAACAAGGCAAATGTTTGCAAGAGCCCTATAGGGAACAGTAGGATGTCCAGCTTGATGAAAGAGTAAATTTTGCAATTCTTAAAGACACAGTAGAAAGCTATGCATGACCTAACAGGATAGGATGAATTACAACCAGTGTTAACTGAGCAAGATAAATAAGGATTCTCCTGCCATCTTGAAACTAACAGTTTAAGAAGAAAGACAGTTCCACACTCACCTCACCACCAAATAAATTGGTCAGTGAAACATTTAAACCAAGTGCATGGGGAGTTCCTGCAGTCAGAAAGTTTGACTCTGCCTGAGGGAATATGGTGATGTGAATTCCATTTAGTCTTCCAGGATGAGTAGATAAGAGAGTGGCAACAGTATGGCTAACCATCAGGGAAGGAGAATTTGGGCTGTAAATAAACTTCTAAAGCCTCTTTATTGGTTTCTACTTTTTTTTTTCTTTTTAATTGCAAGTTTTTCACAAAGTCAATGAGATTAGAGATGTAAGTTAAAAATATATCTAGTGCTGTGAGAAATGTTTCTGTTCTTTGGGGTTTGGGTAACTAAGGAGAATTTACATAAAAACAAATAGAATTAAAATCCTGTAAACATTTCTAAATCATGCACATGTTTATTCATATCATCTGATAACAATACGTTAATAGCTTAAATTATAATTTACATAGTTGTTTTGTGTTTGTCATCATATAATTACTATAATTAATAATTATTTTATTGAGGGCTTACTATATGCCAAGTATATTGCTAAGCACTAAGTGCATTAACTCATTTAATTATGAAATTCAATGAGACAGGAATTTTTTAACCATATCAAATTTTCAGATAAGGATACTGGACCAGATAGATATATTCGCTTGTGGAGTGTCACATAGTAAGTAAGTGGTAGACACCAGCCTTGAAAAGGAGCATTGTCTGACTCCAAACCACATTCTTCAATCTCTGTGCCAATGTTTCCCAAACATTAAATCCCTTCTGTTCTCTTTTAGTCTGTGTTTTATTTAAATACTGAACATGACCCAATAAACTAATTTCATGGGCCACTAATTTGATTCACTGTTTGAAAAATCCTTCCCTGGGCAATATGTTTGATTAAAGAGATGTTCAGAGTTTGGAAATACTTCTGTATATTGTTATCTCATCTTATTCCAACAATGCTGCTTCGAAGGAGACAAAATAGATGGGAAAGCTGAAGATTGAATGGTGTGGTCAGGGTCTCCAAGCTGGTATATTGCATTACAGCATCAGGACTGAGATCCAGGACTCTGGTTCAACTCTCAAATTCTCCTCCATGTCCCGACCATACCCACATTGACCTGAGCTGTGATGTTTCCTTCCCCGGACTATTGCAACAGCCTCCAGCTGGGTTCCCTGCCTGTCTCCTTCCCTCCAAGACTCCACTCTCAACAGAGCGGCCACAGGGATCCTTGCAAAGTCTAGGTCATGTCTTGCCACTCCTCTGCTCAAATGCTTCCAACTGGTGCAGCTATTGCACGTCCCAGAAGGCCTGTGTGAACTGGCTCACAGACAGACAGACATTCATGCAGACACATACTCACTTAGACATGCATGCTCTCATGTAGACACACACAAACATACATGTATATAGACATATATACATGCACATATACATACATACACACACCCACACTCTACCCTTTAATTTATTTGGTTAGTTTGTTTCTAAGTGAACCTGGATAGTTTATTTTCAGTAGAGAAGTCATTGTATTACTGTATAATTTAAAATTATTCTGATGTCTAGATGCTTCTAACACATATTGGAGAGAGGGATGTTGGAAAACAATTTAGCCTGAGACTCAGAGTAGAATTTGGAAATAATGCCAAACCTGGTATACCTAAGAAGTATTTACATTGCATTAGTCATCTTAACACACAGTGAGATGAGCGGTATAAAGAATGAAGCCTAAAATATACTGCACAAGTTGACCATTGAATGCAGAAAGCAAATATTAGAATTTATTTTCCATACTTATTTCTTACAAATAAAATAATGTTTACTATTTTTCATGTAAGGCCCTTAGTGGCCCCACTTGGTCATGTGTCAGGCTGACATGTGTTTAATCATTAGGAATAAGGCAGGAATTCCACCATAGAAAGGGGTTGATGGTGGCACCTGAGTCACTGGGCTCCTTTTAAGTATTGTGACCTGTCTTCATTTGCATGAGTCCTGTTCCCTCTGCCATGGCATCCTTGCATAGCAAACTGGTACCTACCTTAGAATCTGTACACACAGGCTCCTCTGGGTCTGCAAGTTTCTTCCCTTGGCATCAGCAGAGCTCCTGCACTCAGCTCCCCTGGGTCTCTCCACAAACATGCCATCCCGATCCAACAGCCATCACCGCTTTCCACCCCTCCCTAGCTTTCTTTCTCTCGTTATCGCCCGACAACCTCGAGCACACTATATAACTTATTCCTTTGTTTGTCTATTTCTCCCCACTTAGAAGGTAAAACAGAGAGGACGAGGGTGTGGTCACTTTTGTTCACTATTCGGCACCCTCGCCAACCTCACAGTGGCTCTCAACAGCAACAGCAGCATTTTTGCAAGAATGAATGAAGCTACATATTATGCATGGTAAATTTATAAAAATCAACACTAAAATTTAATTTCCTGTTACCTTGCCTAGCTTAGTGGCACACTTTTTAGATTGTTCTTCCCCTATATTTTAAGTAAGAAGCTCATTAGTATATATTCTTAAAAGAAAATGTTTAGTGACAAAGATAAAAATAAATAGCTTTCTGTGCCTCATTCAAATTTTAGTGTACACTTGCTGTTACATCTCTTAAGATGAACACTTGTCTCCCTGGTCAACACATTCCTTCTAAAATCCAAGAGTATAGTTTGAGATAAAGATTTGCTTTCCACGCCTTCCATTCTTTCTCTGAATGTTTCTTTGCAGAAACACCCTTTTGCTCTGCAACCTGCCTTTCCTTCCCAATCCCTCACTATCCAGATGTCTGTTTTACTCTTTTCCCCACCAGCAAGAGCAATCCACCTTTCGCTCTCAGCAGAACAGAAACTCTCCTGATTGATGAAGAAACATACAGAATTAAATCATCCACATTAGAATTCCAGTGGGTGGAAGGAAATACACTACTGCAATAACAAACAAGAATTGACAGTTTCATACCCTGATCATTCATTTATTCATTCGTTCATTTGTTCAAAGGCATCCACCATGGTTAGCTCTGTGGCTGTTGAAGTGAACAATGACGCATAGTTCCTGCCATCAAGAGAGCAGCAGCCTCGTTCTCAGGGAGGACCAAATATTTACGATAAAGCATATGAAAAATCTTTGAAGTACTCAATTAACGCTAACAGGGGGTACTTATGGACCTGCTATGCAACCTTTCAGGGTCAAAGGTAAATATTCTGCTGAGTGGTTGCCCGTGGAGATTCTACAGGAATGTCCTCCGGTGGCATTAAACTGACTGATTTTTTTTTTCTTTTCTATAAGAAAAGCTATAGCTCCTGCCTCAGGAGAGTGCCTGGGTTGGTGACTAACAGCACTGAAACAACCCAGCAAGGAGGTGGCGCTAAGGTCAGCTGCATGGCGATAGGGAGGGGAGGCAGGAAGGAACCCCAGTCCACCGGGTCACAAGTCCCAAATTCTGAGAAATAAGACCAGAAAGAGAAAACCCAAAGGAAAGAGGAGGGTGCCAGGGTTTGGAGAACTGTGAAACAAAATTCAGTGGACATTTATGCTGGAGACAAAACTTGCTGATGTTAAACACTAGCACTGGCCTCTCTTGGAACTGTACTAGTTTATTGTAAACCACTTTGGAACTTAACACATATATTTTTCTAAAGATACCAAAATCCAAGAGAGACAACAGAGATATCACTATATGTCTGAATTTGTGGATGCCAAATAAACTTGTGAAGTTTTACAAGGCACTGATTCTTTGCTTGACCTGCCAAAAGTATTCTCAAGTATTTGGGGATTAGTATTTAATTTTAGAGTTGATCTCAGTAAGTGGTTATGAATATAAGTAATTCTATTAGTATTGCTTCTATTTTTATGATAATCTGGTTTGGCTACCACTATCATATATAGAGAGATATAGGTGTAAATACACACACACATATATGTATATATATGTATGTATACATATCCATGTATATTATTAATAGCATTTATTATATGACATTTAATACTAAAAATTTACATCAATACAAAGTAAAATAAAATAATTATTCATTACAGAAAGTGTGCATTAAATTACATATTCCTGGCAACTTTAAATTCACCCCAAAAAATAGTTTTCAGAGAATTCAAGATTTAGGCCACACACCATCAGGTTTCTGATTAAATGCCTCATCTTCAAAGGTATCTTTCTGCCCCCCAACTCAGATTTGGTTTCCCCAGTGTATTCTCCCCTTAACACCCTACATTTTTCCTTCCCTGTACTTATTATAATTTATGACCATTGTATAATGAGAATATCCCTAACAAGATATCCGTTACCTCATCAGGGAAAACGTTCCTCCTCTGAGGAGCAAAGCTGCCCCTCTCTCTAGTAAGTACCTACTGTCTCCAGCTAGTGTGACACAGGACTCTCGTGCATGGTCTACAGATCCTGCCTTAACCACCTTGCTCATTACTTCCTAACCTCTCTTGACACTGCCATGACTTTTCCTGAATCTCCATGGTTTTCGGAGACTACACTTGGTGTTGCTGCCCTTCCCTATAACTTTCCCTTCAAATTTTCAACTACATCCCTGCAAATGTTTCATATTCTTTCAATGACACCCGTTTGCCACATAACTCAGTATCCGCACGTGGCATCCTTTCTACCAGGCACCTTCTCCCTGCCCTCCTCCAATTTATGTCCCTCATCTTCAAAACGTAAAGCAAACTGAACTCTGCCATGATTCTTGTTAAATATAATAGCATAATTGACTTCCATCATAATCAGTTTGCCTTTGCCCCTCAGTGCTGCTTGAATAATGCTATTTTCCATTTACCGTGTTGTTCAAAGAGTCAGGGTAATGATGCAGGAAGACTCCCACCTTAGGCACTAAAAGAGCTGAGTTCCGATCACAAGCCCATCCCTTGTTGATACGTGATCTTGAGCAGTTCATTTGTTGTCTTTGAGCTGCACCCTTATTTCTAAAATGTGAATAGTGCTGTCTGCTCATAAGAATGCTTTGGGGAAAACATGAAAGATTTTTACAAAAGCTTTGTAAACCACTTTAAAACACTAGCTAAATATGAAGTTATTCTATTGTGGCAGCATTTGTAGAAGGGAAAGCAAAGTCAGAAAGCATAAGCTTCATTCTTCCCAAAGTACGATAATTTCTTTTCAAATGTAGGATCAATTTAAGCAGAGGAAAAAAATTATTGAGTCTAAAGAACAAAAAATATATAGTTCTAGGTTCATTTAACAGACGAGAGAAATAACAACTTTTGTCTTTAAATTGCCTATTTCATTGTCACTCATGTTTTCTCAAGACTCATAAATTAATAGTGATATTAATGATTTTACATTGTATTAATATTTCTCTGATTCCTATCTCCACCCACGGTCACTAAGTGCCCAGCACTCTTTGCAGTTACAGAGTCATGTTTAAGAGGATGTCTTGGAAGTATTTTGTGTTTTTCCTGATCCTCTCTTTTATCATGCTTGGTCTTCCAGCGTCGTCCTTGCATGTTCTCCCTTGAGAATTCAGCCTGTCCTTCAAAGAGAATCCAGCTTCTGTGCCTACGACGCCAGGAGGATGTTCACAGGGCTGTTGGAAGTTACCCAGAGCATGGCGGTCTTCATGCTGTGGCTGACATCTGTGGATGGACTTAAAGCTTTCCAGGATCCATCTCCAATTAGTCCATAGCTTCCTGGTTGTGCTGCCACCACTGTGAGTCTGTGGCCACCGCAGTTGTCACTGCAAAGCATCTGACCACTGGAAGAGCACTGGCTAGGTCTCGACTCCCCCAGGCAGAACTTAAGGGACTTCACAGCTTCTCTGGCAAATGGACACAGGTGTCTTTGGGAAGGAATTGGAATTGGGGAGCATTCACAGATACATTTGCAGAGGTGTCTCAGAGTCCTTCCTCAAAAGGAGCTGACGTTCCCTTCAATCCACAGATTCTGCTTTTGTGACTTAGATCTTAGAGTTGGTAAGGATCCCCGATGTTACATTTCAGTGGCCGACATCAGCCTTTACTTGCTAGCGCTCTCTTTCTCTCTCTCTTTCTCTCTCTCTCATTGGTTGGTTTTCCATCTCTCTTTCCTCTGGAAACGCCGAGATCTATAAACTATTGTCATAGGTCCCCGCATGTCACGCCAGCCTGATTGCCACTCCAGTCTCACTGCTGTTTGTAGTGACTACGTCCACACTGCCTCTGATGTCAAGCATTCCACTGGCCATTCGGAATCCCATAAGCCTGCCCTGAGGTTAGGGAATCCCGCTCCGTTGCACCTGCTGCCCCTCTTGGGTGTGGCCTGCAGAAGACACTCACAGTGAAGCTGGTGCCAGTTCTACAACCCACGCATTTCCTGATGCCTTAGAAAAGGGCATTTCCTTTGAACTCTCTTGGGCTCTCAGATTTTATACAGTGGTCCCCTTTTGTCTGTGTTTCACTTTCTACTGGTTCGGTTACCTTTGGTCAACCAGGTCCAAAAATATTAAACAGAAAATTTCAAAAATAAAAAATTCATAAGTTTTCAATTGCACACCGTTTGGGGTAGTGTGGTGAAATCTCACGCTGCCCAGTTCTGTCCCACCCTGGATGTGAATCATCCCTTTGTCGAGCGAATCCATGCTATCTATGCCACCCATACTTTAGTCACTTGGGAGCCATCTGGGTTATCAGATCGCCTGTCACAGTGCTGCGATGCTTTTGTTCAAGGAACCCTTATTTTACTCAATAACACCCCAAAGTGCAGAGTAGTGATGCTGCCAATCCATATACGCCAGCAAGAAACCTTAAAGTGCTTCCTTTAAGTGAAAAGGTGGAAGTTCTCAACTTATAGCAGGAAAAAAAAGATTGTATGCTGAGAGTATTAGATCTACAATGGGAATAAATCTTCTATCCGTGAAATTTTGAAGAAGGAAAAAGAAATTCATGCGAGTTTTGCTGCTGCACCTCAAACTGCAAAAGTTACAGCAATGGTGCACGGTAAGTGCTTAGTTAAGATGGAAAAGACACTAATTTTGTGTGTGGAAGACATGAACAGAAACATGTTCCAATTGATGGCAATCAGGTTTGATTCTATGAGAGGTTTCAGGCATCCACTGGGGGTCTTAGAACGTTTCCCTGGGATAAGAAAGGACTGCTGTGTAGTAAATCTAATCTAACGTTCTGACTTCCCTGAGCCTTTGACACCTTTCACAATGCTCTGCCAAGGAAATTTTCATATCTCCACCTCCACTTACCGAAGGACAATGTTATATCCAAGTTTCATGGAATCACACCTACAAACTACTAGGACCAGCTCCCCCAAGGAGGCCTTGACATTGAGCCAAACATCTAGATTGATGTGCCTCCACGTCAATAAATTCTCCCCATTCAGCCTCATATATATATGTATGTGTGTGTGTGTGTGTGTGTGTGTGTGTGTGTGTATTTTTAATTTTTTTTTAAATTCAGTATATTATGGGAGTACGAAGATTTTGGTTACTTATAATGCATTTGCCTCGCCCAAGTCTTATATTTTTTTTAAATCAAAGCCATCAATATCCATCCCCACATATATTTCCTCGGTTGCTGCTGATATCTGTTAAGCAGAGTCTGCAATTCATTCATCGCATAAGGTATTTCCTCCCAGATGAGGAAATATTTCTCTCTACCCAGGCTTTGTGGAGGCCTGGACCTGTTTGTTAGCCTGGAATTGGGGGAGGAGAGCAGATTGATCGTGACAATCACAAGTATTTTTTCACAGGGACCCTGCTTTAGCTAAGATCTTTGGAGACTCTTCAGGCAGGAAGAGGTGGTTCTCCTGTAGCAATAGGTCAGGTTCAGTATGTGGCTTTGTGGAGGTTTCAGAGAAAACTGAGACAGCAAAATTTACCAGCTCATCCATCTGTGTGTTTCCATCTAAGGCCCAGGGCATCCCTCTTCAAGTCAGTGTTACGACTGTGACACAGAGAGCCTGTTAAGGATGTGCACTGAGTCACCTTTGCAGATGTGCCATCCTTGCAAAGAATCCCTGACTGTGGTTTTTAGCAGGACATAAAGTTTCCATAAAGCCGTCAAGGCAACCCCGTGGCTTTTGCAGCATGTTTTGAGTTGCAAACAGGCTTCTCTGGACTTAACATTTCTTTCTTCTCTCTCTGTCTCTGTCTGTCTCTTTCTACGCCTCTCTGTCTCTCTATCTCTATCTCTTCAAAGTTTCCAGTACAGATAAAGAAACCAGCCCAAGCCACAATCCTTCCAAATGCCATTGCTGTATTGTTCAATACCACAGCCTCCTCACTTCCCATGCCAAATCTTCATTCTGGAGCTCATTCTGTGTGACCGTAACTGACAGCCTCTGTAATTGTGATTCCACTGCGTGTCAGTGGTGGTGGGGAGATTAACTCCACTCCCCCACTTAACACCAATAACAGGGGTCTAACTGGCAACACATCAGTGAGTAATCTGGCTCCGGAATGCATCCTGAAGATAGGCTTTGTAGAGCCACTCCTGGAACCAGAAGTCTTAGCTGGTTATACTCCAGAAAGCAAGGTCTGACACAGAGAGATTATGTGCTATTCTTTTACTGATAAATGGAATCTCCAGCCATGACAGACACAGGGAATGAAGCAGGGAGGGAGAGAGATGCAACTGCAGGGACGTATCATCTAGCTGATTGCAGATAAATGCAACTGATTGCTCAAACTGCAGAGGCACATTTGAGAAGTTGTATAAATGCAGCTCATGACCATGAGTTGAGCAGGAGAAAGGAGTATTTACACACTGATCTCCATCTCCCACCAAGGTCAAAGGAGGTCTTATTGGGCATGAATCTCTGACTTCCACATTGTACATGAGCACATGTCGACACTAACTGAGGAGCTAAGGGGGAATGCACAGGACAGAAGGAGGAAGGTGTGCTTTGTATGCAGGAGGCAGACAACTACAGGGTTTCATCAAATCTGCCTGAGTCCATGGGCAGCTGCCATAGCAACATTTGGAGCAAGAAGCAGGTGACTCGGACTGGATGTGATGTGGTACCAAAGATGCAGTTGGCATCTGATGTGAGTGGGACCACGTCAGACGCCAACAGTGCACTGTCTTCTAAGACACCAAAGTAACAATACTTTTAAAAGATCTTTTTGATAGGAACAATTTTCCCATAGATTTTTTTATTACACTGTGTCTAACTCACAGAAGATTCAGACACGAGACAGTCACGGTCGGAGCGGGGACAAACTTTAGTGAGAGAACCCACATGGCGAACAAAAGCACTTCCTTTCTCCCAGCTACTGAGACTCTGTCCTTGAACTGGGCTTTGCCGTAGGACTCAGGGGTTAGTGTGTCCCTTGGTACACTTCTCGGTCACTCAGAGAAATACAGCCTCGCAACCCTAACCCAGACCTGCAGACGTGGCAGGCCCAGTGAACTGGGCACCTGAGAGCCACTCGCAGCCCCTCTCTCCCTTCCTTCCTCTGTTATGAGAAACAGAAAGCTGAAATACTCGTCTCTCGGGGCCATGGATCCAATGAAAAATCTGCTGAGGACAGTTTTCCTTCATTGAATAAAAAGTCAAAGTGTCATGAGAAAGCCTTTGATCATCGATTCTTCCTCCCACCTGGAACACAGACATCTTGTCTAGAGAAACAATATCCCTCTCCTGGCCCTGGAAACAAAAGTCACCTGCTAAGAAAGTTAAAGCAGGAAGATAGCATGAGTCTGGACTGTGATGCATGTTGAGCGACTGTAAACCCTGGATTCCCTACCCTAAGGATTAATGTAACAAAGGAAAGCCCTTAAAGTTTAAGCCAACTCATAGCTGTCCTCTGGTAATGGACACAGCTCAAACTGGGGTCTCCTACTGCATAAGTAGCAGATTATTTAAATCAGGCACTATACGAGGCACTGATACACAGTCCTCAACTCTGAAAGAATAGACATATATATATGTAAACATATTTATTAGTGTATAAATTATTACATTAATTATGTTAATGTATATATTAATTTTATACATATCAGTTTAAATACACTGTGATAAATGGTATTATAAAGACAACCACAGATTGTTTTGCGAGTGCAGAGGAGGGGATAATGAACCGCCTCCAGGCCCTCGGGCACGCTTCTCAGAAATGGTGGCATTACAGTGGTCTTCACGGCCAAGCATGTCATCTCCAGGCTAAGGGAATAGCAAGGGTGTCGGCACATAGATATGAAAGAGCTTGGTATATCTGGAGAAAAGTAAAATTTTCAGGGTGCTGTTACCTTGCATCATACTTTTCCTTCTTTCCCCCCATTTTCATCACCCACCGCCAATGTGGTCAAGCAACAGCTTAGTTTTTCAGCTCCTTGTGGGCAGGTCTGCCTCTGATGTCCCTGCCCTTCCTCACCTGCTGTCTACCACCCAGTGGAGGTGCTTGGCGCACCTGGGTGGAACCATTGCTGCTGACGTGCCAGGAGGCTTATTTAATAGATGGGTCCTCTTACCTCCCAGAGTCATTCCTTTGCACTGAGCTCTGGAGGAGCAAACTGTGCTGAGCAGCATGTTAATTGGTTCCAGAGTTCTGTGCAGCCTGCTCATTCTCCCTTTGACTAGGATCTCTTAACTCTCATCCCTTAAGCACCAGACAGATAATTAGCTTCTTCTCTGTCTCTGGGGGAATCCTGAGTGCTGCAAAGGCCCAACACCTGCATGATGGCCACGGAAATGGAAAGAAGGAAAAGAAAAATGCTCAGCGACTCAGGTATACACACCTTAACTTCCAGCCAATCTTCAAATTAAGGTAGGAAAAGAGCAGCCAAGATACCCTTAAAATTATCCTTGCATTTGTTCAATAAATGTTTACTGAGCTCCTACAGTGTGCTGGGTGTTGTTCTAAGCTGCAGAGATAGCAGCAGTGAGCAAAGCATCCCACGTGCCCTGCCCTGAGGAGCAATCTTCTTCTGAGCAAAGGACAATAAACGAACCACAAAGTGCAGTGGATATGTAGGTAACAGAAGGGTAATCAAGGAAGGTCTTGCTAAAAAAGTCACATTTGATCAGATACCCAGAGGAAGGGATGGAGGAAGTCCCGTGAGCATTGTGAGAAGAATGAGCCAACCTGGCCAAGAGACAGGATGGAGAGATGAGCTCAGTGCACTCAAGAAGCAGCCAAGAGGCCAGTGTGTTTGGAGCCAAATGAGCCAGAGAGAGAAGCCTGGGCACTACAGTCCACAAGGTAAGAAAAGCCACATCATTGAGGGCCTAAAGCCCACTCTAGGGCCTCTTCTTTGTATCTGGAGTGAAAAAAAGAAGTTATTGGAAGGTTTTGAGCAGAGTTATGTGCTTTACAGGATTACTCAATGTGCAAGTGCAGAAAACATTCTAAACAGAAAAGAGTACTTGGCTTCGTTAAATGTTGCTGATGGGCCAAATATTAATAGTGAGATGAGTGCTGAGGCTAGACCATTAGATTTAGCATTAGAGGTATCACTGATGGCCTTACCAAGAGCTGTTTACACGGAGAGGAGAGAATGAGCAAATGCCTGGCATTGGTGAGAGGGACAACAGGAAGAGAAGGATTGGAGTTTGTAGGTTCCTGTAAAGAGACATGGAGAAAAGGGGTGTTAGCTGGAGAAGATGTGGGTTTACATATATGTGTGTGTGTGTGTGTGTGTGTGTGTGTGTGTCTGTGTGTGTGTATTTTTTTTAAGATGGAAGAACATGCAGAACTGTGTATATCACTGTCATAATGATTTCCAAATATCTTCTGATATGTGAGGTACAAACACCAGGCAGTCAGCCTCCTAAAGACACACACCCCTATTCGGGTGTCACCAATGTGAGAATAATTCTTATCTGGAAAAGGCTATGGCTTCTTAGCAGCCTCACTGCATGTTTTGCACCAGCTCAGAGGACTATTCGATATTGCTATATTATATGTTGCTTCACAGATAGCATTTTGTGCCCTAACAATCATTTAATTACTTGTAATATGTCTTTGTCCACCTTTCACGTTGGACTAAGCTTCCCAAGGGTAGGGACTGTGACAGCTTCATTAACCCGCTGTCCCCAGTATCTAGCACAGCCACCATTGTATAGGACATACTTGTTTAAAATTAATAAACTCAGTGCCCGAGAGTAGCAGTGGGGCTAGAAATGCCAAATAATCTTCAAGACCTACCAGCATAAAAGAAGGAACCTACGTGATGTGAACTGACTTGCTCTAGAAAGAAATAAGTTGGGGCAATTAGGCTAAAATTTATCCAAACTTCAGTCCAAGGACTTCTGAGCTTTAAAGGGCCTGTTAAAGTAGGTAACTGCTCTCTATGCAGGTCCAGTTTAAATAATTCTATGCTTCCATATGGCAATAGCGGTAGTCTTGGAAAAGAAAGAAAGAAACACTGTAGAGAGTGATCTCAGGCAATGTTCTTATTCAGACACGGCAGGTGCGTTTCCCCTCCCCATATGCTGTATGGAATCAAAATCTGAATCTAAATCAAGAAGTCAGCCCAGCAATAAAAATTTAAGCACCAAAGAAGATAGAAAGATAAGATTGTTTTTGGAAGAAGAGCCTTTTGATACTCCTCAAATATTTACACATTTAGTTATTGGGAAAATAATCTCACCACAGAATTCAACTCAGGGGGACACTATTTTATTTCAAACATGGATTAATTGGTAGGTATGATAGACAAAATGAGGTCTTTGGGGCATAGCCTTAGTAGGAGTCTACTGAGAGTGAGAGAAAGCTAAACCGTTAGGTAAAAAAGAAATGAAAAGGAATTAGGAGATTTTTCCAAAGCTCAAGAAGGGAAGAACATAAACAGAGTCTTGGGAAACAGAGTGACAGCTCCATACATGGAGAGCCAGGGAATTTAGGAGGAAAGTTGGCCAGCGAGTCCCTGGGAGACAGAGTTTGAAGCAAAGCCTATATTCTAATATATTATGAGGAGACATGATCCCAGGGCAGCAAAATATGGGAGAATTGCAGTGAGGCAGGAAAGACTGAGAAGCGGATACAATGTGGTGTAAAATTAAATCATTCACTGCTTTGTGAAAAAGAAAATGATACTGACCAGTGTTCAGCCCCACAATACATTTTTGGCATACTTCAGAGAAACAATGTGCTGCCAAAAGTTCATTGAGTAGAAAGATCAGGAGGAATTTTATTGGCTAGATCCTCCCATTTCCAATCCTCTATTGATCAATATGTGTTCCAATCAAAGTTAAATCTCCTCAACCCCCAGCTCGTGTGCCCTGATAGCCTCAGCATCCCCAGGGGAAGGCAGGCAGCACCCCATGCACTGTGGTGCTCCATCACGGGGATGGTTGGAGAAGTCTAAAGTTCCAGTCAGAAATGCAACTCCTTTTTTTTTTGCCTATTTTTCCAATAGACTAAGAGCCCAAACTGGCCAGTTGTTGATCACAGCCTTCTATTTTCCGTGTAGGAAATATTTCTCCTTTGAGAACCAAGATCCCAGACCTAGAAGTGCCTAAGTTTAACCCAGAAAAGCAACGGGAAACACAAATTCCAGAAGCGGGTCACTTGGAGTGATAAAAGAAGGGCTGTTTCCTTGAACCGGACATTCTAACAAGACGTGACACCACATTCAGCAACAGGTTCATATCGCAGAGGACAGTGCTTCATCCCTGCAAGGTGTTGCCCCCAAGACAACCTTTAGCTGAGCACTCTCTCTGGCCAACAGCTCCTGTGTGCAGGGACACATAACAGGGCTGGGGGAGTCTACAGCCATAAACCCCATGTGGTATCTTCTTTACCTTAAAAGGAACCTGTTGGTCTGAGGTAATGATACATCAGATCTGTTGCTGACAGAGAAGACTTTGTACAAACTTTTAGGTGGTGGTACCTCCAGGCAGACTGCTGGCAGCGAAGGCAATTCAGTATCTAAAATATATAACAATTTTAGTGAAGACAAATTGCTGCTCCAGGCTGGAAGGTCCCTGAGAAATGAAGTCCTGCTCAGGGTCAGCACTGAATTCTGCTGCTAGGAGGATGGCTTGTGTATTTGTTACCTTTTTTTGAGTAAAACCCATGCTCTTGGGCCCATACATAATCTCCGTCCCTGCCACTAAGGCCACTCTGTGCATGAGCTCTATGTGCCAGCCAAGAGGGGGCTGAGGAGAATGGCTGACATCAAAAATCCATGTACTTTAGCCCCACTCCCAAGAATCCATCCACATAACTCCTCCCCAGACCTTTCTGTTCCCATATACTAATCATTTTCCATCAGTCAGACTCCTGACTGACTGACCAATCCATTTGCCACCGCCCAGGAGTCAGTACATCTGTACATCAGATAACCTCCTCTACAGAAACAGATAGCCAAGTGTGCTACTCAGGCTCCACACACTACAAAAATTTCCCTCTATGCCCTTCAAGATCACCCCTAAGCTCAGGGGCTAAGGTGCTAGCAGTGCATTTGAAGCCAGCTAATTCTCATGAGTTGAATTGTGTCTCCCAAAAACATATATTGAATTTCTAAACCCTTATAGCTGTAAAGGTGACCCTATTTGGAAACGGGATCTTTGCAGATGTAATCAAGTTAAAATGAGGTCATCGGGGTGGGCCCTAATCCAATAGCGGGTGTCCTCATAAGAAGGGAAGTGTGAGCATAGAGACGGATGTGCACAGAGGGAAGGCAGCACAGAGACACATGGGGAGAAGGTGGCCGTGGGATGATGGAGGCAGGGATTGGAGTGATGCATCTACAAGCCGGGGAATGCCAAGAATCACAGGTAAACACTGGAAGCTGGAAGAGGCGAGGAAGGATTGTCCCCGAGATGATTCAGAGAAAGAGCGTGGCCCTATGGATAACGTGACTTTAGCCTTCCAGCCCCAGAAGGGAGAAAGAATAAATTTCCATTGGTCTAAGCCATGCCAGTTTCAGTACCTTGTCAAAGAAGCCCTAAGAAACAAATAACATATCACGACAGCGTCTAGGATCCAGCACCAAGTCTTTTCTCCCCTCACCACTGGTCACAGGGAACCACAGGTTTCAGTTGAGGGAAAAGCATAATTTTAGAAGAAATCAGTGGCATGAAATATATTCCTGCCTCCTGAACCTATTCACATCTGATCTTGGATGTACTACTTAAATCACACAATGGTTAGCTTCCGTGTCCTTCTTAATTGTGGCTCACTGGAATTAATAGCACACAGCTTATTATGGTTAGATTAGATCACGTAATTACTTGGTGTCTCCTGTCGCAGTCTATACTAATGCCAAAATAATAAAAGAAGCTGTTTCTCAAATGGAGAGTAGTTTTAGACTGAGGAGGGCATGACCTTGCTCTGGAACCCTAGGGGGTCTTTGCTACAGCACCTATTAGAGATTGGTGAAGCCTCCACCCCACAGCCTTACCCAGCACAAACGGCACTAAGAGACTTGCTGGACCAATGCGCCGCGTGAATCACAGCCAGCTTTAGCAGCAGAGACTCTCTTGTTCTGGGCCTTAGAAACTGGGATCCTTGGGTCACCTGGCAAATGGATCACAGCAGTAGTCCCACATGTGATAGACATGCTACCTCCAAAACTCAGAGGCCTATAAAGAATGGTGCCTATTCCTTAGTATCAGAAAATGCCAGGTCTAATTACAATTTTCCTGTTGGGAAATGTACTGGCATGCCCCAGATCGATGGCCCCTAAAAACTTCCACAGTGTGGCCAAACTCTGAATCTTCCCAATATCCATATTCCGTTCTCTGGCACAAGTTTCTTACCTGGGTGTTTACAGTACTTGTCATAGACTGAATGTTTGTGTTCCCCCAAATTTATATGCTGAAGTTCTAGCCCCAAGTGTGATGGTGTTTGGAGGTGGGGCCTTTGAGAGGTACTTAGGGTTAGATGAGGTCACCAGGGTAACATCCTCATAATGGGATTCACGTCCTTATAAGAAGAGACAGAATGAGAAGACAAGCCAAAGACTGGGAAAAATATTCGCAAAAGACACATCCATTAAAGGATTATTAGCCAAAATAGCAACTTTGGATAACAAAAACTCAACAAAAAGAAAACAACCAGGCCAATTAAAATATTAATAAAAGACCTGAAAAGACACCTTCATTTTGACACCTGAGTTTTTTCAAAACTCGAAAAATGTACAACACCAAGAGTGAACCTAATGTAAACTATGGACCTTGGCTGATAATGATGTGTCGATTAGTTCATTGATTATAACAAATGTACCATTTTTGTGCGTGATGTTGACAGTGGGGGAGGTTGTTCATGTGTGGGGATGGGTATTACATGGGAACTTTCTGTACTTTCTACTCAATTTTGCTGTGAACCTAAAATTGCTCTAAGAATAAAGTTATTAACAAGAATAGAAAAAAAGGCACCGGAGAGTGCGCGGTCTCTCTCTCTCTCTCTCTCTCTCTCTCTCTCTCTCTCTCTCTCTCTCTCTCTCTCTATCTGTTATGTAAGGACACGATGAGAAGGCAGCTGTCTACAAGCCTGGAAGATTCTTCAAAATTCAAATGGTGAAACTGAATCCGCAATGTTATGATATTAGAAGGTGGGGCTATGGGGAGTTTATTAGGTCATAGGGGTGGATCCCTCACGAATGATATTCATGCCCTTATAAAAGAGGCACCAAAGAGCTGCTCTGTCATTTATGCCTTATGAGGACAACAAAAAGACAGCCATCTGTGAACCAGGAAGCAGGCCCTCACTAAACACTGAATCTGCCAGCACCTCGCTCTTGCATTTCCCAAGCCCCCAAAACCGCAAGAAATAAATTTGTCTTGTTGAGAAGCTGCCCCAGTCTATGGTATTTTTCTTATAGCAGCTCATATGGACTAAGACAGAGCCCTCACCAGGAACTGAATCTGCTGGCACCTTGATTTTGGACTCCTGGTCTCCAGAAATGTGAGAAAATTAATTTCTCTTCTTTAAGCCACCCCATATATGGTATTTTGTTATGGCAGCCTGAGCTAAGACAGTATTTACCACATGCTGTTCCCAAGATCCAATTAGGATGAAGCCACCAATATTGTGGCCCAGCAAGATGTTCTAAGGTGATCAGGTCTCTGTGGAATTGATTTCAGAGTTGTACCACTCTCCTTGCCATGTAAAGACAAATAGCTTGTTATTAGCTCTATCGATGGTATCAAGAAGGAAACATTCTCCAGTTCAATTGCTGCACAAACCTGGAGGTTGTTTATCTGCTCCAGTGAAGACATTCCATCTGGCTGTCAGTGCAGCTACTGAGATTTAAGTCACAGCCCCTTTCGGTGTAGGGTAGTCCACCAACATCTTCCAGAATACCTAGGATTTTTGCAGAGGCCAAACTGAATGAAAGTCCATTGAATGACGATGAATAGGAATCAACACCACTCAGTTCTTCGAGTTTGCAATGGTGGCCCTTGTCTCTTCTGTTCCTCTGTCAATGTGGTTACTACTTCTGATTTTTGTTCTTGGCGGGTGAGCAAGTTGTGCTTTTATCTTCCTGCCTTGATGTCGTTTGCTGCACGGGTCAGGGAAACAAGCTAAAGGTTCTTTCTGTTGCTAATTATATCTCTTCCAAGTTTACATTTTGGGCAGAAATATCACCATGGGTGATTCCCACAAAATCACTGCATCCATTGTAAGAAGAAAAAAACTTCATTTTCCACTTGGCTTCTATGTGTGCTCATTCTATGTGGAAGGTGATGATGGTGTTTGCATCTCCTGACTTCAGGGGCAGCCCAGGCCCCATGTCTAATAATCCTCCAAATCTGATTATGCCCCATTGTCCACGTGCAGACTCCCTGCCAGATGGCTTTCCTTCCCAGAAGTATAGGAGGAATAGTCTTGAAGGAACATTGTGGGGATTTTCCTCAGGGGGCCTGACCTCCCCTTCACAGGGATTCATGCCGCTGAACTGACACTGACTGGTAAACTGGGTTAGAGTTTACACTTTTCCACTGCAGAGACTGACTTCAATCTTTTGCATGGAGGCTCTTGTTTTTTTCTGAATACGCCAGCAGAACAACACTCTAGCCAGCCAGAGCTATCTAGTGACTAAAAACACCATGATGGTTCAGCCATTGCCCCAGGCCCTGTGGATGTAGGCACCCTGGCTGTCTCTACAGCTTTGTAGCTCTCGTGGTCTGGTGCGGCCTCTAGTGGGTAAGTGCGACGCCAGGTCTCTCAGTGAATAACCCCATTATCATCACTGATACCAGGGAACCCAGTTAAAGAGCAGCATCTCTCATCACAGACTCATTGGTTCCATGGTAAGATGGAAAATCACCATTTTTTCTTGCCTTCCTTAACCTCCATTCACCACCAATCCAGATCTACAGAGGATGTCTGTGACCAAGCTATTCTAGGGTAATCTTGATCCGTCACCAGAGCATGATTTATGGTCTTTGTGAAGAAGAACTGTTTCCACACCTAGGATGGCGTAAGGCAGAGAGGTAAGAACATATACCAGAGGGAGGACCCGAGTCAGGCTGAGAGTTTGGTAGCCAAGACATCAGAATACGAAGTCTTCGTGAGAATGTAAAACCTTGGAAAATCAGAGAACATCGGGCAATGCTTTGGACTTCCTGGCTGCTGAAGGATGGAGGACTTAGTCCAGCTGTTAAAACTTACAGGGTGCATGATACCGACTCACATACGGATTTCACATAGTTGCCACTTATTGGTTTGTTTAGATCACCAGACGAGGACATAGTAAACCTGGCCCATGTTGTGACCTGGCAGTGTCCTAGGAAAGTTTATTCTTACCTGGTCTCAATTACCCTAAACATGTTGTGAGGTAATTGATGTAGGTGCAATTCAGGCCTTCCATTCTGATCCAATGAGAATTTTGTCAATCGCCTTTAAATATAGATTTTTTAAAAAATGAAAAACACCTTAAGAATCCACTTGCTATCTGGGTTCAATCATATCTCATCAGATCTCATTAAGCTTCTTACCATGCCGGTTGGTAATATAACTTCTTCCACCGCACGCAACGCTAAAGGTATCTGGATGTGAATTAACTGGTTCTGTTCAAAGAATGGATCATTACTTTATCGGTTTCATTAGTATAAATTGCACGATGTTTTAATTTATTCTCTGGGAGCCACTAGAGGTATTATAAGAACAAATTTGATCAAAGTTCAATCTAAGGGAAAGAAAACACATATAATTCTGAAAGACATTTCCTATAGTGAAGTGTCTGAAAGTCTGTCAGAAGAGACAAGTTTAATGAACTTCATGAATATGCTGACCTCATTTCTGATAGAAACGCATATAATTTCAATGGGAAAAGGCTTTTAGAGTTAAAATTAAGGTAAATGTGCCTTGAGATAGGAAGTCCCTCTTTGTTCAAGCCCACTGCTGGATATCAACGGCTTTCATTTGTATTAACACTAGACACTACCTTCTAATTAATGCAAAGAAGTTTCTCCTTGCCTAACATCATTCCCCAGCATATTTGGCTTAGATATTTAAATGCCTGAATGTTCAAGAGCATTCCGAATTTTTTAATTACCTTTCCTTACATTATGGCTCACTTTGAAACAGGCAGAATAGTGTGGCCACAGTTTAACTGTGCTGCTTATAAGGGCTTCCCCTTGGTGGCTATTTTGTAATCACTAAGGCATGTTTATTGTATTCTTTGTCTAAATTATCTGGAAAATTTGCAAAATTTTAATTAGGCTTCATGATATTTATATTTAATGTCTCCCATTTTATAAATATGGATGGAGGAGACCCTGAGGGGATTTTTGTTTTGGAGACTGATTTGAAATAACTTTCTTTTTTAAAAGGTTTCAGAAAAATCATCAGGGTGATGGATGAAGACTAAGGATGATCCGCTAGGGAATTTTTTGTTTGTTTTGTTTTGGTTTTTGAGATGGATTCTGCGGCTAGAGTGCAGTGGCTTCTTCATAGCTCACTGCAACCTCAAACTCCTGGGCTCAAGCAATCCTCCTACCTCAGCTTCCCGAGTAGCTGGGACTAAGGTGCATACCACCACTACCCAGCTAATTTTTCTATTTTTAGTAGAGACAGGGTCTCGCTCTTGCTCAGGTTGGTCTTGAACTCCTGAGCTCAAGCCATCCTCCTCCCTTGGCCTCCCAGAGTGCTAGGATGATCAGCTAGGTCTTCTGTTTCACAAAGCCATAGTTTCTCCTTCCTGCTAGATTTTGTTGCATTAAAGCAACCATGTTTTGTGGTTGACTGAAGAACTTGCCTCTGAGACTTATTTTGTTGTCTAAATCCTTGGAATATTCTAAATTCAAGCATAAAATAACATTATTATGAATTTTCTTGCAGAACATGGAAAGTTTGGGAAAGTAGTAGGCTTATTAACTTGAACACAAGTTTAGTCAACTCTTAAATTTATGGTGATACGACAGTTACATACTCTCCACTCAGGTGGCTGGGTTTTCTCCTACTTTGAGTAGGCCTCTTTTGCCTATTTACAGATGGACTCTTCTCTGAAAATATGTACTTACATTTTGCCCAAGAATTTTTAAATTCAGGATAGCATGCAGAGAAACAGGAAACATGATCAAAGATGCCTAATTAAGTAACAAAAGTTGATAAACTAACTCAGAATGGGCCCACATGTTAGATATAGCAGACAATGATTCAAAGTAACTATATAAATATGTTCAAATAATGAGTGAAAAGTATGTTTAAAGAAATCCAGAAAAATACTTGATAATGACTCAACAAATAAAGAATCTCAATAAAAAAAAATAAGATCCTATCCAAAATAAATCTATGGAAATATTAGAGCTGAATATTTTAAAAAGTGAAAAATTTACTAGGCAAACTCAATAGCAGATCTGAGATGACAGAAGAAAAGATAAATGAACTTGAAGGTAGAATAGTAAAAATGATGCAATTTAAAAAACAGAAAAAGAAGATTGAAATAAAGTAATATAACCACAGAGCCCCATAGTTAAATACCAAGCACACCAACAAGCACCAAGCATACATGTAATGGGAATCCCATAGGAGAGAGATAGAAAAAAGGAGTAGAGAAAATATTGGAAGGAATAATGGACTGAAAACTTCCCAAATTAGATAATAAATATTAATGTGTATGTCCAAGAAACTCAACACATTCCAAGTAGCATAAACACAAAGAGATTCACACCTAGAAATATCACAGTCAAACTGCCAAAAGCCAATAACATGAGAAAATATTGAAAGCATTATGAAAAACTACTTACTACATAGAAGGGAACAAAAGTATGATGAATTTCCTTTTTTATTAGGAAAAAGGTGGCTAAGAATGCTGTGGAATGACATAATCAAAGAACTGAGAGGAGAAAATAAAAACTATCCACTGGGAAGTTTATATCCAGCAAGACTATCCTCCAAAGTGAAAGTGAGACCCACCTACTGGCCAAGATGAAGTAATAAGGGAGTGGATTTACAGTCTAGCCTAAATAATGAATTTTAAAAGGATATAATATGTGAAACAGTATTTTCAACACATTGGGAATCAGGAAACTGAGGACAAGGATCCTGGAGAGGCAGGAAATGATCCAGGTGCCCTATGGTTGCATTGGCTTATTGCCTGCAGCTGGATTCAAGGCAATGGCACAGAGGCTGGAAACCCAGGTGGACCTGGTGGTCTCTCTGGGAGTTCAGGGAGGGTAAGGAGTCCAGGGTGTTGAGGGAAGACTTCCAGAGAGGAGCAATGCACACAGAGAGATACCCAGAGATCTGAAGAGAGCACCCTTGAAGCTTAGAAGATGCGTTCTAATCAGCACAAACATCTGAAGAAAATACAGGGAGTCAAGGAAATAATCACCCAAAAGGATAAAAGGAAACAATCTCCTTAGCTCACACAGAGCCAGGAAAAATTCCTGCTTCCACAGTCAGAGCAGAAAACATCATAATTCACAGGACATCAGGAACAGTAATCAGAACAGTTTTGCCTCAGTAATCAAGCAAAATTAGTCATAAAGTAAATGCTGTTCTGCTAACTCCCAGTAAAGCTTGAAGCAATACCCAAAATGATGAGGAGCTTTTCAAGCAATTTAACTGTATCCCAAGAATAAAGCTAAGAATATTTACAGGAATATCCAAATATCCAGCTCCTAAAAAGGTAAAATGCAGGACTGACATGCAAGTTAAAAATTACCAGGCATGCATAGAAGCAGAAAAACATGACTGATAATGAAAAGTCAATAAATTAAAATCAACTGAGAAGCGGCACATTAAAAATTTATTACAACTGTATTCCATGGGTTCGAGAAGCTGGAGGGATGGCTGAACAGGATAAGTAAAGATAGGGGAGATATTTTTAACAAAACAAATCAAATATCTAGAGATGAAAACTATAACATCTGAGATGAAAAATACACTGAACAGAATTAATTGCAGTTTAGGTTGCAGAATACAAGATTAATGAACTTGTAAACATAGTAATAAAAGCTATGTACAGTGGAGCAGAGAGAACAGAGACTGAACAAAAAATAAACAAAGCATCAGTGAAGAAAAAGATAATTTAAAGAGCTTGGAGTTTCTGAAGGAGAGAAGATAGAAAAGTTGACAGAAAAAATACATAAAGAAATATTGGTTTAAAATTTTCCAAATTTGATGAAAACTGCAAACTTTCAGATTCAAGGATCCCAAGGAACTCCAAGCACAATAAATATGAATAAAACCCAATTAAAATAAAATTGCTTTAAAAAACAAGGATAACATCAGATATCTCCTCAGAAACAATGTGAGAAAACAGTAAGGCAATGACTTTAGTGTGTTGAAAGTGAAAATAATTATAGAATTCTACAACCAAAATAAAAATTAAAATGATAAAGAATGATGGAAATTATAAAGGTAAAATTAATAAGCCATAATACTAAAAACAGAGAAAATAAATGAAATGAAAAATTGGCTCTTTAATAAAGCAATAAAATTAATAAAACTCCAGACTACACTTAACATAAAGAAAAGAGAGAACAGAAATTTTAACATCAGGAAAGAGGGATGTGGTGTTACTATATATTCTGTAGATATTTAAAGAACAGTAAGAGAATATTATAAACAACTATATAACAATAAAATTGACAATACAGATAGAACGGACTGAATACTTCAATGGCACAAACTTCCAAAACTCACACAAGAAGAAAAAGATATGAACTGTTCTATCTCTAATAAAGAGAGTGAATTTATTGTTAAAAACTTGCAAAGAATAAACACTCCCAGTTTGTGAATTCCACCAAGCATTCAAGAAAGAAATGAGATTAATTCCACAAAAAAGTTACCAGAACTAATAAATAAATGTGTTCACCAAGGCTGCAGGATACAAGATCAATATAGAAAATCAATTTAGTTTCTACATACTAACAATAAGGATTCAGAAATTGATATTTAAGAATTTATACCATTTATGATAGCATCAAAATATAATATTGAGAATAAATCTGACCAAAGATCTATATACTGAAAACTACAAAACACTGCTGAATGAAATTAAATAGGAGCTAAATAAATGGAGGTATAGGCCATATTTTTGACTGAAAAACACAAAGATAAAATGTTAAAAGAATTACCTACGGAGAAAGGACAACCGAACCAAAAAACAGACTTTCGAAGACTAACCCTAGAAACCAGAAAAAAGTAAAATATTATGGAACTGCCGAAAGAACTTAATAATCAACTAAGGACAATCATAATCTTCACAGAGTCATGGCAAATAAGGGCATCTTTGAGTCAAAGGGAAAACAAAATTGTGAAGATTTCACTAAAGGAAATTTTAAAGAACGTACATGAGAGAGAAGGAGAGAGATCCCAGAGGAAGGTCTAAAATACAGAAAAGAAAGTCAAACCAAAAAAAGGTGAGGGTGGTGGGATGTTATGACTTGCTTTTATCTTAATATTTCCCAAATGTTCCCTGCATTGTCTTTATGTTAGTAATTTTTTAAAAGCTTAGTTATCTAGACATTTATTACAGGAGCAAACAGTACTGAGCCCTCAATGGGCCCGGAGAGCCCGGCTCTGTCTCAGCCACACTGCGATGATGGATGGCATAATCATCACATAATTGTAAAAAGTTGAAATCAAAAGGGCCTTAGAGAACATCCTGCACAACCCTTCTCACTTTTTAGTGAGGAAAGGAAAGGTCATATGATAATATGTCCTTTTTTTTAAGGTAGAAACATTTGTAATATATTTTAGGAAAATTTCCATCCAAAATAGTTGAGCAATTTTAAAAGGTTTAACAGTTTAAGGGTAAACTGCAACAATGAGGAAAGTTAGCTCAAGTAAAACAGCTCATTGTCCAATATTTCCATATATATACAAGCATTAATTGCATCTAATTGTTTAATAGAAAAGTGTGAGAAAATTATTTCTAATATTTAACATAGGGAAGTGGAGTCTGCCATTCTGAAGACGAGCTTACAGATGGCAAGTAATGGTTCCTTATTGACATTTGTCTCTGTACCGTTTCCCCACTGGGTACCCAACATAGTGCTTTGCATATATATAGCAAAAGTTTAATAAATGAACTGAAAGATAATTCACTAAAACTATCGAAAGAGTGCAGTCTCTTTTTTATGGGCAGTTGATGGTCCACATAATGCAGAAAAATCGATGTAATACTTTATGATTAAATTTTTATATTGCTGATGAGTTTAGGAGAATAAAGGCGGAAACCAATGATAATGATCCGAAGCGTGTCCAGGGGAATAAGAATCCTCTAATTTCCATTAGCCTGGGTACAGGTAAAAGGATCAGCTCAACCAAAGAATATAACAGAGAGCAAGGGAAAGAGAGAGAGAGAGAGAATGAGAATTAAAGAGAGAGAGAAACACCCATGGTCAAGAAGAGTGGGAATGAGGATTATGTTAAATGCTCTTGAGAAGTATAAATATTTAGGGCATTTTAGGCTGTGATTTAATCGTATCATTGAAGTTTGGTGAACAAGACGAATTAAAGAAAGAAGAGAAATAGGATGGAGAGAGAAGAGAAAATTATCAAGTATTCCTTGCCCAAAGTTTCCAGCTAGAAAACAGGCACGCACTCTCCTACACTGAGCGTGCTTGTTATGCATGACAGACAGCACAGTGCATAGCAGCAAAACACCGGATGCACCATCAGTAGGGAACTAACTAAACAGATTGAAATAGGGGACACAAAGGAATACTGTGGAGTTTTAAAAAGATGAAGCAAGTCTTTATGTTCTGATAAAGAAAATGAACAAAGCAAGAGGTAAAATATTGTATATACCACGGTGTTCCGTATGCATGAAATGGGGAAAAGAGATTATGCCTTGCTATAGCACTTTGATTTTTAAACATGTGAGTGTACTGTTCAAAAATTCTCTCTCTCTCTCTCTCTCTCTCTCTCTCTCTCTCTCATGCACACACACATGCAGACACAGAGGTTCTTAATTAAAAGGTGTACTTCCCTGATTGCTGCATGTGCTTTCTGCATGCCTGAGTCCTCCCATGGATACAAAAATATGTTACCATTTTAAGGCCATAGATCTGGCAAGGTTCAAACAGAGAACAGTAGGAAAGAAGTAATAACAAACACAGCAAACGTTTTCCGCTTGCATTTGTGTGAGACGCATGGGTATATATGAGTCCATACATACATAAATCAGAATTAACATTGCCTCACACTCCCTTCCTTTCCTGCCCACCATGAAATGGCTATTTCTGCTGCCTGGTGTGAAGAATCGGCACAACAAATACAGAGGCAATACCAAAGACACTGACAGGCCAGGTTGATTTTCTCTGCAAAGAGCACGGAGTTGCTAGAGGAAGATGTATAATCCACGCAGAAGTTGAAGAGACCAGTGAGAGAGGAAGGACCAAACACAAGTGGTTGATTGCATAGAAGAGAGAGAAATATTTGAGGGATTGCTGCCATGAATGTTTTTTCTTTTTTTTCTTTTTGTGGTTGACAGATTGGTGGCTTACTCTTTTCTTTTTCTTCTTTGAATGTGTTATTGTATAGAAATAAACTTTAAGAAGGAAAAAGACACATACATATATTCGTTTACAAAGTATTTTCACAAAATATTTTCTCCTTTGATCATTGTAACAAGCTTTAAAGAAAACATCCATTTTTAAGATAAGAAAGCAGGAGCAAAGTATGAATAGTTAAGTAACTTGATCACTATACTACAGATAATATTGGAAAAGACAAAACTTAGTCACTTAATAAATACATATATTGAGAGCTTATCATGGGCCAAGCACTTTTAGTTTGCTCTGAGAGACAAAGATAAGAACGGTCTCTGCTCGCAAGGGGCTCACATTCCAGTGCTGCGGCAGAAACGTGAACAGGCACGAGGGAAGCACAGAGGCCTAGTGCTCAGAGCTGCCTGGTGGCTCAGAAGACTTTACAGTCAAGGCCCCCTGAAGCTAGAAATCGTGCAGGTGTCCCCAGGTGGATGGGACAGATCAGAGGAGCCTCCCAAGAAGCCTGTTAAAGATGAGAGATGACACCGTTAGTGTGGTGGGGAACCAGGTCACAGAAAAACCTTTCTCTGTCTCCAAATCTGATCTCTGTCCACAATGCCTGTGGTGGTCCAACTTCAGTGTGCATCGTTCAGAGTTATCAGGGACCACCTAGGGATCCTGACTTTGACTCACACAATGTCACATAGAACAGAAGCCACACGTCCAAAGTCTTTGGGCTAAAGCTGGACTCTGTGTGGCCCATGGAGACAGCAGGGCACAGAGGTAGGTCTGCGGCCCGGCTTGGCCACCGTCCAGCCCCCTCAGGCCTTTGGGCCCACATTTCCTTTAACGTTTGCCAAGTGGGGGTGTTGCTCCAGGTAAGTCATTTCCAAAACCTTGATTTTTCTGTTTGGCTTTTTTTTTTCTTTGCAATGGAATTTTTTTGTTGTTTTGTTGCTCAGAAACTACTTATGTGGAACAGGAATATATAAATAGCTAATAGTTGGGTTACTCTGAAGGGAGTGGGAAAGGGAATTCCCTCAGAGCCTCCACTGCCTCCTTCAGGCCACAGCTGGAGCACTCGGGAAGGCCCCAGAGCCCGGCGCAGCGACCTAGCCCCCCCACAGCTCACACGCGGCGGTGCTGCTGTCACAGGTGAACGGCTGGGTCCTCAGCAGCTGAGAACAGAATAGTTTTAAGAATACAGGAAATGACATATAAGTGCATTAAAATGACAGCGGTTAGAAAGTTCTCCACAAACCTTGATGGGATACTATTCAGAGTAAAGTTGATGGTGCCCAAAAGTGTAAATAGAAAAGTTTTTCCTGCAGGATGACACGTCCAGCCTTATACTGAATGTGAGATAATTCCCCTGTGAACAGAATTCTCCATGAGGTCAGACACCCCATTTATTTGCTTGGCACTGAATCCCCATCACGCAGCACCGTGTTTGGCGTCCTGTAGTTGCTTAATGAGTATCTACTGAATGACAAGATGTGATGAGGAGAAAATTAAACGCAAACATACTCAACTAAAATATACAAAAGGAAAGCAAAAGGTGTAAGGTTTAAATTGCTTATACTCTTCTCAGGTGGGAAGAAATGAGTCCAGGAAGAATAAAGAAAGCAATAAGCTAATACCCAGAGAGCCGTGTACTTTCTACGCTAGAATCCACTGGGCCGCCCAGGAGCCTGGGGTGAAGTTAGATTAGACTGTGCCTCACGAAATGTATCTGAAAATATTCCAGGGAAAGGCCACAAGAAAAACGAGCATAGCATGGACATATCTCATTCACATGCACCTATAAGTGAAAAGGGCTGATAAACGATTGAGTCTCTGACCCGCTTCATACTTTCTCATTGAAAATGATGAATTAGGGAATGAAAGCCGCCGAGACATGGTTGGAATTACTTGGTACCTAAGCTGCAGATTTTAGAGGTGATGTTTACTTTGACTTCCAAGGGCACCCTTGACCATTCTTATTCGTTAACACGTCTCCTTCAGGGGCTCAGTTACAGATCCTTATTTTCTGGAGGTAGTAAGTAAAAATATATTTGGCTGTTCCTAAAAAATGTAAAGATCCTGTACAAAAGGAGACATGACTTACAACACCAACAGCAGGGAGACTTCATATCATAAAGGGGTTAGGAGATGTATCAGGGGAGAAATTATCACATCTCAAGGCAATGTCCCCAGGTAGCTAAATGCAATTCATCACAGGCCACGTCTATGATTTAGGAAACAGCTACAGGTAGCAAAAAGGCATCGATTTGCACAGATGACAAGGCATTGATGCCTGAAAGTTGGGATAAAGCTCACAAATCCATACACTTTGGCTTCTTCCTAAATGTGTAATTCCCAGGGGAGAAGAGTTCATGCTGATGATACAACAATTGTCAAGCAGTACATTGTGGGCCACACAATTCTAACGTGCTCACACTGCATTGCCACGGTTATCACACAGCCAGCACAGAGTCGGTGCTCGATATATATTGATGATTAAGTGAATAAAAACGAATGGCCTAAATTGAAAAAAAGTTGAAGCATGACATGAAGAAATATTGCAATTAATTTTTAAGTAAATACTATTACAGCTACGATGTACTAACAATTAATAGCTCTGTTACTCTAACTCTCGGTTAACTTTTTCTTAGCTTCAGAGTTTTAAGGCAATTAAAACTTGAACCACTTTTTGCCTATGAGCCCATGTCCTCAAACCATTTTAGTCACTTGGTTTTTTTAAGCTCTTACCTATCATTCATTCAACAACTTTTCCATCCATTCACTCATACATTCTTCTATCCATGCATGCATGCATTCACCCATACACGCATTTTTTAAGACCTCTCTGTCACTCTCTCCCTCCTTCCACCTCTCTATTTCTCCCTCTCCCCTTTCTGACTTCCCTGGAAACATTGGAAAGCTGGCTGCTGCTTTCTCTTTATTGTTCATTCAAAGCAGAAAGTCTCTCACTACAGCAAACCGATGCAGCCATTTTCCCCTCAAACTAGGACTTTTCCTGGATGATCACGTGACAGTTTGCACAGTAGAGAACCTGAGAACTACCCCTTAGCTTGCCATCTTCTTAACCCTCAGAAGAGCTTTTGAGACCCTGTTACTACCAACTGTTTTAAATATTATGTTCATCACAATATAAATGAATCCATAGCCACAAAAAGGAGAGAGGAAGTCCACACCAAATTGGGAAAAAATGAAGAAAGAAAGAATGCCAATTTAAATGAATAAGTCAGAATCATTAGCAAGCAATATGGGAAATGAAATCAGTCTTCCTTCTGTCACATCTACATGCTGTTGAGAAAAAAAGAAAGCAACTGACCGTTTAGTTAGAAATATCTAACACCAATGGTCAATATCCATCCTAGATTGTCTTCTCTGCTAAGAGGACTTTTCTCCCTGTGCTGTTTTTCACTTTAACTCTTAAACTGGTGAGGGTTTCATGTGTACTTACTCTTCTGGGTTTCAATGTCTGCACATATACCGGGTTTGCAAAAAAAGTCATCATTTCCTGCAGAAAATTTATTACTGCACCATCCCCATATGCATTCCTAGAAACAGAATATTTCCCTTCAAAAGCAACCATTCCCTGATTTAAGCAAAAATAACAAGAGTCTTCCCTTCTTTGATTACTTTAATTTTTACACTTTTTGTTTTATATTTCTGTTGTTCCTGGGCTATCAAGAATATGTCATATGACAAGATTCAGACTTCTTATGTTTTACTTCAAAATGTGTGCCTCTGTCACACCATCCGGCTTCAATGACCAGATGTTTCATTACACAGTAAAATCAATGAACTTTCTGTGTGAGTTTGAGAAATAAATTTGACCTCAGTTGAAAGCATTGATTGAACCAGATTTTGTGGACTTTCTTATAGTCATTCAAATACATTTATTAGAAGCTCCTTGGGTATCTTATAGAAAGAAAGCACTAGGCTCATGAAGAAACAGATGATCAAGATGTGATACCCGTCCTCGAGTCACCTAAATTCTTGCAAGTGAAATAAGACCTAGATACCCATAGCCTTCCTCCCAGGCAAAACAGAATAAATGCTTAGGTTTATACTCTGCTACATGAAAAGCAGAGGAGAGTGAGAGATTAACTGTCAAAAACCTAGGAATTCTTCCCAGAGGAGATGATATGAGAGATGTGCCTTGGATTATAGGTAAAATCATTACAGGTGGAGATAGTGGAGCAAGACAACCAGGTGGAGTTTGCTTTGAGGCAAGTCAGGATGACCTGACAGTAACATAGAGGTTAGGAGAAATAGGAGATAAGGTCATGGAAATAACTCAGAGCCAGGGAACAGGAGGATTTCAATGTTTAGTTTAGACCTTAATGAGTGGGCATTTAAGATTTCTAAGCAAAGAAGTAACATACTCAGAGTTGTGTTCTTGGAAGATTTTGGAAGCAAAGAGTGTTTCTATAGATGTGGGATGAATTTAAACTATGTTTAAGTCACTGATGTGTCCCATTCATAAAAATTTATGGGATAAAATTTCATTACTGAAGGACTATTGCAACTATTCATACCTTATCTCCGCAGAGTGCTTCATAGTTAGAAAATAATGTTTATGTTTATTGTCTCATAGCTTCACAATAACCTTGTGAAGTAGATACTATTATCCCCATTCATAAACAAATAAGAAAGTGAGCTTCAATCATGAGACAATGTCATACATGCCACAGTTAGAAGAAGTAGGAACAGAATCTGGGGATTCTGAAACCAAGATCTCTTATGATATCGAGGGTGATATAAATTAGATGTTGATAGGTGAGAAAGGAAGTAGGAGCCTGGAAACAACAGTAAATTAAACAGCATGGCTTAAAGAACACAGATGCCAATTTAGGAAGAAACCATCACTTCCACTTCTGCTCCACTTAAACCCATAATTTCATTACACACACACAAAAGAGTAAGAGTTAACTTAGGAGAATACAGGAGGGAGATTAACAGGAAAGAGCATCCCAATACCTTGGCCAAATTCAGCGCCATTTTCCCTGAGATTTAACATAAAATCTAGCACATTTCGATTATTTATCTAGTTGTATATTATCCACTTCATATTCAGGCTATACTGCTGTCTGTCTGAAGAACTTGCTTGCACTGCAAAGGCCTAAAACTTCATGGAGATGGACCCTTGGGTCCAAGGTCCACAAAAGCCACTGTATGTGCTTGACTAGCAAACTCACAGAATTTAGAATCAGTGTATTTTAGAAGAAAACCCCTTAGGGAGGTGCAAAATTTTAAGATGCCCCCTTCTGATATTCTGGCTACCAGTACCCACACACCTTGCCTTAGTTATTTAATTAAACACTAATCTGGGTGGTGCTGTGCAGGGGGTCACAGATATAATTAAGTTCCCAAATCAGGCCACCTTAAAATATGGAGATTATCTGACCTAACCACCTAACCTAAGCAGAGGCTTTTTTCCTGCTGGCTGCAGAAGAAACAGTCAGAGAGACACTCTGGCTGGCCTGGAGGAAATCAAACATGTTGTGAAGTACCTATGGGGCCACATGGAGAGAACTACAGGAAGCTTCTAGGAGCTGACAGCACTCCCCAGCCAGCAGTTAGAAGGGACATGGGAACCTCAGTCCAACAGGTGCAAGAAGATATTAATAAATTCTGCTGATAACAAGTAACTTGGAAAAGGACCCTGAACACCCTAAGCACTGGCTGAGAACTTCAGCCCCAAAGGCACCTCGATTCCAATTCAGCTCTTCTAAACAGAGAATCTAAGCCATGACCTGCCTGGATTTCTAACATACAGGAACTGTGAAACTGTAAGTCTGTGCCATTTTAAGTCAGTAAGTTTGTAGCAATTTGTTACACAGCAATACAAAAAGGATACACTCTTTATCTTGAAAGCAACAAAATAGGCCAAGAAAGATTTCATTATTTGATTCAAGGTCACCCAGCAAGCTAGTAACCGATCTGTAAAACTGAGAATGTTTTCTGACTCCGGGATGGCGATGTTTGTTCTTTCCTGCTTTGGTACGCTTACACTCGGCGTCTCCTCCTACTCACACTCCTTGAAGATGCTTCTTCCCAAACTGGGTCTCAGCTGTTGCATGTTTCACTTGCCCTCGTTCCCAACCGTGGTCTTGCCATACCTCTCCTATTTGATAGTCCTCGTGTCCCAAGCTCTCCCCTCTGCCCTGTCCCATTGCCAAACCCTAACTCAGCTCAGCGCACAACCAGGCAATTTCAGAATGATCACATGTGCCCATCCCAGCTGACCACTATAAGAATCTGATACAAGCCCAGCGCAGTGGCTCACACCTGTAATCCTAGCACTTTGAGAGGCCAAGGTAAGAGGATCACTTGAAGCCAGGAGTTCGACCAGCCTGGGGAACATAGTGAGACCTCATCTCTACAAAAAAATTTTAAAAATTGGCAGGGCATAGTGGTGTGCACCTGTGGTCCCAGCTACTACACGTTGGGAGGCTGAGGCAGGAGGATTGCTTGAACCCAGGAGTTTGAGGCTGCAGGGAGCTCTGATCATGCCACAGCACTATAGCCTGGGCGATAGAGCAAGACCCTATCTTAAAACAAACAAACAAAAAGGACCAACCGGGGCAGTGGAAATGGCAAAGGATTTCAGAGTTGGACAGTGGTCCCAGATTCATTCCAACAGCAGTTTGCTTTCTTAAACTCCAAAATCAGGTGCCTGGCATACCCCTGCACATGCCTTCAAGAACTCTCATTGCATCCTTCTTTTTGCTCTAATGTTCTCCTCGATTCTCAGTTTCTACACGGGCACTCCTGATATCCTTTACTTTGCTGACAGATTCATTTCTGGGATCCCCACACGTAACCTTCATGGCTTTACTTATACAGCAGCAGTTCCACCTGAGGACATCACACAAACTGAGAAGGGTATGTCCACCTACTTAGTCATGGTTATTGTTCTTGTAAGTGTCTGTTGGCATTTCAACATATTGATTGACTTAAGATTAACAAATGTATAAATTATTTTGATTATAATGTACTTTTACATTTTCCAAGGACAAATAAAAACATATCATTAGATTGAGAGTAAAATTACCAGCCGTTGAATGTGGTAAGGCTAACAGCCATCAGCCCCATAAAGACTATGCCCTATGCAGAGGGCCAGCCCAATACAAGCGCTGAAGTGTAAGTGCACATTCAAGTGAAAGAAGACTTCGTAAATGTTATTTATAGGCAAATGTGTAACAACCAAAGGGTGTCCCATCCTAAAGAATTTTCAATGCTAAAAAACAAGATTTTAGGGCCTCACATTTATGATGTCCATACATTTTCTTAAGGGATTTGAACTTCAATTATATTAACAAACTAAAAATGCCCACCAGTTGACTTTTAGATGAATTAGGATATGGGTCATAATCACATTTTAAATACATATACATAGTTTAATTTTCCTCTGAGTTGGGTAACATGTATATTAGCCAATTGAAAAGTAACTAACTTGCTTTTATCAGCACATTTTAAAATAATGGCTAATCAAAAGCTAGACATTCATTTTCTCTGAACAAAAATACTTGCTTCATTAAGCAATATGTTGACAGCTAATATGATAAATTTAAATAACAAATACAAATTTTACAAGCACTGATAACAAAAGATGCAAAAGAGCATATTTTGAAAAAGGTGATTGCTTCATGTAGATAATTTTTTCACATTTACCCAAAATACACATGAAAGAGCACTGATGTTGAATAAATTATAATAATAATCCAACTTTAATTTCTAGCGAAATACTACTTACAATTTTGCTTATCAAAAGATGCAAAAATTATGAGTAGCAAAATAAAGAAGTGGAAAGAATAGATAAAATAATTCACTAAATGAGTGAGCAAAGTATTCAAATAACATTTTAATCCTGAAGAAACATTTTCATTAAAATAAGACAGGAATGAAAGATAAATATATTGACTCCCCATTTGAAATGCATATACCATCTTTTTAAAGATATCTTTCTCTATGAATCTACTGCTTCTGGAATAAATTACACCTTTTTAACTAGATATAATAATCACTTTCCCTCCTAATATGATTCCAGTGAATATTGTGTAAAAATGGTCAGTGTCTTACAATAGGAAAAATTTTAGCTTGTGAGACAGCATTAACCTGGTTAATAAAAGGAGAAATCCCAAGCAAAACATTTACCTTGTAAAGAGTGTCCTGTTGCCTTCCTTACTACTCTTTAATGTCACTGATGGAACTTAGCTAGCATAGAATATCCCATTTGCTTTCTCAGTTCTGATGTTCCCCAAATCAGTGAGTAGTCAATTTGTGTCAAATTCATAGAGATTATTTCATTTCTATAATAATGCACAAATTTTTTTTTCTGTGAATGTCTTCTGCAACATCAACAGAGCCAACTATTTGCAGTTTCTAAGGAAGTCCTAGACTCAAAGTACTTTCTTCATCTAGTACCTCTTGTCAAGCAATGTTGAACTGCCTTACGGCATCTCAAATGACACAGGGTCACCTGAAGGACACATACAAAGTGAAATTGAGCGTACTCCTGTGTTCTTCCAAAGACTTTCAGACAGACTAAGACGCCAGTAGGATAGCAAATCCCAGATAAAAGCTAACACCTGTGGAGCAGTGTGGTGCCCTGTGGGGAGGTAACAGTGAGACCTGTCGAGAAAGTCAGGTGGAGTTTCCTGAATGGGTTCACAAGGAGCATCTGCCTAGGATAGTTTCTACTTTAAAAAATAAACCCATATCACAAACAATGTTGAATAACAGGAAATCAGTAAGTATTGGCAGTGGAAATAACTTCTCCGAACACAATCCTTCCTGCATCAGAGAAGGGTGTAGCTAAGCCTTCTTTCCTTAACCAGAACATTTTTTCTTTATTTCTGGTATGATATTGGAAATAAATCTTGATTATAGAAGATCATCTTGAATCTTGCATTTGAATTTTATAACTACCAGGTAGTAACTTTAGGGGAGTCATTTTTTTTCTTTTTCTGTTTGATCTGTTTTGTATTCCCCACAATGCTTAACACCATTGCATTACATGCAATAGATGCTCAGTAGTTATTTGCTAAATAAGCAATTAAATGACTTTCACAATTTCTTAATATTGAGAGTCCAAGTATAGCAATTTGTTATTGTACCTTTAGGTCAGCTTATTCAGGTACTAAGGTATTTTTAAATCTATCACAAATAGTTCCCATTTTGGGTGTCTAGTCATAATATGGTAGTATTATGGTAGTATTTATTGGTCTGGTCTTCTGATAAATCTATAAATATTACTCATTCTCTGAGATTCCTGTTGTCTGCTCAAGATAATGGAATTGAAATATTTATTTTTTTTTAGATATTTCTTAGGAAAATACTATTTATTCAAAAAACAAGAAAGGAATAACATTGCAAAGCACATGTTTAAAGATAGTGCATATAAAATAAACACTATATAGAAAAAGAAATATTATCCAAGAAGTGGAAATCATGCAACACAATAGTACATTTACATAACAGCTTTCTTCTCTGTTTTCACTCTAGGTCATAGAGGAGAAGGCATGCATGGGGGACATTTCATGTACTTGCTTCCTCTCAGCCAGTTCTTATAATTTCTAATTTCCTACTTTATAGCCTCTCCAGTGCAATTTACCCAACACGAAGGATAGTATCCTGAAAGTAAAAAGCTCTTCATAAATGTTTACTAATTTGAACAGACATATCCCAAATCAGTTAAGATAAAAAAAGATAAAAGTGATTGTAAAACTGATTTGATAGGGTCCTTGAACTAATTGATAATTTTTAACAATTGACATCCCTTCCCATAAAAAGTTCTGATTTAAGAATCATTTTAATTAGGAAAAAATACTGGCCTCTATGATAGGTAAAACCACAAAATCTGAGAGGCTTAGAATAGCAGAATTATTTCTTGCCCACGGAAAGTTCAGAAAGGGTGTTGTTCCTGATTAACAGGTAGACTTCCATCTACCTAGAAGTCACTGGAAGGTCCTTCTGTCCCATGGATCTTCCCCCCTCTGGGGTTCACAGACCTCGTGTTTGCCAGTGGTCAGGGAGAGCATCCTCATCACTTCCACTTCCCTGCCACTGGCTGGAAATCAGACACATGATGACCACACTTGAGAAGAGAGGCTGAGATATATAGAATATTTGTACGCCGAGAGAGTAAAGAAAACCAGTCTGGGCAGTCAGATAGGCAAGGACACGTAAATAATTTGCCTTTTTTTCATTATATATTTTAATGTCTTGGCCATCGATGAGGTCTAATATACCTTTTGTCAAAGGATTTGTGTATGAAGAAAGCACGGAAATACTATATACTCTATAGGAGATGAGTATTTCATTTTCAAATTATCTGACAATTCCTTTCTTCAGCCTTCATATACTTTCTTGAAAAAATGGACTTATTTATTAGTAGTCACAATCCTCTCACTTGAGAGAATGTTGCCATTACTATCACTAATCAATATGTCCCAATTTTTGTCTAGAAATAAGTCAAAAATACTTTTTGCTGTGAATTTATTTGCTTGAAATACATCTTTGTTCCAGCCCTGTGCCAGCCTTCCCCTGACCTGTTGAACCAGATCTGCTCCAAGTCCTATGCACTCAACTCTCTCTGTACCCAACATTTTGATCCAAGTCCTCCTTGTTTTTCTCCAGTGAAGTCAGAATGACTTCAACTTTGGTTAGATTCTCACTTGCTGCATCATAAAGCTGTCCTCAACATAATTTAGGAAGCTTTGGATAGCTGTATTTGTAACCCAACAGATGTCTAGATAGTTAAAGTTCCCCTGGAGTGTGGTGCCATGCAATTTGGAACTCCTGGAAAGTGGTCCAGTATTTATCATTTCTGCTATCACTTGGTCCCAAGGGACAATAGCAGATGCAGAAAATGCCCACCGGACCTTCTCCTCTCCTGTTCATTCTTTATATCCTTCCTTAACACCCAATAATTTTTGCTAACAAACTACAGTCCATTGGCAATACAAGTCAAAGCAGCACCTTGAATATAACTAATTCTTTCTAAAGAGGTCAAAAGGAGTCATGCATGACATATTTTCAATACACTACACGAGATACAAAAGAAAGGTGATATGGCTTTCATTGTATTGAATCAGAATTTTGAAAACACAGAAGTAACACTATTACTATCTACTAATAAGAGAGTAAATGTATGCATGCCATCTTACCCCTCAAAATGAAAATGCATAGGGAAAAAGCAATATGGATTTTTAGCAGGGGCAATTGAATTTTGATATCCTTCCAAATACTTTATTAAAATATCCTCTATGTGCTCTTGTTTAAACTGATTTGCATTGTACCAAGTGAATTGTCAGTCATCAACCTGGAATGCAGCATCCTTTCTCTTCTTCTAAAATCCTCTCTCACCCTGCTCCTTGCTCAGACACACACACACACACACACACACACACACACACACACACACACACCAGCCCTCTACAATCCAAACTATACAAAACTGGCATAAAATTAAGACAAAGGTATAGATGCCAAGAACAAAATTCCATATTTTGTGGGAAGTAATATATTAACCAACATTTATTTGTGACGTGATTTGTACTTGTTGATTGGCCAAGATGAAACAGACTCAATCCAGAAATTAGAATCTCGGAGTGTAATGAGAACCTGGCAATCCTTTAACTAGAGCAGAGGGAAAAAATATCATCGTAGGATTGTAAAACCAACTCTACCAATATGAACCAGATCGAAAGGCCAAAAATTCTTGGCAACGTTCTTCATTCAGAAAATAAACACAGTTCATTAGAAGAAGAGATATATTTCCTCTCACTGAGCAGTTGCAAGACCAGCTTTATTCTGGAGATCCTATTCATACACACACACACACACACACACACACACACACATGATTGTCAAATTCGTAAGTTATGTTTCTACATAAACAATCATCTAATTCACTTACTGAGTAAACTATTCAATACCAAAATGAATAGTGTGTATTAAATAATATATTTATTTTGGAACTTTAATGGTCACTAAATAGAATTTGAATTTTTGGATAGTTTTAGGATAGCTTCCCTTCACAGAGATTTTTAACCCAACTCTCCATAGCACTAAAATGAAGCTGCACAAGGGAAGGATTTTGTTGCGGTGGCAACGGTTGTTCATTCATGTATCGCCAAGGCCTAGAATAAGACCTGGCACATAGCATGTGCACAGTAAATTTTGTGCCTTTCAATAATTAATTATAAATATATTGTGAAAGATGCAATGGTTCTTTGTTTTCACAAGTGTTTCACTCATAGCCAGAGAAGATAAACAAGCCAAAAATGAATTAGGGATTGGTGGAACTCTTCCTTATTATTCTGGGAATGATTTCACATGAAGATGCTGAAGGCAACGTAGTGATCCACCAAAAATTATTATGTCTAATTCCTTAACCATAGTTCAGCCAAGCCTGAAGAAGAAGAAACTAGAGTTGGTGCCATATATTTCTAGGTATCTTTCTTTACATAGTTTTGTGTGGTCCTAAAACATAAATCACTAGGTAATGTTTTTAAAAATGGGTGTTTGTTATAGCAGCCTGGGCTTCGGTATACTATTATTCTTGTTAGGAAGTGTTTTCTCTCATTTCTCCTGCACAGTTACTAATTTTAAGTCCTGTTTTTGGTCACACAAATAGAATAGAATAAAGGAAGTTCAATGCTATCTTATCTCTATTTTGACCATATCTCTAATGTATGCAGTTGCTTTTTCTAAACTGAGCTAAGGAAGGGTAAGGAGCTGCCTATTACAGAGTTTTCTGTCTTTATGCTCAAAGCCCGTTAGAGTAACCATACTTCATTTCAAATTTCCTTAGGAATGATGCAGTTGAAAGAGAATTTCACAAAATAACATTTTCTCTTTGACAGTCCAAATATTTAATTAATGGGAGTTTAATTTATCTTTCATATGCCTTTATAGATTTGCGCCCATGTTTGACTATATCACACAGTGAGACCAGCAGTATGAGAGAAAGGGCATTGGGAAGTTGAGCTTCCAGATAGCTTCAAGTACCCTCCCCATATTCTGGGGAAAATGATACTAAAGAGATGCCATTATCTTATAACCTCTTCTTAGGTATATATGTAGCTAAAACAAGATAAAGAGACTTCCACTGCCCAGCACGCTACCTGGGATTCCTGCTTCCTCAGAAGTCTCTATGCCCACTGTGCACGCAAAGCCCTTCTCCCGTGGCCTATGCTGCTTTACCTCGTCCACCTGAAACTGCCTGCTCATCTGCCCAGCCTCTGCCCCGCTGAGCAAACTCTATTGGCCCTTCCTGACCCACTCTGTCACCAGGTCTACTTATCCACTCTTGTCTTTGTACCCACACTATACACCCTGCACAGACGTCATTGAAACATGATTATTCTCTATTCAATTCTGAAATTCTTAAGGAAAAGAACCATATTTGTATACACAAAGCAGAGCAATGAGGTCTGTTAACATCACACAACATAGACTTTGGCCAGAAACCATTTAGGTGATAAAGAGGAATATTTCATAATGACAAATGGAGCAATTCTAACAAAAATATGTAAATTATAAATTTTATGCATGTAATAATGTAGATTTGAAATACAAGAAGCAAATTTTATAAATCCACAAGCATTTTTTACATATCTCTCATGGTAACTGACAGAACAAGCAGGCAAAATTATTAGTAAGGAAGTAGATGATTTGAAAAACATAATTAACAAACTTGGTCTAAGTATCATGTAGAAAGTCCTGTATCCAATAACTACAGAGTATACATTTTATTTTTTTTTCCATTCCCATTTTATTTTTTTTATTTCAGCATATTATGAGGGTACAAATGTTTAGGTTACGTATATTGCCCTTGCCCCCCCAAGTCAGAGCTTCAAGAATATACATTTTAGATATTATAAGGCATTAACCAAAAATGATTTATCTTGGAATGTAAAGCAAATTAGCAAAATTTCAAAGGATTGCCATAATACAGAGTATGTTCTTGGATCACAACAAAACTAAACCAGAAAAGAATATTAAAAAGATAACTTAAAACACCCCAAATATTCAGAAATATAGCAATGCACATTAAAAAAAATAGCTTTTTGTCAAAGAAAAAACCTAAATGGAAATGTAAAAATATTTAGAACTAAATAATAATGGTAATTAGCCATACTGTGACATGCAGCTAAAAAAGTAAATAGTTACCTTTAAATACATGTGTGGAAAAGACTGAATAACAATGAAAAGGAGCAAACCAAAACAAGGAAGAGGAAAAATAATAAAGACTAAATTTTAACGATACACAACATAAATACAGAGTCAAGGAAAGCAGCAAAGCTAAATGTTTTTTCTTTAAAATGCTAATAAAATTTATAATCTCTTAGCAAGAGTGATGAAAAATAAAAATAAAAGGTAAAAATTACCAGCACCAGAAATTTAAAAAAAACCAAAAAACAAATAAAGACACCACTACAGATCCTACTTCATGTATTACGTTGCCATGAAAATATTTACAAACAACTCTTGGCCAATCAATTTAAATGAAATTGATACTTTTTAAAGTAAAACACAACTAACAAAAATTACTACTTAAAAATAATAAAATATTTCCTATATGTATTAAAAATTAAATACATAACTTAAAACCTCTCAAATAAAAAGCCTATGCCAAAAGAGCATCATTAGTGAATTCATCCAAACTTTCAAGTAAGAAATAGAGTCAAACATTTACAGAAACTAAGAAATGATGGAATAATTCCAATTTTTAATTTGCTATGAGGCCAGAATAGCTTCTTGCAAAATCTGATCAGGGCACGACAAATGGAAATTCAAGGCCAAATTTCTCTCATGAACATGCATGCATATTTCCTCAGCAAAATAACAGGAAATAAAATCTGCAGTCACATCATCCCTGGGCATTTGCCAATTTTAGGTACAAAGCAAGAGGGCAAGAATCCAGGGCCACTGTTGCAGGTCTGAGAAACCAGCAGAGCTTTGGGTCCTATTTCAGGGCTAGAAAGACAACGTGAACACTTGAGGGGACTATGAATACATTGGCATTTCCCCTGTAAGACGTTTACTATATTTTGAAGATGCAGGAACAAGAGGCTAAAACGCTAAGGAGATAGCCTCTGAAAAGCAAGCAGAATTGTCCAGTTTCCACAGCACAAAAGAGAAAACAACTACAGCTTGAGAGAGGCCCTGCAAGCACACCAGGCACTCAGCTCCAAAGTGAATGTTCTGACTTCCTTACCTTAGGAACAGGGACAGAATACGCCTTCCCAAAGCAATACCCTGTCTTATTTAGTACAGCTACTAATTTTGACTCACTCTTTATATGTACCAGGGACTAACTCTCCACCCACTGTCTGCAGGGGACCCTCCAGTCTCCACCACCCCCCGACAGCCCATGCCCAGATGTCCACTGACCTTCACTCTCCCCAGATAAATTTACCCATTACTTCATGAGGACTATAGGTTATCACACCAAAAACATGAGCAAATAAGACTAAAGGTTCGTTGTGATTCCCCCACAAACGTCCATGGTTACCCAGGATTCCTCACAGTAGGTGGACTTTTCCTTTCTTCTCTGTCCTGCCCACTTCCAATCCCCTCTCCCCAGTCCGCAGCACTCCACTCTAGATTCCACTTAACCAGTTATCATTTCATCAGTTGATCAATTAATTCCCCTCAATCTTGTATCTTCATTTTTTTGCAGCTTTACTGAGGCATACTTGACAAATGACATTGTACATATTTAAAAGGTACCATGTGATGATTTGACACGCACATGCATTGGGAAATGATTACCACAATTGAGCTAAGCAGCATATCCATCACCTCACATACTTACCCATTTCCGGTGTGGTGACAACATTTAAGATTTACTGTCTTGGCAAATTTCAAGTATACAATATGTTATATTAACTACAGTCACCACACTGTACAGTGCGTCTCCAGAACATACTACTCCTGTCTAGCTGAAACTTCACACCCTATGACCAACATCTCCATTTCTTCCTCTCCCCAGCTTTTAGCAAACACTGTTCTACTCTCTGTTTCTATGAGCTCAACTTTTTTAGGATCAATGTGTGAGTTTGATATTGTATCTTTAAACTTTCCCTCCCATGGTTCCTTTCCTTCCCCATAGAAAATTCTCAAATGTTTCCCATCCTTTTTAAAGACCTATTGTGAGTCTCTGTAGCCAAGCTCCTAGAAAGAAGCATCATGCACTGTCTGCAGATTTTATTCCCTAGCAATCTTTCCTGAAATCTGTTATTTACTCGTACTACTTCCATGAAGTTATTCTATAAAATCATTCATTTTCATTATTATTCTTGCTACTTACAGCACCAAAGGCCACTTCTATCTTAGAAAATTTCCCTTGTTTTGGTTTCCATCATACAATCACTCTTAATTTTTCTCCTAATGCCATGAAAAGTCCTTCCCAATCTCCTCTTGCCCTCCGCCTGCACCTCAAATATTGAACTAACTCTCTGTTATTTCCTTGACTGTTATTTCTTCTTACTCAAGGAGCTCTTCTCGGACAATCTCAACCAGACCCCTTTTAGAGTTTCTATATATCAGGGGCTGAATTTGATTGTGGCTGCCTAAAATTCTGAGTTAAGACTGAGTCTAAGATGAACATTGTGTTTGGAGAGGGAAGGCTATGACTGACAGGTGAAGTCTGTGGCACAGTGAGACGCTGAGGCTGCAGGGGTGAGCCCACACCTGCCATTCTTCACATACAGGCCGGTGATCACAGGCTCTACCTCTCCTGTTCAGATCCCTCTTTCATCTGAAACCTGGACAACTCTGTGTAGATCTACCGAGGAGATCTCAAACGAGGTTTGCAAAAGCATCAACTATCTAATACAATGACATGTTCCAAAAATGACATTCGTGTGGCTAACAGATAGGCTACAAGGTCCTGAATTGACCCCCTTGTGCCAAACCTCTTCTTTTTATGTCTTCCTTATTCAGAATAGTGTCATGCAAATTCAGGGTCAGTGTGGACACCTGCCTGGGTTAGGCACTTCAAACTCTGGTGGGTGCCACTCACATAATGTACTGTGATTGCACCTCTTAGAGCTGTGTGGTGCCATGAACCTGTCATTTCCACCATATTCTTAAATCCAATGGGTCACTACTGCCTCTCACCCCAACCTCCCAAACTGTCTTATGTCCATGCCCACTCCACTGCTCTGGTCAAGCTGACTGTCTCTCTTGTCTCATCCATGGCCCTTTCCAACCCAGCTGTCTATGACCCATGGCAGACAGAGATGCTTTGTGAAAATACACACTAATGGTGACATCCCTCACCAAAAACACCGCACTGCCTCCCCGTCAGCCTACATCACATCACATCAAAAACTCACTCACCTGGAGCTCAGTCTTCTTTCCTTGCTCACCTAAGCCCGGTCCCTCCCTGGGGCAAACCTACCCCACGCCTCACTCTCCCCACACCAACCATGGCAAGGGATGTGTGGGTCTTCTCAGGTGCCAGGCTGCTTGTTTACTTCATGCCTTCTCACACCTTGTTTTCTCTTCTATGATCTCCCCTCAGACAATGAGTATCTCCATGGTCCCCTATTGGAAGTTTTCCATTATTCTTTCCTCTGGTCTGCTTCATCACTCCACTCATACCTAGTGGAATTCTAACAATATTACCAGTATCTATGTCCACGTCTTTCTTCCCTGACGGACTAGGAGTGGGGAAGAGAACTATCTGCATTTGTATGCTAAGCAGCTAACACGACAACTGACACATAATGAGCCTCAATAAATACTTGCTGAATGCATTAATAAAGGTTTTAAATATCACCTAACTTCACGTTTCTGTGGTTTTCAAGAAAATTGATAAAATTAATATTAGAAAAGAGACACTAGTCCTTGTATGTTAAAACTATATAGATATGGGATAGAAACAAATATATATGTCAAGAATAAATATTTCAAGGAAATGCAGCTAAGTACAGCTGAAGATTAGCCTCAGTTAATATGATTTTTCTCTTTCTTGCACAGTACATTTGAGAATGCTATTACGCAACATTATTGACTATTCATGACATCTTGCTTTAATTCAAAGGTCAATGGACTCTATTAAAAATCCTATGTTCTTATTTTGAAATGAGATTTGGAAAAATACTATCATTCTAATTTTCTAACAAAAATATATTTTTATATAATATTTATAAGCTGTATTTTGAATGGATGATTTTTAAATAAATTCTAATATGGGGTTACTAATATTTGGCAAATAAAAATATAGACTATACAGTTAAATTTGAATTTCAGATAAACCTTTTTTTTTTTTTTGCTATAACTATGTCCCAGGTGATATGTGGGGCATATTCACACTAAAAAAATTATCCATTGTTTACCTGAAATTCAAAGTTAAATTTGAACTTTTAACTGGCAAAACTATTCTAAGAGGAAGTTATAGAAAATGGTGAGTTTTAGAAGTAATAAAACTTCAGACTGATAGTATGTCAGCCTCTCTTTAAGTATAGATATAAATTTAGATATAAAGATACAGATATAAATATAGATACACATATAGATATAAATTCCATGAAAAGCCTTCATTATCTTATAAAATTATAACATTCCAAGACATCCTTTCTTTTGATAAATGAAAAAGAATAATGGTATTAAAATCTTTTATAGTTTAATCCAAGACCACACTTTCTTGACCTGTTGGTATTCTGTGTTCTGGGAAACTGTGCTGTAGTATTCTAATTATTTATCATAAATGTTAGTCCTTCGTGTTAATATTCATACTGAATAGTGACCCTGAATAATCTCAGTGCAATTTCTTCACAATAAATCCTTTTTTATACAGCCTAAACTTATATAGCTCCTTTTGGCCCAATTGATATAACCAAGTATGTAATAAAAGAATTGAAGTATTTTTTACAATTTGATTTTAATTTGATGATACAAAGATTATGCTTTACTTAAGCCCCTAATCACAAGGAAAGTACAACAAGTGGCTTAAGCCCTGCAGACATCGCAGAGCTCAGTATATGTTTACAGTCTTCTGGACTAGACTGAGTTTCTTCCCCTTTAAAATACACTTTTAAAGTCGGAGATTAGGTCACTAAAGACATGCAGTAAGAGATTACACAAGAATTGAGCTGCCCTCTTTATAGGTGAAGTACCAGACCTGGATACAACTTACATGATTTAAGATGAATAATCAGAAAAAGAAAGTTCTAATAAAATATTTTAAAAGAGAAGGAGATCATAGCACAGGAGAAAGGAGGAAAGGTGATTCACAGCAGAAAGATATTTCAAAAGTGTCTGCTTTATAATTCCAACAGAAAACATATTTTCTTTAAAAAAATGTATGAAATATGAGATTGCAAGGCTATGGACAGGTACTAAAAGAAATACAGCCAAGAGGCAAACACAAATTAAAGGAGGGTCAGACTAAATAAAGAATAGTTTGTACTTAATAGAAGCAAAAGTTTGAATATAAAAATATAACTGACTTTAGAATTAGGGTTTAATGAACAGAACCAACACTGTAGAAAACTGAATCAGCAGATAACAAGCTGGAGAAACTGCCCCATGTTCATGCATAAGAAAGACAAAGAGTTAAACATGATCTGAGAGGAGATAGGAAGTGGGTATGATGAACATGAAATTGCGTATAATTTGTGTTCCTTAAAAAAGACACAGAGCACCAGAAAGACAAGCAACACTAAGTACATAATAGGAAAAAGAAATTTCTGGGGTGGGAGACCTGAATCTGCTAGTTGAAGAGCATTCCGGATGGTAGCAAAATTATTTTTAAAGAAAAATTAAACATCTAGACCCCATCAGATGAAAGTTTTGCACCTGAAGAAAAATAAAAGAATTTTATAGATATTAAAACAGAAAAATTAGATCAATGATTCAGAAAGAAAAATTACATTGAATTCATATTTTTTTCTTCCCAACATCAAATAACCTTCCAGAGTTATAAATAGAAAAGTTTATGACTTAAAATTCAACATTAAGCAATTCATTCAACAAATATTTATTAAAGACTATTTTGTACCAAACATGGGACTAGGGGTTGCTCTGCCCTCGGTGTTCACTCGTGTTTGGAGGAAATAGGAGGCCTTGGAAAGTAGATCTCCTGTAGCCCTTTAGAGGGGGCATCCATAGCATTCTAGTCTACCAGCAGATAAACCACACTGAGGAACCCCAGGGAAGAGAAGGTGCATGAGTGGTATAACCAGAAAATGATCAACCAGTCTGTTGCTCCCTGTTGTCTGGGTAGAGGTTGTGGCCTTAGAGAGCTGACTTTTTCCCTAAATGAAGGAAAAACTAGATGTGTTAGCCCAGGACATTCTCCTTAGATTGGAAATGGGGGAAGGTGCTGAAGAAAAAAGATCCAGTTCCCTTAAATGACAGGAAGAACTTTGCTAAAGAATAAAGCCTTGGTGCTGTGAGTATTGCAACAGTTCACGACTGGATCCTGCCCACATATTCCCAGAAAACAATAAAACTAGGCTCTCTTCTCCAGAGGTCAGCACTCCTCTCCTACATGGTAGGACGTCCATGTCCTGAGGAGGGGTTCTAGCCTCCTAGAGCAGTTCCTTTTGTATTTTTCTGTCATTGTGTTCCTGCGCTTCCTTTCCCAGACTGGTACTTTGTAAACTTCCCCTGGATGGGGTCAGGGGGTGCCCCACAGCAAAAGTACACTGCTGTAGGACTTGCTCTGGAGAGAGCTTTGCATCCTCAACATCATTTACTCATGGAAAAACCTACTTTCCCTGATGATCAATGTTATTACAGAAGAAATAGCCCCTTTGAGGGACTTTGAATACAACATAGTCTACACAATCTCCGGTGATGAAAGCAAAAGAATACTAAGCCCTTCCTGGAGAGAAAGACTTCCGGTAAGGCCCGAAGCATAAAGTAATATCAGAATAATCCAGTGCCTGAGATGCAGCAGCCACCACATGTCCACAAACTTATAGCTCTATTGACAAAGGAATCAGGACCAGGTATAAAATCATCACCTCATAAAACTCCAGGCCACAGAAGTTAGAGAAGATGTTTAATAGGGTCACAATGTACACATGGAAGAGTCCATTATTCTGTCAACTTCTGCTTTAATTCAATCTAAAATTATCCTCCAACTGAAAAGCTAAGAACTTTAAACCTTTTTCAATACTTTCACAGGTAGGCATGACAGGGCACAGTCATCAAAGCAGATATGCAGACACGTAGCAAAGCTACTGGCCAGATGAGACTCTCTCTCCCAAAGAATAATTGTGAGAAAACTTACAATGCTCATTGACGAGAAGCACTTCTTTTAATTAGTATTGATGATGATCATAATTAAAATTTAGCCCTTGAACACATGCATATGCAAAGACTGGGACTTATTTAAAAGAAGTATTGAAAATCCTTACAAAAAGCCAAAACCCTTATAAAATAGATTGGCTCAAGGCCAGAACAGTGCAGTAGGCAAAGAAAGAGCCAAAAAGATGAATTAAAAAAATGAAAATGAAAATAGGAAGATTTTTCTTAGCAGAGTCAAGAGTTTTTATGATTGCTTTAATAAGGTTGCAATAAAAGTTATATACTACATACATGCATGTATACAAATGCCATATACGTACCACGCAAGTAATTATTCTAAAGGTCATGGGGCTTCATCCACTTAGTATAAGTTCAATTATCCCAGTTTTTCTTTTCCAATCATGTCACACCTGATGTATGTTTTCACTCATGGCAGCCCTGGCTGCTTGTGTAACTCTAAACACCATATATATTTGAAATCTTGGCAGCTAGAAAATATTAATAAGGTGCCATTCTGACACTGGATATCTAAAAGATGAATATTGTGGTATCTGAAATTATCATATAGATATAAGGTGAAAATTGTTTTCATGATGCTCTGGCTTTGGTAGACAGAAGGTTTATGGCCTTGTATTCCTTTACCAATTCATCATGTAGTATGGGACAAAGATGCCTGAAATTAACAATATTGTGAACAGCCAACAGGTCTGAAAACATTCATACTAACCAAAAATTATTCTAAAACCTTTAATAGTACTCAAAATTTGATTATAATAATAAGATGTGGAATTTCTATCTTGTTTTATATCATCTCCATCATTCTGGGGGAAAAAATTCTACTTAATTTTGATTTAGCAAAGTCAAGATAAAACCCTGTGCATGCCAGGAGGCACACAGGTCTGGCACGGCTGAAGGACCTGTGGGCACAGCCCTCAGCTGCAGGTGGAGAGAAGAGGCTTGACTGCAGAGTGGAGCCTGATGCTCAGCGCAACAGTGAGGCTGACACACTGAAGGGCCCCAGGTCAAACTCCATGGCTTCATGCCGGAAATCTATGCAGAGGAAACTGAAAGGAAGAGTAATTAGGAAAAAAATCAAAACAACCATTTTTCTCTATATAATCAGAAGTAAATTGAAAGTGCAACACAACATTGGCCCTATGAAAATAAATAAAGTTTTAAAACTGTTGGAACCCAAAACACTTTAAGCCTTGAAAACTGTGATCTGGGTCACATAGCATGTGGTTGCAACTTTTGCTTCTTGCACTGTAGTCAAACTCTCTTCCTTGTTGTTCTTGCTCTGTAAATGACTAGGAGAGACCAGAGAACAGACTCCCCACTTCCAATCACGGATCTTTGTTACAGATGAACTGCCTCTTTCCTGTCCTGTACCTAACTCAGACCAGAGGGCACAAAAGACCCCATGACTGTTACATATTCAGTGTGGAATGTTAAATATACATTTCCTGAGAAAAAAAGACCATCTCGACTAATCAGATTACTATAAGTATACATTAAGACTTATATAAAAAGATGTTAAGATTCTGTTAAGCTTCCCAAACCTTATCTATATAAACGACCCCAAACTTTTCATTTCAAAACATTTCAAAACACTGACTTCCGTACTTTGGAATCTGTGCTTCCTCAAGTGCCCATCCTCAAACATTGTGCTTGAATTAACTCCTTTAAACTAGATTCTGACCATTTTGATTATTTTGGGTTGATAGTCCATCAAAAGCTAATGGAATGGGACGTAAGTACAGAAAGAGGTGGCCCTTTCTGCAGCTACTGGAGGATTCGGGAACATGAAACAGACACGGTGTACTGAGCAGTGATCTGGATTCATCGCACCTGGGGCAGAAAAACAGCAGGAGGGTAGCCAGAGAGCCAGCAGCACCAGGAGTATCAAGGTGTGGAGCCAGAGCAGGAGCAGAAGAAAGCAGGTGCAGTTCTGCAGTGACTGAGAGGACAGCTTTCCCGAACTTCTGCAGGCACACAGGAAGTCCCTGCTGGAGAAGCCCAGCACTGACGGGAACTAAGAAGGAGTTAGTCCCCTAATTCACGGCAAGGTTAGAAGCCAGTGGGCTAACTCTGTGCTCTTTTGTGATACTAGTTTAATTCCCCATCTAATGTGGACAAGGAAACAAGAATTTCATTCATAGAAAATAAATGACTATGCTATGCCTTTGAGGCACTGACATTTACTCTTTATAGTGACGCTAATTAGGAAACGGGCTTGCAGTGTGGGGAGGCTGAGTAAAACACCAGCCCCGTGCTCCTCCTCCACCCCATAGCTGTGCAGTGGGCTTGGCACCACACGTGAGGAAGCTTGTGTGGAGAGCAGGGGCACATCATGAGCTGCGTCCACTTACGTCAGCATGGTATAAAATTTAGAGGCAATAAACCAGCTATTTTGAACTATTAGGAAGAATTTTATGATTGAACACTGGCATAGCCAGAAACAATTAGGGCTAAAGTCACATGATGAAAAACGTGTGGAAACTATGTGCAGTTTAAAAATAAACTATATACTTTAGAAGTGTATTAGAAAAAATAATTGTTTTCTAAAAGTAATAAGAGACTGACAAATTATTAAAAAGTTATGAGGATGAACTAGACTAAATTCGTAAGCTGTGCTGCAAACGAGTAGCTTCTCACTCTTTGTCCCTACCTGAGGCCCTCCCTTCTCATGACTGAGGCCAGGAGCCAGACAGCTGCAGAAACCGAACACCTCTACCAAGGCTGACTGGCCACGGGGCACCTCATGTCCACTCATGCTCTATTGGCCAAAGCAAGCCACATGGCTAATTCCAAAGTCAACAGGAGTAGAAAATTATATACCCCTTCAAGAGAGAGTGACTGTGAAAATAATAAGGAAATCATTACACACAGATAATCTATAAACTCTATACAACATGGATAATAATAATACCTGTTCCTTACAAGATACTAAAATAGTGTCTAAAATAAACAATGTGGCGCTATCAATCAACAGACAGATCAATGAAATAGGTGGAAAAATCCAAACACAGCTGCACATACATAGAAAATCTTAGTAAATAATAAAGATGACATTTGAAAACAGTGGGGAAAATCTTAATAATGGTGTTAGGAAAACCAGATAGACATTTCATAGAAAATGAATATCTCAAAACTGACATCTAAGAAATACCTGCTGGGACATATTTTTAAACTTGAAAAATGAAACAAAAAAGTCTTAAAAGGGAGTAACATAATTTTATTTTTAATAATCTCTGAGAGAAGCCATTTATGAGTAAGGCATAAAATCCAGATGTCATAAAAGTAAAGACTAACAAATTTGACTACAAAAATAAATAAGTAATTGCTGCATAACTAAAAAACAACTCAAGGTGAAAAGAAAAGAAACAAATTAGGAAAAATGTTTTGCAATATTGCCATAATGGAAAGGTTAGTCTCCTTAATACATACAGTTCGAAGCATCAATAACAAATAAACAATCCAAAGAAACTGGATTGAAAAAAAGGTTGAAAAGACATTTTACAGAAAAGGAAATGAAACTTCTTCCTAATTAAAAGATAATTCTCAACAGTTACAACAGAAATGCACAGTGACAATTTCAATGAGACATGTTTCATCTCTCAGACTGAGGAACCTCAAATGAATGTTAACATTCTGTGTTGACAGAAGTGTGGGTTACTCAGTGCTCTCGTGCATGACTGGAGGGAGTGTAAATAAGTTCAATCTTTTATTGAGTCTTAGGTACTATCTACCAACATTTAAAATTCAAAATTTTCACCAAAAATTCTACTTTCAGGAATAGTTTGCAAATATACCTGCACATATATAAAATAATTCATGCACAAAGATAGTGACTGTATTTTTCTTCATTTACACCCAAGACACAGAATTAGATTCCCCCTAATTCTTGTTCATGGCATGCTTTCATCATTTGTCCATCAATGACCTTTTAATTTAATTATCTCTTTCTCATGATGTAATACTTACAAATATACCACCCAAACTAAATGCAACAGCCCTGAAGATAACCACGTGCCTCCCACTTTCCATCTTCTTGTCTCTCCTCACCCAGGTTTCAGGATGATGGTTAACAGTAGATACGCAGGTGAATGATCTTCAGAAAGTGCATCAACATCACCAAGCTATCATTCCATAGCACTACATCTAAGCTGTGCAGTCAGAAATGGAGCTTCAGAGAGTCTTCCCATGAAAGCCCCATGAAATACCAAAATAATTTTGTATTAATAAGAATTCAGGTGCACACAGGTGCACACACATATGTGCATACACACACAAACACACAGAAGAAAGCAATGCATTTGATGCCAAAAGAGGATGGACTATTTCCTTTCAGGGAGAGAAGAAAACAGACTAGAATATCGGATTTAAAAATACAAGTATTTTAATAACATGTAATATGTGAATTTCTGTCTAAATATATATTTGGCTCATAGCTCATGACATAATCTCACCCAACTTCCCATTCATTAATATAACAAATATGTCTTGAGCACCCACCACTTTCCAGGCACAGTTTAAGGTGTGGAAGATGTGTCTGTTGAACAGCACAGGCAAAAATCCCTGTGCTCCTGGAGCTTCCATCCTAATAGGCAAGATATGCAGCAAACAAAAGAAATAAGTATGATATGTTAGAAGCTAAAAACTCCTATGAGAAAAATAAAACAGGAAAGGGAATCCAGAAAAGGCCTTGCTGAAAAAGTGACATTTGAGCAAGGTTTTAAGGAACATGAGGGAACAGAGTCTGGGATAAGAGGATTCTTGGAAGAAGAAAGAGCCAGTGCAAAGGCAGGAACATGCCTGGAAATCACTGCAGTGGAGGGGAGTGAGCAACCAGCAAAGGAGTAGAGAGCTGAGAGGCAATCGACCGGGCCAGTCTATGTGGGTCCTTGGGAGGCCAGTCTATGCAGGGACTTGGGAGGTAGGTTAGGACTCTGAATATTTCTCCAAGTAAAATGAAGGATCACTGGGAGATTCTGAGCAGAGCAGTAACAAAAATTGACTTAGGTTTTAATAGGATCACTTTGGCTTCTGTGTTGAAAATAAATTGTGGGTAGGATTGAACAGGAGACCAATGATTATAAGAATCTAGGAACTGGTGATATGAGCTTAGACCAGGGCAGAGCTAGGGTGGGGTAAGAATAGGTGGGATTCTGGACACACTGATTAAAGAAGGAACAGGCATTTCTGAAGGATTAGCTGTGGATGAGTGACAAGGAGAACAGCAGTGATGAATCTGAGATTCAAGCCTGAGAAACTGAAGGGTGGAGCTGCTTCAAAGACACCTTTGTAGACACCAGACCCAAACCCACACCAACTCTGAACGTCCTTGGAAATCTTACTTGTCTGGAAAATGATCTGAGTATGCAGATCAAAAACTATACCCAAGTTCCAGGAAAAATAATTAAAAAGTTTATCCCAGCCAAACATATCCTTGAAAATTTTTGAATTTCAAGAACACAGAAAAAAATTCTAAAAACATCCAGGCACTAACCAAAAAAAGAGTTACCTACAAAGGAAGAAAAATCAGACTTCTCTTGAGCTCTAAATATAAGAAGACAACCAAGACACATGGAAAGAGTTTTAATCGGGAACGGATGTGATCCAAGAATTTTCTGCACAACCAAGTGATGTTTTATACATGAATACAAGAAAAGGATTCTCAAATATACAAAGAAAGGGCTCAGAAAATATTCCACCCATGTACATCTGTAAAAATTACTTGACTACATAAATATAAATTAAGAATGGGGAATTCATAGTATTAAATAACTGATATTTATTTTCATCTTCTCAGACTCTATAACAAGAGAATATTCCCAAATGCAAACATTCACAAATATATGTATTACATATAAAGTTGGACAAAATCTCACTTCCAGAATTTGAATAATGTCTCTATGATAATCTACTATTTAACCATGAAAACCCTAATCCAATAAAATGTTAATAATGTAGGAAATTATTATAATGTAATATTTAAGAAAAGAACAGTGCAAAAGTTTATACATAGTGTAATATTATGTAAAGAACATAAGATTAAAAAAAGATTACAAAAAGATATTTCAAAATATTAACAGTGGTAGTTTCAGGACAGTGGGACTATTTGTGCTCTTTTAGTCCTCTTTGTTTTACATTTCTGTATTTTTCTCATGTACCATTTTTATTACCAGGAAAAAAAAAAGTGGAATGTTAACACAAGAGTATAGAACCTAACGGAGAGAAAACAAATATCAGATATGCAAACAATAGCAGCTCATGAATATGAAGAATGAACAAATAGAGCAGAAACAGTAATCAAGAGTATAATTGAATACATTTAAGAAATTAAAAAGTCTAGAAATTATATGGGATAACCATGCCTCAAGTAAAAATTAACAAACATAAACCAACATTGAGACAAAAACTGATAAATATTTTTAATTCTAAGAATAATGAATTTTCGCCCTTTGAAACACACACACAAAAAGACATAGAAAAAAAAGAAGTGAGGGAGTTTTTTTTTTTTTTCCAAAGCAGGGTTGCTTTGGGCTTCTTTATCACAAAACTTTAATGTATGAAGATTAATAAAGGGTGATACACAAAGTGTGAGGCGGAGGATAGGAGGAGAGAGAGAACGCGAGTACCCCTGCATGAAAAAATTCCTGGGGAACCTTATTTATGGTGATGAGTAAGTCCAATTATACAATTTGGAGAAATGAAAATATCATGAATGTGGGTGGTCTATTCCTGATAGAAACCAAAAGTAAATAAAGCTAAGCAAAGGGAATGTTGCTAATTAATATAATTAACTGTAGTTATGGATGAAACAAATACAGGATTTTTTGTAAAAGATGGAGAAAAGTCTAATTTCAAGTCTACAAATTCAACTCATGATGAATAGAAAAAAAGTCCAGGGAAGGGAAAGGAGAAATAGGATAGCTAAAAGTCTCAACATTCCCTATTTTCACACAAAGAAACCCAAGACAGACTGCATGGATGAAAATCAGAAAGAAACACATACAGAAAGACAGAGAAAGAGAGACAGACAGAGAGAGAGATAAAACCCTTTTCAATCAATAGCAGGAAGGGTCTCGATGCCCACTGCTTTTTCTCAGAATGGAATACTTTGCATTGCCCCTACCTGAGGGCAACATTGCTTAGACTACCTAAGAGGACACAGAGGTCACTGGAAGCCCCTTACCAAGATGCCCAGGTTGAAGGGTTCAAGCCACTATGTTAAAAACTGGAGTAGAAGGAATAGGGCCTGGAATGGATTTTAACAAGTCATACTTACAGGGGTTCCAGATACTACTCAATGTAGCGCAGATTTCACAAAGGGCTTTGCCATATATACTTGATTTCAACAACCCCAAGGAGCAATTACCACTCCTACATTACTCAAGAAAACTGTGATTCAAGTGTGCAGTAGATCCTGGTGTCCGTGTCTGGCCTCTCATACTAATCCTTGGTGTTCCCAGTGCTCTCTCATCTCTTTACCTGGAAGTAAACAGTATTTTCTCCTGTTCATTCTCAAGCCTGAGGAGAGATTCCCTAGATTTTCTTCTAGGGTGGAATAATTGGAATCTACCACTATTTGCCAATGGACCAAATGTACCTGAGTTCCACAAAACACAAAGGAGCGTGTGTGGATCCTCGATACTATAGACTTTCCTATGTCGTGAGCTTCCGGGTCTCTGTCTGCTCTCAGTTGGCCGCTGGTTAGATAGCTGAGGGTCTGGGCCTCTGCTGATTTGATGAATAGTTCTTCATTCTACTCAGTGTTGGTCTTTCAGAATAAAGTAAGTATGCAGTTGAGACCTAGGTTTCCCTCAGACAAAGGCTATAACTTCCCCTAGATCTCAGTCTGTGTTACCCAATCCAATGGCCACCAGCCACACCTGGCTTTTAAGAACTTGAAACTGGTTTGAACTGAAATGAGCTGTAAGTGCAAAATACACAGGATTTCAAAGACAGTACCAAAAGAAAAGCATATAAAATATCTATTAATATTTCATATTGACTACATGTTGAAGTGATATTTTGAATGTGTTTAAAAAATTACTAAAATTAATTTCAGCTTTTTTTTTACTTTTTTTTTTAATGAGGCTAGTAGATAATTTTCAATTACATATGTAGCTCACATATTTCTGTGGGACGGTGCTGGTCTAAATATCACCTAATATGTTACGGAGGAGAACCATCAACATTTCAACTCAAATTTGAGCACACAAGGAAATCACCAGAGAGCTGGTGACCCGACAGACTGTTGGGCCCCACCTGCAAAGTGCATGATGCAGTGGGTCTGGCATGGGCCCAAGTAATTATACTTTTAACAAGTTCCCAGGTGCCTTGGATAGACTGAGCCAGGGCCCACATTTCATGTTACCACACGCGGCCAAATTTACGCTACCACTTCCAGTGGCTTGAGAATTGAGAAAACAGTGTTCTTTGGATCATGTACTTTTTCTATTTAACCAACATAAAATTTATTTTACAAAAATCAAAAAGCCTTCCAGTATAGGCCATTCACAAATTATTTCTGGGCTCTCAAAACAAATATGAGTAAGGTCATAAACTGCTATCAATCCAATATTCTGAGGGCTATTGATTAGCTAAACTATTGCCTCCCAAATCCTCATTAAGCCAAAATAACATAGAAAACTTTTACATCAAAAGCAAGCCAGATTTCATGCTCAGACTGCAAGTTTGTGTACACTCACGCTGAAATACAAAGGTGAAAGGAGACAGCCTCTGCGTTTTATTCCAGCGGGCTTCTTATTAAAACTGGAACTTCGAAACATACACTAAATCTATTTCTCCCTACTTACACCAAGTCTGGTGGCCTGGCATCTTGCTGAGTCTACAGCTTTTGTTTTTCAGCGTTGACTAGGTCAAAATCTCACTCTCCTTTTCTTCATGTTATATTCATAGCCTGAAAAGTTATTGCAAAACAAGAGTGATGGATCCAAGAGCTGGATCATTCCTTTTCCTGATGAGAAGCCAGGGCATATTGGAGTAATAGTTCGAGACTGATTTGTTCACTGATATGAAGAGCAACTCATCCCAAATGGTGATTTAAGGTCAGTTGCTAGGAAAGTACAATAGCAGGCCCACTGGGGGTGCTACAAACGATTGTCTCAACCAATTATTTCACTGGGCTTTATATTATCTGTGTTTTGTATTATTAAAGGATTTTATATTTTAATGCCATTTTTGTGACCTTAGAAAGCTAAGCTCTGCTATAGTCTGAAGACACAGACTTTTCATCCATGTCTCTCACCAGGATGTAGTTGCATTCATTTTATAGATTAGGTATAATTTCATGTTTTAAATGTAGTTCATCTAATTAATTCTTAATGAAGTTCTACTTCCAAAAATTCCATGCTTAGTTCCCCAGAATTCAGTCATACAATCCTACTGATTCATTCATTTCCCTGCAGAGAAGCTACCTAAACATTGTGTGCCCACAGACACATTCATTTAATGAGCTCAGCAGAAGTTTCCGAGACCCCCACTTAAAAGTCATAATCATACTGGCTATATTGATTAACACTTAGGATTTTAATTTTACCAGTTTAATAGATGGCCCATTAATTCCTGGGGCTTTAAACAAATATTCTCCAAAGAATACACTAATACAATCTCAAATAATTTATATGGAAACATACAAATGAAAAATAAAAATCTTCATCACCACTTCTCACTCTAATAGCATTACACTTTGTAGAGTCAAATGCTATTACCATTTTAATGTAAATTCTTCCAGAATACCTGCTGCGTGGTTAGATGTGTATGTATCTGCACCTATGTAAATATTTTGTTTTGCTTTCATATAAATGGGATTATATTCTGCAGATTTTTTTGAATTTCTTTTTTTTGTTGTTGTTCCTTAAGAATGTTTTAATGTTTGGGGTGTCATTTCACATGTTTCTGAGAATAGAGGAATACATGTGTGTTTGTGAGTGTGTGTGTACATGCACACAAGCATACAGGTATATATCAGTCTTTTTTTTTTTTTTTTTTTTTTGAGACAGAGTCTCACTGTGTTGCCCGGGCTAGAGTGCCGTGGCGTCAGCCTAGCTCACAGCAACCTCAAACTCCTGGGCTCAAGCAATCCTCCTGCCTCAGCCTCCCGAGTAGCTGGGACTACAGGCATGCGCCACTATGCCCGGCTAATTTTTTCTATATATTTTTAGTTGTCCAGCTAATTTCTTTCCAATTTTAGTAGAGACGGGGTCTCGCTCTTGCTCAGGCTGGTTTCGAACTTCTGAGCTCAAACAATCCGCCCGCCTCGGCCTCCCAGAGTATATCAGTCTTTTTGACTGCTGAAAAGTACATAGTATGGATGTGATGTTATTTTTAAAGCATCAACAATTATGAATTATTTAACCATTTCTTTATTGACAAGTATTAATTTTCTCTCCAATATTTCTCTATTTCAAACTAGGCTACGATGTTGTGTATTATATAAATGTTTTTCTAAAATGGAAAGCTAGACATGGAATTGTACAGTGTTTTGCTTTGATATATATCGATACTGCCAACTTCCTCTTCAGAAAGATTGAACCAATCTATATACCAATATCAACACGGCCATATCAACATGACATGTTATCTTCTTTTAATTTTGAAATATGATACAGCAAACATGCTTATCACATATTACAAAGTCAGAGTAACAATTTCATCAGATACTCTATCTACTTACTCCAATCCATCTCCCTATGTATGTGTCCCTGTGCCAACACCACATTGTTTAGATGCTATGTATATTTAAATTGTTAGTTTCTTTTTTTCAAAATTTCTTATCCTGTTCTTTTGATTATTTCCTCTTCTAGATTACTTTTTATATTGGATTACCAAAATATATAAACAACTTTTTTTGAATTTTTATTGGCATCATGTTGAACTTAATTTGGGAAAAATTAAAAATCTTAGAATATATTTCTTGTGAACGTGATATACCTTATGTCCTAATTTTAGCAATAATAAAAGTGAGAGAATATGTAACTTGCCCAAGGTCACACAACAAAATAAATGTCAAGTAAATGGCAGATCTGGAATTCAAAAGCAGTTGCTAGGGGTAGGATTAAGGGTGGGGCAACACCAAAAAAGAGTGCCCACCCTTATCCTTCTTCACAGGTGGAGCAATTGCTTGAGACAGCACCAAAGCAGGGAACCATTGTCCTGAGAAGAGCCAGAGATCCTAACTATCTACCTAACAGAAGGAAATTAAAAATGCTATTACAGTGCACACGAGAATGGTAAGAAAGGGAAACAGCCTTATTGCCGATTAGAGAAAGTATTAGTGGTCTGGATAGAAGATCAAACGAGCAACAACACTCCCTTAAGCCAAAACTTAATCCAGAGCAAAGCCCCTAACTCTCTTAAACTCTATGAAGACTGACAGAGGTGAGGAAGCTGTGTAAGGAAAGTTGGAAGTTAGCAGAGGTTGGTTCATGAGGTTTAAGGAACCTGTCTCCATAACATCCAAGTGCAAGGTGAAGCTGCAAGTTATCCAGAAGATCCAGTCAAGACTGTTGATGAAAGTAGCTACACTAAACAACATATTTTCAATGGAGACAAAACAGCCTTACATTGGAAGAGGAGGCCATGTAGGACTTTCACAGCTACAGAGAAGTCGATTGCTGTCTTCAAAGTTCTAAGGGACAGGCTGACTCTCTTGATAGGGGCTAATGCAGCTACTGACTTTAAGTTGAAGCCAATGCTCATTTACCATTCTGAAAAATCTTAGGGCCCTTAAGAATTAGGCTAAGTCGACCGGACGCAGTGGCTCACACCTGTAATCCTAGCTCTCTGGGAGGTCGAGGCGGGCGGATTGTTTGAGCTCAGGAGTTCGAAACCAGCCTGAGCAAGAGCGAGACCCCGTCTCTACTAAAA